>NC_135492.1:9697342-10012868 GCF_052094955.1 Ictidomys tridecemlineatus
TAAAGCATACAGGAGGATGTGTGAAGATTCCATGCAAACACTATGCTGTTTTACATGAGGAACCTGAGCATCCTCAGATTCTGATATCCATAGGAGGTCCTGGAACCAATTCCTTGCAGATATAGGAAGGATTGCATATATTTATGTAGTTAAATATGACATCAGAGATGCTATAGTACAAACAGAGGCTCAGAGAGATATGCCACACCCCATGTTACACAACATAAAAATAGAGCTGGATTTTGAAAGCAGGAGTCCTATGAGTTCTATTAACATTTGAGGCTTTCTCATGTACAATTATTTCTACAAAACAACAACAATCTAAAATTTCCTGAGCTATTTCAGTTTAATAAAAAGTTTGGACTTTTTGCATGAATGAGTGCTACCAATTCCTCTCTCTTTTTCTACCAATCCTCTATGAAAATGAGACTAAAAAGCAAAACATGAAACATGTAAGACTTTTGGAAGTTAATAAAGTCAAGCCTATAATAGGAAATTACATAAATAGAAAGAAAAGTATGAGATTATGTATATCCTTCTATAAAAACAACAAGACAGAAATTCAGATTAGTCTATATCCACTACCAAAAAATGAGACCTCATTTAAAATGCGAATGAGTGTTTTTGACTATAATGTTCAAGATGTGGTTTACTATTTAATGGAACTTCAAATGATCAGAAATTTAGTTAAATTCTGACCTAAAAGCCTTTTCCTCCTACCACTCTTTTTAGTATACGATTTTATTTATTTATTCTGCTGTTGATCTAATCAAGGGTCTTGCACATACTAGGCAAATCTCTACCACTCAGCTATACCTCCAGCCTCAAATATATGATTTGGTTATTTTAAGCACCACAAAGCATTTTTGAGATGCAAACTGTTAAATATTTTCATCCTACTTTCTAACATGAAGACAAATAATATTCAAGAATTATTTCTGTTGTTGCATTGTTGAATCCATAGTGAAACTCAGGTTTCTTATGGCACTAAAATCCCTGTTGTATGCAAGGAAATTCAGGACTGCAGGCAAAGAGTTCTGACAGTGGCATTATGTCTGTAAAGAGTGTTGCCCAATACCTCTTCTACCAGTCCTCCATGAAAATGAGACTACAGAACAGCAGGAAAGACAATAACAATATTATAGCCCAAGTGACCTTAAAAGAAATCAAACCCTATTATTTGATTGGAGTAATGGATAAGCCTGAGCATTATCAGTCACTCTGGATGTGACAGAAGTACACTTCTTGTTAGATCATCAGAAAAAAAAAAATTTTAGCATTGCATTTGTCTTGAGCAAGCAAAAGAGGGATGTACAACAAAAATGCTACATTCAATACAACTTTTTTTTAGAAATATTGCATATTAGAGAATAGAGTCTTAAAACTAAAATTAACTTGCTTTGTTTAACAGACTCATTCTTTCTATGCACCCAGGTCGCTTTGGTTTTGCATGCAATATGTAAAGTTCCTTAGAAACCTTTTCTCTCCTTTGCTAATAAATGTCCTTCCCTTTTCTGGATCAGGTATTATAGCCATCTTCCCTGGTAAAATGTGGACACATTTTTGACATGTGAACAGTGTATGTATTCTTCATTTCCTTCCGTATGTATTATCCTGGCATAACTTAATTTTTCCTAGCTGAAATGTTAAAACTTCATATTCAGGCATATAGTGCCACATATGAAAATATATTACACCTGATACCAATCTACAAATTCTTACTCTTTTTAAATTTTTTTTAGTATTTTTTAGGTGGACACAATATCTTTTTAAAAAATTTTTATGTGGTGCTGAGAATCAAACCCAGTGCCTCACGCATGCTAGGTGAGCACACTACCACTTGAGCCACATCCCCAGGTCCCAAATTCTTACTCTTTGAAAAGAAAAATAATAATAATATTGGGCTGGGATTGTAGCATGGTGGTAGAGCACTTGCCTACCGTGTGTGAGGCACTGGGTTCAATTCTCAACACTGCATATGAATAAAGGTCCATTGACAACTAATATATATATAATAATAAGGCAAAGAAAAAACACCTTCATGGCTGTACTAAAAATTATTTCAGGTGGTGAGTGTGGCTCAGTGGCAGAGCGCTTGCCTCACACATTTGAGGCACTGGGTTCGATCCTCAGCACCACATAATAAAAAATAAAATAAAGTTAATGTGCCCATCTACAATTAAAAAAATAATAAATAATACTTTCATTCACCCTCAGCTAGGCAAACTTAGAGGAAGATTAGGAGGTAAGTTGGCCACATTTATCATCATACATTGAATCAATACATTCACTGGACACTGTATTAAACCAACCCCTTCTCCTAGGAAGATAGAAGTCTTTAAATAGAAAATAAGTAGACAGTGATGAACAGCAATATTATCCCTGCCTTCAATTTAAGTTCCCAGGACTTTGGTAAACTTTTGAATCCTTTATTCTCTGGACATAAAATATTTACCAGCTCTCGAGGGAAGATAAATTGAATGACTTATAAGAGCACTCTCTTCCTCTCCCGCCCCTCACTCCATTTCATATTATATGGAGAAGAATGACTCTTTACATTATGGGTAACAATAGCTTAGGATTGAGAATATGAACAACATGACCCGACGAGTAAGGGAATCAGTTTGCAACTGAGATCCAGCTTCCTGATTCCACGGTACTGAGTTAGATATCCACGAGTCATTCTGAGGATGCTTACCTCAAGGGTTAGCGTATTAGTGCCACAATCTGCTGGCTGTAAACTGGAGACTCAGATCCAAATCCAAGAGCCTTAGAGCCAAGAGCATATATGGTGTGAGTTTTAGTCTGAGGGCAGGAGAAGGCCATTTCCCATCTCAAGCAGGCAGGCCAAGAAAGAGAATTCCTCCTTTTTCTGCCTTTCCATACACACCCTCAGTGGATTGAAGCAGGCCCACCTCACTGAGGAAGGCATTTTGCTTTACTGAACCCACAACATCAATTGCTAATCTCATCCAGCAGCACCCTCACAGACATTCCTAGAAATAATGTTTAGCCAAATGTCTGGGTATTCCATAGCCCAGTAAAGTTGACACATACAATTAAAATCACAGGTAGAAAGCTAATGTTTACTGGCATTTACAAACATGCCAGGCACCATCTTAGGTGCCTCATATACATTGTCTATGCCACTTAACTGGAGTTTATAGGAAGGTGTGGAACCTGTCTGCTTTGATGAACATTGCATTCCCATTCTCCAGCATAAGTGATAAGCACACGATAAATATTTACTGAATAATAAAATGAATGGAAAGACCTCGCTGAATCCTCAAAAGAATTCTGTCAAGTAGACAAGGTAGATTTTATCCTCATGTGACAGATGAAGAACCAGAAGTTCAATGAATTTGAGAAGATTGTCATCTCAGTTGAACTTCAAAGAAGGATTCTCTACATAACCAAACATAATAATAAGGTTGAAATAGGATTACTACTGACTGATGAAAAACACTTTGAATACTAGACTAAACCAGTGGAAGTCAACATCCTGACTCCTGCTCAGTAAAACCCCTGCCACTCAAACAATCCTCCATTTCTCTCTGTAGAGGATGAAGGAAACATTTTTTTTATAAATGTTCCCAACACAGTGACATCAGATGTGAGGTCACAGACTATATATTTCAAGGTGAGTATGCTATGTGATCATGTGTCTTTACATCAGCATTTCTAAGAGATTGACACAGCAGCTATTACTTTTCTCATTTTACAGACTAGGAAAATATAAGCAACAAACTAGAAAGCAATTCAAAATGATTAGAATCGCAGCCGGGAACAGGGGTGAAGGCCTAGAATCCCAGCAGCTCAGGAGGCTGAGGTAGGAGGATCACGGATTCAAAGTCAGTCTCAGCAAAATGAGGCAGTAATTCGTGTTTTAAATAGCTACATATATTAATAGGTTATATTAATGGTTAACATTCTTGCATATAAATAACTGCATGCTAGTTACAGATTTAAAATTTTTAATGATATCCAAATATTTTCTCTACATAATGACAGAAATATTGCCTTTTAAGACACAATCTACTTATTCTTTCTTCTCTTACTTATTATATATCTGTAAATTTTTGATTATTTCAGGCTATCAATAAATTTTATAAAGCCATCCTGAAGAAAAACTTACAATAATAACTACCATAGATTATCTTTTTGACTAATACCATGACTACAAAGGGACTACAAGATCCAGTAGGTTCTTTTCATCCAAGGCTTTCATAAAAAGATGAGGGAAGGGAATTTTGATGACTTCGCTTGGTTATTCGTAGGGGACAGACTGGGGCTTGAACTAGGTTGCCCTGATTCTGTATTCTCAGCTCTGTTTTTCAGACACCAACATCTAACAATAACATGCAGAGTGTTCAATGGAGTATTGTTGATTATAAGTCACAAAATTTTTCAGTTTTTTAGGAAACGAGGTGAATAAAAATAACTTCTGCATGGGCAAAAATGAAGGGACAATACAAATCCAAAGCTGTCGTGTATAGATATTTTCTTTTCTTTCTTTCTTTCTTTCTTTCTTTCTTTCTTTCTTTCTTTCTTTCTTTCTTTCTTTCTTTCTTTCTTTATTTCTTTCTTTTAACGTAGCATTCTTTTTTTTTAATATTTTATTTATTGATCCTTATGTGGTGCTGAGGATTAACCCCAGTCCCTCACACATGCTAGGCAAGTGTTCTGCCACTGAGCTACAACCGCAGCCCCTTGATATTCTCCTTCTTTCTTTTTGGTATTTTCTTTAGTTGTGCAATTTAGAGGCATATTGGCCCTGGTGGAGGCAGTACACTAAAAAACACACAATAACAATGACAACAAAAACTCAACCCACAATCAAAATGTGCCCTTCATTGTCCTTGAGAGAGCCCCTCCCCAAATATTAAGTGTAAGAAGACACTTTATTGGAAATACATATTTGTAAAAAATCTCCTCCCCTAATCCTTTCACAGATGTATTTACACACCCTGCCAATGTGGAACATAGCTCTACAGTTCAAGCATTTTCCTGTCCTACTGAAGATTTCCTCCTGTCCCAGTCCTCTTTGAGAACTGTTCTTCCAAACATCTCATCAGTGGGAACTGTGTAAATCCTTTGTGCTTTCTTTCTCTTCTGAGGGTGACTTTCCTTTCACTTTTGACTACTGGTGTTTGGTTACTTGTGTCCTTGCTGATGTGAACCTCATGACTCCTTGCCATATCCTTTTTCTATCTTTCCAATCGCTTGACTCCTTTCTCTTTCAAATCATTTTTTTCCCAGTTGACTTTCCATGTTTTCCTGAATTATCTGTCATCCATTTATTTCTCTAAATTGTTGCTTTCCCTTATGGGTCTCTGAGTAATCACACAGTCCTCGCCCGCTGATTCAGAGTTTTGACATGCTTTACGTGATGGCATACTTCCCCATGTTAAAAGATTTAAACAGTCTGTATACTTCACCTATAATCTGTAATATCACTTCTCTAGGTGCAGTTATAGAAATTGCCTTCTGCATAGACACTTTGTATCTGCCAAATGCAACTACCCAACCCTCTAGATCTATAACCTTCAGAGCCCCAAGTCAAAACTCTGGATGCTTCTGAGGAACAAAGGAAAGATGAGGCTGGGAGAAGTAGGAATGGTTGGGAGCCTTGCCCTGGAACATTTTTGCTAAATTCCAAATCAACAGCTGGGTGTGGTGGTGCACCGTGTTCCCAGCTACTGGGGATGTTGAGGCAAGAGGACCTCTTGATCCCAATAGTTCAAGACCAGGCATGGTAACAAATGAGACCCTGTCTTAAAAAATAAAAATAAAACAGCAAGGACCCTTGGTAGGAAGTCTAATGGACAATGATCACGGATGCTTAGAGCTTGCTGTGAAATTAGGCGACTTCTAACCTTGAGCAGAACTGTGGAGACTGGAGCCAGGGTTCTGAAACCCAGTGTTCGAGAAGGAAGAAACCTTCCTTCACCTTTCTCCTATATCTCATCCTTTCATTTCCTTTTCTCCTCTTGTCCTCTCAGGCATTTTTTTACTCCTTTCTATAGTTTAGACCTGGAATGTTCCCCAAAGCCCTATGTGTTAAAGACTTGGTCTCCAGGCCTGGGGTTGTGGCTCTGTGGTAGAGCGCTTGCCTAGCATGTGTGGGCACAGGCATCAATTCTCAGCAGCACATATAAATAAATAAAGATTCATTGACAACTAAAAAAAAAAAAGACTTGGTCTCAAGCTTTGGAAGGTGGTGGAACTGTTAAGAGGTGGCACCTGGGGGAAGGTTTCCAGTAACTGGGGAAGTGGCCTTGAAGGGCTCAGTGGGACCCCAGCCCCTTATTCTAAGCAAATGCTCTGCCTTCCCATTTATTTTTTAAATATTTTTTAAAGAGAGAGAGAGAGAGAGAGAGAGAGAGAGAGAGAGAGAGAGAGAAGGTGTTTTAATATTTTTTTTAGTTATTGGCAGACTTTACATCTTTGTTTGTATGTGGCGCTGAGGATCGAACCCGGGCCGCATGCATGCCAGGCGAGCTCACTACTGCTTGAGCCACATCCCCAGGCCCCCCTCCCATTTATTTTTGATAAAATCTTCACATGTACACATGCCTTCCATCCAGAGCTATGGTGATCAAGGGAGTCAGAGCACCACCACCAGTTCTTTGCCCCAGAGCCGCAGACACCTTATGTCTGAACACCACTGGACACATTCCAGAGCTCCGCCTTTGCTGGTGTCACTGTACTCTCCAACATTCAGGATCATTTGTGATGTCACATCAAGACAGGAATGGTAAGATCCTGGCCAGTAAAAGCAGGGGTATGTGTCAGCATCTGTCCTCAGACCGTTCACACATTACTAGAGTAGGGCAACTTCTTCCATGGGACACACATCCATCAGTAACTCTGCAGGAGGGTTGTGTCTGCTCTGACATGCTGTGAATTGATAGCCTCCTGGGGCTAACAGGGGAGTGGGAGAGGCCAAGACTAAAGAAGTATACTGTGGTCTATTTTTCTTCTTTTGGTTATTTAATTCCAGGGTAGGGAGAAACAGGGCTTCTCTTTTCTTGTACTGAATGTGTGTGCAGGACGTGGAAAGAGTGGGGGCCTGAGCACTCAGAATGTGACAGCCCAGATATTATGAGAGATATAGTTCCCTCTCTGCATTCTCTCCTCTTGCAACAAACTGTCATTTTATCTCTTTGTCTTTGATTCTTAGCTCTAGTTTATAAGAGCCTTTGCTTTCCATTTAAATAACACAATGACTCAATAGCATGTTACTAAAGATTATTGCCACCAAAGGCTTTACCTTACTGTACACTCAAGTACAGTTTAATGATATCCCAGAACAATACTACATGCTGATATGCCTTAGTGATGGTTATTTTATTCCTAATTAGCACATTAATTTAGGCTTCTGTATTCCACATGTACTTGTATTCCTGTTAGAAGGCATTTTCCCCTATTCAAAGTAAATGAGGCATTATGTGTTTGCATTGTATTTATTAAGCACATGACATGTGCATTTCATATTCATTATGCATTGAGTGTCTAGCAAATTGCCTGGCACACTTTAAAAAAAAGCTTTATTGAGATACAATTCATATGCCATACAATTTACTCATTTAAGTTGTATGATTCAGGGGCTTTGAGTATATTTGCAGTTGTGTTGTGAAAGCATTACTACAATCAATTTTAGGACATTTTCATCACTCCAGAAAGATACTCTGCACTCCCCAGCCGACACCATTCCAAACCTGCCCAAATCTTTACTCTTTCAGTTTCAAACAAGATCTTGTGTGCTTTCTGTCTCTGGAGTTTCCTGTACACCACACACTTACACCACACACTTCATATCAATGGAACCATGCAGTAGGTGGTCTTTCGTAATTGGCTTCTTTCATTGAGCATAATGCTTTCAAGGTTCTTCCATATTGTGGCAAGAATCGGTATTTCATTTCTTTTTATTGCCAAATAATGTTTTATTGTAGAGATAGACCACATTTCACTTGCCTTTTCATCAAATGATGGACGTTCAATCATTTCCACCTTCCAGCAATTATGAGGAACCGTATTCGGAATATTCATGTTTGCTCTTTTGAGGAAGGGTCAGACTTCTCCCAAGTGGCTGCATTTATATTCCCTGCAGTAGTTTATGAAGATTCTGATTCCTCCACATTCTTATTGACACCTTTCATTGTATTTTTCTTTATAGCCATTCCAGGACATGTGGAATGGTGTTTGATTGTGGATTGTCTTTTTCTTTCATCTGTCCTTCCTTCCTTCCTTCCTTCTTTCCTTCCTTCCTTCTTTCCTTTCTTTCATTGTTCTTTCTTTCACTCCTGGAAATCCAACTCAGGGTCTCACATATGCTAAGCAGGTGCTCCACAACTGAGCTACCTCGAAGCAGGACTGTGGTTTTGATTTGCATTTCACTGAAGTCTAATGATGTTGAACATCTTTTCCTAGGCTTATTGGTCATTTGTAGGTCTTTGGAGAGATGTCTACTTAGACTTTTTGTGCCTGGCATGTTTTAAGTGTGCATTAAAATTGTCAGATAACCAGATTAATTATAAAATTTAATCACTGTAGTAACTATGTTAAGTAGATTTTATTATCTTGATTTTGTAAATAAGAATTAGAAGGTGAAATAAGGACTGGGGATGCAGCTCTGGGGTAGTGTAGTTGCTGATCTTGTGTGAAGCTCTGGGTTTGACTCCAGCACTGGAAAAAGAAAAGGTGAAATGATTTACCCAAGATATTTAAGATATAAGGTTAAATGTTAATTTAGGTCTTTGGACCCCCTATCTCTAATATTATGGCCAAGATGCTTTGGGTGATGGCCCATGATTTATCTATAAAAAACACAGCCATGACTGGACATGGTGGCACACACCTATGATCCTAGTGACTCAGGAGGCTGAGGGAGGAGGATCAAAAGTTCAAGGCCAGTTTGGGCAACTTAGTGAGGGCCAGCCTCAAAATAAAATATAAAAAGGGCTAGGGATGTAAATCAGTGGTTCAGTGATTAAGTTCCCCTGGGTTCAAATCTATAGCACCAAAGCAAGTAAGCAAGCAAGCAAGCACATAGCCTTTATAATGAAGTGCCTCTGATAATAGATACTTCTTTATTAATTTTTTTTATTTTTTTATAGTTATATATGGACAGTGTGCTACTTGTTTAGTTTTTTATGCAGTACTAAGGATAGAACCCAGTGACTCACATATGCTTGGCAAGTGCTCTGCTCCTGAGATACAGCTCCAGCCCAATTGATATTTTCATATCTTGCCAACTGAGTCCCACAAAAGCCTACAAATCAGAATATTTGTCTTCAACCTGAGTTTATCTGTTCAGAATGTTCAGGATGTTCAGGACATTTTACTTATTGCAATATGACTTATTTACAAGATTCCAACTCTGCTAAAATCCTTGTGGCCTGTTCCTTCACCCACATGAACAGGGCTTCCCTCTCCCTGATTAGTTTCACTGTGAAACATAACTCCAAAGTGTTGAGTCATGGAATTTGCTGCATGCTGTGCCCTGTCAATCATTGCCTCAGAAGGAGTACCAGAAATTGATGAAGCACAGGTCTTATTTTCTGCTAGCCTGCCTAACAGAGGCAGGACATACAGGTGTTGGCTGCCTTATACACCCATCCCTGTAAGTGAATAGAAACACTCATGCTTGCCCACATCACTTTGATGACCTGAGTGTTGAAATGAACCTAGGCCTGATTTTACTTCCTCTAGTCTTTCACTAAATAGTAAACGACTGAGAGAGACTTTTGGAGGTGGGATACTGGGAATAGGTAAGAGCTCTACATTAAGCTGCATCCCCAGCCCTTTATATTTGTATTTTGAGAAAGGAATTCACTAAGTTGTCCAGGCTGACCTCCAACTTGTGATCCTCCAGCCTTATCTCTGAAGTAGCTGGGTTTATAGGCCTGCATCCTGTAACCCGGCTTGAGTGAGAATTTTTATTGCATGGGTCACTGTGTTGCTCTTTTGTCATGGGCTGGTAATGAAGCGGTGTGTTCTCTTAGAAAAGCTGAGGTGTGATATTAGAGATTTTTGATTCTCCCAGATGCATTAAAATTGCTTTAGTCGAAATAAAACTCAGCTTCCTTCTCAACCAAGCAGCAGGAAAGCAATTTAACACCAGCACACCCGTGATGGGGTGGAGGTGCAAGTGTGAACAGGCCCTGCTCTAAAGGACTGTGGTGGGTGATGCTTTAACTATGGATTCAGCTACAATCCTATGCACACTGAGATCACAAAACTCATAAGTCTTACAACTGGCCAGTAACTTGAGGCCAACCATCCAGCCTTACATCCAATGAAAACTTATCTCCCCTGTGACCCTAAGGGATACTGAAATACTTGTGGTGATGGAGAGCTCCCCGCCTTATAATGGAAACTTCTGTTTCTTATAGTGTTTTTTCTTACTCTGAGCCTTACAGAGTGTGTTTGGATTTTTTTTTTCCAAAGAAGGACTTTTATTTAAACAACAATAGTGTCAGGAAAACAATTTATACAGAAGATAAATCATTACATTTTCTACTTCCAAATCTTCACTGAAGGTAAAACTGCAAAATCCCCCAAACTAACTCCCAAACCAGCCATAAACCAACAACTTTACCACAGTAGATCTATGGAAAGATGATACTGCAAGGTATGTCAGAATTAATAGTATTAAAATTTTTATTAGGCACTAAAAATAGGACACCTTGCTGGAAAAATGGGTTTAAAATGTCTAAGTGAAACATGTCTGTAGTGCCAGCTATGGGGGAGACTATGGCAGGAGGATTGCAAGTTTGAGGCCAGGTTGGGGAACTTAGTGAGACCCTGTCTCAAAGATAAAAACTAAAAAGGGATGGGGTTGGAGCGCAGTGGTAGAGAGCCCCTGGGTTCAGTCTCCAGTGCCACAATAATAAATACAGTGTCTAATTCACTGTGATTTGGCTAGTCTTGTTTTATTCTTTGACAACATTTTAGTTTATTATAGCAATTTGACTTTGTTTTGAAATATATTTAAGTATGAAGCAGTTTAACAGAATTATATATTGATCGATTTTGTTTTCCTCTTTATATATATAAAGAGGAAAACATATATATATATATATATATATATATATATATATATATAAAATCTCAAAAGATTTAAAAATCTCAAGACACTTCAATACCTCTTCCTACATAAACTATTTTGAGTGCCTCTTAATTTTTGATGTCAGATTGCTTTTCCCTCCTACTTCTAAGAAATTTTTTGAAATTGCATGTAAGATATCTTTTCCAAAGTAGCCACTTCTTCTTATGTTACTATGTTTTTTGTTTTTTTATTATTCAAGTTAAGTTTGGGAGCATTTTTGATGGCTTGGGGGTTATTTTTGGGAGATGAGCCTGTGAACTAGGAATGTCCTCCGATGTGGGAAAGGCTTCTTAAGGTGGTGGCCATGACCCCTGGCTGGCCCTGCAGGCCTCCCACCAGCTCAACATGTGTCCTGGCCTACATGGCCTAGCTCCTACAGGAACCAGAGTGGTCTCCCTTCTTAAAACTCTTTTAATTCAATACTCCTGACTTAGGGCAGGGAGAATTGAGGACTCTGGAATACAAATGATTTTTCTAAAATCTCCCACAGCAAGTTGAGAACTAAACAGGGCTGTACCCACCATTCCTGCCTGTAGTGGTGGGAGAATGAAAGTGGTCCTCCCGTTTTAAATGGACATTTGATTGCTTATGGGCTGCCTGGGAGTCCCAACAATCCAGGCAAATGGACAGTTCTCAGCAGCCCTGGGAACCATCACAGTGAGGTACTTTAGGACCCACCCGGGCACCGGGTGCTCCCTACCCCAGAAAGGCAGGGTAGATCACACCTCTGTAGATTTCTTCCCTCCAGACTTCTTTAGCCAGTTTCTCACACACAAAAGAAATTTCCATTTTACAAACTTTTTTAACCCCTTTGTGACTCCCATTTTTTAATTACTTTATTTTATTTATTTTTTTCTGTGGTGCTGAGGATTCAACCTAGTGCTTCACATGTGCTAGGCAAGTGCTCTATTACTGAGCCACAACCCAGCCCTCCTGACTCCCATTTGAATCACTTTTAAATTCCCCCTTCACTCATGTAGCTCACTCAAAATATACAAGTTGCCATGCATGGTGGCACATGCCTGTAATCCCAGAAGCTCAGGAGGCTGAGACAGGAGGATCAGAGTCAGCCTTAGCAATAGTGAGGCACTAAGCTATTCAGTGAGACCCTGTGTATAAATAAAATACAAAATAGGGCTGGGGATGTGGCAGTTTGAGTGCCCCTGAGTTCAATCCCAGCATCCCTGCCTATATATATACTATTAAAGGTATACCCAAACATTTTCTCACTGGCTGGTGATCTGAGGGTGCAAAATGAACCTTGATGACTGAACAAAAGTGTGAATGACTGAAGAGAGGTACTAAAATGACATTGTGTCTAGGCTTTGAGACTGATTGGTAAGGCTCATTGTCGGGAGGTCCTTGTGTAATGTGACAGTGTCCTGCAGTCCCTCATAGAGCACAAGGTCTCATATCAGTAAACAGTTTTTTGTATTTGGAGCCTAAAAATCAATTATTTCTTTTTACTTCCATTTTGTTATTTTTTTCTTTTTTCTTTTTTGGTATGGGGGTTTGAATCTGGCGTCACACTATCACTAGGCTACCTGACTAGCTTTTTAATTCTTTATTTTGAGTCAGGGTCTCTCTAAATTGCCCAGACTGGCCTTAAGCTTATGATCCTCCTGCCTCAGCCTCCTACATAGCTGGGATTGATTACAGGCCTATGCATACCCGGCTTAGTTCTTTTTCTTCTTGTCCTGATTTGTATTATTAACCAAAGCTTGATCTGCACTGTAACATCTATATCCATATCAATATTGACACACAGGCATGTGAATGGGCATATCCACAGTGCCCAACAAATGTTGTCAATTCTTGCAACCAACAGAAAAAGCAGAAAACGTCTTTAACACATCCTCACTTCATATTTAACCAGCACTTTGAGGTTGTTTCCCAAGGCCACAGGGAGGATGTAGTAAGTGGAATGGAAACCAACCAAGGAATGAGGAGGCTTTCCCTAGTCCCAAGAATGTGGCTGTGACTGTGTGTCCTACAGTGTCAAAAGCATGGCTTAAAGAAGGAAAGGAGAGAACGTTGTGTACATTTCACAGGTGGCACTATTTTTCAAATCCTTTTACAGATGAGATTTGTGTACATTTAGGAGTCTCATTTTTTTGGATGATCTCTGAGGATTCAGAGTTCTGAAGCCCCCAGGCCCCTGCCATGTCTCTGGCTGCCTGTTGAGAGAGCAGGTTTTTTTTAGCTGCCCAACAGCCTCCATTTCCAATGGAAGTAAGCAGAGTTGGCTTTCATTTATGAAAGGTAATTAGGATTAAACCTCAAACTGGTGGCAGAATAAGTGATAAGCTATGTGTGCCTTTTTGTACACCATTACTCTGCGTGCATTCTCTGACCACCAGCACTCCTCACCAGTAACGATCAAACTCCACACCACAGTAACACCACAGAGCTTGGGTTCCAGCAGCAGGCTGGCTCTCCTGGTCTTCAGACTCTGACAGCACATGGTCTCACACTCAATGTTTACAGCCATATGCATGTCTTATTTCTCTGATCAAAAAGAAAACCCTGTAGGAGAAGATCTAACTTTGGTACATCTTCATAAACTTAGAAAAACCTAATTCTATACTTGGCATGCAGTAAGTGCTTAGTTAATACTTATTAAATAAGAGAATGAGAAGTAGCAAGTATATAGTAAGAGGGATGAATAGATATTTTTGTGTGTGGAGGGAGGGTTACTGGGGATTGAACCCAGGGGAATTTACCTCTGAGAGATATCCTCAACACTTTTTATTTTTAATTTTGAGACGGGGTTCTGCTAAGTTACTGAGAGTCTTGCTAAATTGCTAAGACTGGCCTCAAATTTGCAATCCTCCTGCCTGAGCCTCCTGAGTCACTGAGATTAAAGGTGTGTGCCACCACTCCTGGAGATACAACCTAGTGTCTCACATGTGCTAGGCAAGCGCTCTACAATTGAGCCACAATCCAGCCCTCCTGACTCCCATTTGAATCACTTCTAAATTCCCCCTTCACTCATGTAGCTCACATTAAAATATACTGCTAGGCATGGTGGCACATGCCTGAAATCCCAGCAGCTCGGGCCTCATTATAATATAACCCTCCTCATTTCCTCTGAGATCCTTCTTTTGTCCTCCTCCTTCTCTTGTTCTTCCTCCTCCTCTTGCTGCTGATTCTTCTTCTCCTTCTTTGTTCCTACATGGCTAAGGTGGAATTCAAAGGAATTTTCATTAAGTTTCTTCACAGGCCTGGGAAGGCCTGGGAAGCTAGTAGTTGTCGTATGAAAACTAGGAACAATTCACTGGAGGTCACGTAGGCCGTTGCCAGGTCACCTTGAAAACAATAAATGCATGCTTTCTGCTTGTTTGTTCTTCCTTTTGCTGACATACTTGGAGTGTGCTCAACTCGAATGTGTCAGGTATGGAAGTGCTTGTAGCTCCCCTCAAGTTGAGAGCAGAACAATGACATCATTATATCCATCCAGTGTTTTGCCTGATGCTTTTTCCTGTAATTGTAATTAGACAATTACACAACTTGATGCACTAATTTGTTAACCTATGTTCACAAATCATTTAATTACCACTGTTGGCTTTGATGTGCTGTTATTATTCAGTTAACCCAAACTCTCAAGACTGAGAAATCTCTGAATACCAGCCACAGGGCTAGGCAGCAGATGGAGAAGGTCCACTGGACCTAGAGCTAAGTGTTTTTATGGACTTTGGGGAAGGATGACTTCCTTGACATTGAGCTTAATGTTGGCTAGAGGTAAGAGAGGTCAAGAGCGTGCATGATTTGTAGGAAGAGAGGCCCTGGGGCCCTGGAGGCAGGCAGTGAGGGCAGTAAGGTTTCAGTATACATTCAAGAAGGCAAAACGGCCTTTCATTTTTTTCTAGCCTGTTTTTAAATTAATTTCTCCCTCCTATCCTCAACCCTTTTAAAATTAAATTTAGGACTTATCAAAGTGTTCCTTTTATCATCTACTGCTCCCTCCCACCCCCTTTTGTGGCAGTGCTGGGAATCAAACCCAGGGCCTCACACCTTCCAGGCCAGCGCTCCACCACAGTCACCAAGTCAGTAGCTCCCCCATTTTTTTCCCAAGAGGAACACTTCTTTTATTTTTACCATGTTCGATTAGCCCTTTACATTCAGAGCACATCCCTAAAGATTGTTCCCAGGAAGTCACAGAGGACACTTTATTTCTTGTTTGGACAACTTACTTGGGTTTTTTGTTTGTTTTGAGAAACGGTCTTGCTTTGTTGCCCAGGCTGGCCTTGAAATCCTGGGTTTATGTGATTCTCTGCCAGGCCTTCTGAGTAGCTGGAACCATGGGTGTTTGCCACAGGTGTTAGGCAGTCAGCTTACCTGATTTTTGTAAAATGAGGACCCTATGCTCCTGGCCCTAGAAATTGGCTCATCAGAGAAACCCAGCTGCTCCTGCTCTGGCCCCTCCTGTGTCTTCTTCTTCCCCACCTGCTCTTCTCCTCAGAATGCTAACTTGAGCCTATGAGCTCAGTTACTCAGGAGGCTGAGGCGGGAGGATGATAAGTTTGAGGTCAGCCTGAGCAACTTAGTGAGAACCTGTCTCAAAATTTAAAGAATTTACAAAGGACTGGGAAGTAGCACTTGCCTAGCATAAGTGAGCCCCTGAATTCAATCCCCAGTACTGAGGGGAAAAAAATCCTAACATGAGAGCAAATGATGGTCTGAAAATATTTGAGCTGTCTCTTTCCTAGTAAGGGAATGTTAAAACCACAGGAGACAGCTTTTGTATGACCTATACACATTTAAATCACTGTTTCTGATAAGATCTAATTGTCTTCTGTAAAAGATAAATTCCTCAAAACAACAGAAGAATAGATACTAAGTATTCATAAATTTATGCATTAAATAATTTGTAGGATTGTTTATTCTTATGTATTTATTTATGTAGTGGGGTTTGGACAATCTCCTGATTATTACTTTCAACATCATAACCTGATTTGAGGGCCTTGTGGTTAAGGCCTTATCTTTGAAAATGCTTATGTTTGGAAACTTTTCATGGAGTACTGGATTAGCTAGAGAAATTGCTAAATCTCTTGGTCTCAACTGAACTGAAAAAATCTGCTTGCCACTGAAGAATTTCACTCTAATCTACAAATGTGTCTGACAAGTGTCAACCGGGACAGTTGCTTGTGGAGGAGGGATTGAGGTTGAGCCTGGTGCCTGACAGCTCAGAGAGCGGCAAGATAAGTGCAGCCTCTGTGGCTCTGAATCAGTGTCCTCCTTTGGGCTTTGCCCACATCAGAGCCTTAGAACAGGGTTTCAGTGCCTGGAGTTCAAGAGGTGATTGCTGAACCACCTGAGAGGGGCCTGGGGAAGGGAGACAGGGCTGGAAGGAAAGGCAGCTCATGGTGGAGGGCTACTCGCCACTGTGGACAACTAGTGCTGCACCCCCAGGAGTTCTTCTGAGAAGCACACCTGTCTGAAATATCTCAGGGATAAGCAAGGAGGCTTGAGGCATACCCTGTGTCCAGGAAAAGCCCTCAGGCAGAGAAACCCAGAGATACTGGGACAGGAAGCCATCAGAGCTGTCAGTATGCAAAACTGGTCATGGAAGTTGCTGAGAAGGAGAGGGGATATGGGTGTGGCCCTGGGATCCACAATCAGACTCTCTGGATGTGGGCTTTGAATTTGTATTTTTGACCCCAAATAATAGTAATCATAAGTTTGAAAATCATTGCTCTGAAAGGTGATCTGAACTGGCCCCCCATGTTCTGTCACCCTTACCTCCAGAGAATCCTAAGTCTTCTTTGAACCAGGGCTTCAAGCATGCAGGCAAATGTTCCATCACAGGCCTACGCCCATAGCTCCCAAGTCATTACTATGGCATGAAGATCCCTCAGAGCCTGTCCTCTTCCTAACTCTGCAGTTTCATCCCTTGCTCTACATTTTCCTCTCTAAACTGTGTTTCCAGCCATCACACAACTTGCAGTTACCCAAAGACTGGGCTTTTTACCTCTCTGCCTCATGCTCAGAATGTTTGAACTGCCACTAATGCAAAACTTGACTAACTGGCTAAAACAAATAAGGAACTATTTTTCTAACACAGAAAGAAGTCTGGAATTGAGTAGGGGTGGATGTGGTTTCTGTGGCTTAATAATGTTAGGGTGGGTGTCTGATTCTTGCAGGTTTTCTTCCTGGCTGCAAGGGGCTGCCTTAGCTCCAGACAAGACATTTGTATTCAAGTTGGGAAGGGACAGCACCACCTAAGCACAAGCTTTCCCAGAAAACCCAGCAGACTTTTTTTAACACCTCATTGACCAGAACTATGCCATGTGTCAGCCCTGTCAGCAAGGAAGGTGAGTAAATATTTAGCATCCAGGCTGCTTTATGGAGGAGTTGGGAGAAGCAGAGGCATACCCTGTGTCTGAAGAGTTGGAAATGGGGCAGGTTAGACCCAATTTAACTTTAACACCCATTTCCCCCTATTATCCTATTCTGAAAATTATAAAAATTTTGGAAAGATAGTATACCTACTACCTAGATTTTACAATTGACATTTTGCTGTATTTGATTTAACACATTTCTATGCCTCTCTGCCTCCATCTACCCATCCATCTTTTTTATTTTCTCTTTTTCCAGGGCTAGGGGTTGAACTCGGACCTTGTGCATGGCAGGCAAGCACTCTACCTCTTAACTAAACTTCAACCATATCTTATTTTTTTTAAGTCTTAAAGAGAGAGAGAGAGAGAGAGAGAGAGAGAATTTTTTAATATTTATTTTTTTTTAGTTTTCAGTGGACATAACATCTTTGTATGTGGTGCTAAGGATCGAACCCGGGCCGCACACATGCCAGGTGAGTGCGCTACCACTTGAGCCACATCCCCAGCCCCCCATCTTATTTTTTGATGCAATTCAAATGAAGGCTTTAGAAACCCTCCCTCTAAACACCTATTAAATATCATTTTCTACCATCCAACATGTACCTAGAGCCTTTTTATGGGACATTTACAAAAAATGAAATGTGCACATCTTATGTGTATTATTTGATGAGTTTTGAAAAATGTGTATACCTGTGTAATCAAACCTCTATCACAATAAATGACCTTACTGTCAAACCAGGCAGTTTGCTCAAGTTGGTTTTGTCCTTTTTGTTTTGGTACAGGGAATTGAACACTGGGGTACTCCACTTAGCTACATCATCAGCCAATTCTATTTTTTTATTTTTGAAACATGGTCTCACTAAATTGCTGAGGCTAGCCTTGAACTTGAGATCCTCCTGTCTCAACTCCCTAAATTGATGGAATTATAGACATGAGTCACAGTATCTGGCCCTCAGGTGCTTTGTATACCATGAGGACTTGCCACCATCCCCCCAACAGGCAAACCTCGTTCTACATTTCTTCATAAAAGATTAGTTCTGCTTGTTCTGGAACTTCATATAAATAGCCATTTTTGTGTGAAGCCTAAGATACTTTGAGATGCTTTTTAGCATTGACTTCTTTGAATATCATTTGTACACAGACTTCTGAAATACCAAAGGTAACTTTTTTTCCTTGTTTACCTATTCATCTTTCCCTTGTAAGTCTGTGATTCCTTCAAAGGCAAATACCTTTTCTTTTCATCTTTGTATTCTTAGCACAACTCCTATGGACACTTAATAGGTGTCTATTTGATGACTGAATGAAGGAATGGGATAAAGTTACTAAATCATAGTATGTTAGTAGGAAATTTTAATTCATTTTTCCTTCTTTGTGTAGCCCTTCTTCCACTTCCTTGGGGTCAGCTGCGTGGGCCTCTGTTTTTCACTGCTAGCTAGTTCCCATGTTGGTGGCCAGGCTGTACCTTAGTCATTGTCAAGCCAAGTGCTTAGCACAGCTCTTGGCATGCTGTGGCATTAGTCAGCAGATGCTGTTTTCAAAGTATGTATAAATAATGTGCATTGTGGGGCTGGGCTGACGAGTCTACTCCCAGATCCTTTCTTGTTAACAAGGGCCCCAGGAGTCTTTGCTGAGTATAGAAAGTGAGGCAATGCCTCGTTTTCCATAGATCACTGCTCCCCTGTCTGGGACTTATGTGAAGCTATGTGAAGCAGGCAGAGGGGGTCTTTGACCAGCCTCGACCACCAAGCCCCCTTCTTTGTTCATACACTTTCAGGCAAGGAACCCTGTTGTGCATGCAAGATGTTAGCTAATTATTGAGACGAAGCTAGGAAGGGCTCTTGGGTTGCTTTGCATATTTATTGGGGAGTCAGGACCTCTGAACTCTGTAGGAGGGGCAGGATTCCCTCTGCTCTCAGGCAATTTGCATCCCTCCCAGCACAGCTTCAATTCCTGGCTTGCCCATTGAGAGAGAGTATCTCCCCTCCCGCTGTTTTTTCTGACCACCAGGGCCCACTTGCTGGACATTCCTTCCATCCTCACATTCTTCACTCCATTGAGAAATAAATCCCAAAGTGAAATGCCTCTTCGAAAAGGGAGCCCTCTCCAGAAGAAGACATATGTGAATCATTGTCTTGTGCCTGCCCCACCCCCATGTAAGAGAGAGAGGAGCAGTGTCTTGGCTACTGTCTGTAGCACTACTTCCTCAAGCATCGTACCTCTCCTGTCCATCTGCTGTCACTTTCCTTTTAGAGACAAGGTTCAGATTCGACCAGTGTGGCCTGATCTTGTTCTTTACATTGGCAGGGGTAAAACATGAGTTTGTTGATACAACCTGGGTCCTGCTGTAGGAAACAATCCTGCAGCCTGAGGTGGTGACCTGAGTGTCAGACCTGCACCCCAGCCCTGGCTTTGCCATTGACATCTTCAGCAAGTCATCTCAATATTTCAAGCCTCAGTTTCCCCATCTAGGCAATGTCCACCTAAAATCACTACCAGGTCTAAAAATTGCATGTGAGCTATTCAAGAATCAGGCTCAATTTGAAATGTTAAATTTAGGTTCCATGTAAAGAAGACCTCAGTTGGCAGGTCAATAGGGATTCCAAAGAGGTCGTTTTTCACCTGTGAGCCCTTCATTCATCATTATCTTCCTTAATCATCTAGTGTCTAGTGCCAGCCCTGGGTCCATAGATCTGCCCAGCTGTGCAGCTCTTGCTCTTAAGAACGGGCAGGAAACACAGGAGGAGACAAACCTGCTCAGTTTGGCATGGCATGGAGTGAGATGGAAGTATTAATCAGCTCACAAGTGGTTGCTGGCAGGAGATCAGAGGCTTTGTCCAGATTTGTTGAGTGAAGAGAGGCTGTGGATGGAGGGAAGAAAGGTGAAGAGCATGAAGGCCTTTGTTTGGGGCTGCCACCACAATACGGTCTATGCAGGGACACAGTGGCAGGAACACCTTGTCCATACCAATGAAGCATGGAGCAGCATGTGTTAGGGCAGAAGGCCAACTAGTGGATCAACTTGGAAGGCTTGTCTTCTCGGAGTGCAGGAAGGGTGACTGGAAATGAGAGGTGGGTGGGGCGGGGAACAACAGGACCATCATCCTGAGGGAGGTCCCTGCTGGCTTCCTGGAGTTCTCTCCTTAAGTTGGAGCTCAGACAGGAACAGCTCACCATTTCCGTCTCACCCCTGGGTTTCCATACCAGGGTTCCTAATTAGATATATTCTTTTGGAGGCCCATCATCTCCTACCCAGATCTTTGCTGTCTGCTACCTAACATGACTTCATCAGTGTGATTTCAGAAGCTGGAGTGCAGAGAGAAAAGTGCTTTTCAAAGGCAATACAGTCAACGAGAGAACGGAGAGGAAGTCAAGCATTCATTTTTATCTGAGCATCCTGACCACTTCTGTATCACATGGTGTTATTAGGCACACCTATACCTTGTGCTTTATGCAAACCTTAGAGGTGAACATTTAGATGGTTAAGAAAGGATGAGTCCAGAGGCATTTGCTTCCTCTTCAAAAGGACTCTTCTTAAGATTGCCTCCAGGAGTTCTTCCCCCACCTCTTTTCTTTTTTAAGTAGCAGCTTCTTCAAGTACTTGCAATGTGATCTGATTTACACACCTCAACTGATTCATTCTAGTTCAACCTAACTTTAACTATCTTGCTGAAGGCAAGAAAATGCCTATTTTTCTCATCTCTCTCTGCATCCGTCTCTCATTTCTTCTTCTTCTAAGGAGCTGTGCTATCCACTGGTCCAGGTTTGCTACAGAGACCCTCAGTGCCAGAGCTGGGAAGGCCTGAAGAGCAGATCCAAATTCAGACCCTGTTTGATACATGAAAAAGAGGGGTCCCTGTGAGGTGAAAAGAGTCCTCTGAGCACCCAGCAAGCTAATGTTGTTTCTATCCCACAGTGTTATCTACTTCACACCTTCCCTTCCCAACACGTCCTCAGTGCCTCCAACTGAGTAAGGGACCACCTCCAGTGACAAAGCAAACTCTAAACCCATTCATTTTCAAGGTAGTGATAATTGGTTCACCAGGTCCTTCCCCAGTAGGACAGCTCCCTGAAAGCAGTCATGGTACTGAACACTGAGCAGCAACGGAGTGCCAGAGAGCAGAGAACCCAGAGTCCACCTGGAGGGCTAGGAGAGTGAGCCAAAGGGGAAGGTGTGATAAAACACAAAGTGAGGTAGGTTTTTCCTCTTGCATATTTTCTCATTCCAAGGAAAAACTGGCCTTTAAATTTTATTATTCTGTATATGACAGTCTGCCCTGTATATATCTGTGGGCTCCGTATCTCAGGGTTCAAATGACTGCAGATCAATAATATTTGGAAAAAACACAGCTGTACACAACATGGACATATTTTTTTCCTCATCATCATTCCCTAAAAAATACAGTGTGACAGCTGTTTACATAGCATTTACAGTTGTATTAGGTATTGTAAGGAACCGAGAGATGATTTAAAATAAACGGGAGGTTGTGGGTAGGCACTATGCATTGCATGTGAGAGACCTGAACACCTCTGAGCCTGGTGTCCGTGGGTTATCCTTGAGCCAATGCCCCTCAGACACCAAGGGTCCACTCTATGCTCTTTGGTTACATGTGCTTAGAATCCAAGTGTGCTTCAAAACCAAACTGCTGTCTGCTTCAAAGTCTCCATTTCACCTCCCCCTTTACCTCTTCAACCCAAGGCCATCTGGCTTCCACTTGTCAGGTCACCAGTGACCTGTGTCCCCCTAAATTCAATGGGTGTACTTTTAATCCTTTGTTACTTAACCTCTCAGCAGTACTCAACTCAAATAGCAATTTTTTTGTTCTTGAAAACATCTTCCTCTCTCTTCCATGGAACAGCATTCTCCGGGTTCCTCCTGACAATCTGGCCACTCGTCCTCCCTCCCCTTCATAGACTCCTCTTCTTCTATGTGACTATTCCACGTTGGATCTTTTCAAGGTCCTCTCCTTTTCTGGTGCAAGGTAGTTCCCTCAGGGCACCCCTGTCTCCTCTATGTCTGGGCTCCCCTTATCACCTCTGTTTTAAGACTCCATATTAACTGCATTTGGCTTTCTGCATGGATGTTCCAAGGACTTCAAACTCAACACTTTTAAAACCAAATGCCTGTATATGTTTTTGAGTTGTCAATATATTGTTACTTTGTTTACATGCCGTGCTGAGGATGGAACCCAGTGCCTCATGTGTGCTAGGCAAATGCTCTACCACTTAGCCCCAACCCCACTATGATGCACAAGCCTAGAATGTTGGGGCCATCTGTCAATCCATTGCCACTCTCCATTTCTCCTTTGTGTTCACACCCCTCTTGTGACTTCTCATTACTATTAAATAAAAGTTTAAACCTTTCACATAGAACCTACTTTTCTACCTTCAAACTGGTCTGTTTTCTTCTAGGCTGTTCCGACCTGGGCTGGCTCACCTCTCTTTAGGCAACCTGGTGGCCCCCCACTTCTGAGCGGTCAACACATTGATGCCAAACTTAGTGCAGACACCCAATCAGCATAGTACATGACAGCCCAGAACTCCTGGGCCCAAGCGGTCCTCCTGCCTCAGCCTCCTGAGTAGCTGGGACTACAGGTGTGCACCTCTTATATGTAATTTTGTATAACACTGAGGGTCTCCTTTCATTTCCATGCAATTTCCCTTTTCTCTCCCTTTCTCTCTAACCTCATGTCTCTGTTTAATGTTAATCTTTTCCTCCTGCTCTTCCTCCCTGCTCTGTTCTTAGTTGCTCTCATTATATCAAAGAAGACACTGGGCATTTGTTTATTAGGTATTGGCTAGCTTCACTTAGCATAATCTGCTCTAGTGCCATCCATTTCCCTGCAAATTCCATGATTTTGTCATTTTTTAGTGCTGCATAATACTCCATGGTATATAAATGCCACATTTTTTTAATCCATTCATCTATTGAAGGGCATCTGGGTTGGTTCACAGTCTAGCTATTGTGAATTGTGCTGCTATGAACATCGATGTGGCAGTATCCCTGTAGTAAGCTCTTTTAAGGTCTTCAGGGAATACCCAGAGAAGGGCAATAGCTGGGTCAAATGGTGGTTCCATTCCCAGCTTTCCCAGGAATCTCCAAACTGCTTTCCAAATTGGCCGCACCAATTTGCAGTCCCACCAGCAATGTACAAGAGAACCCTTTTCCCCACATCCTCGCCAGCACTTGTTGTTTGACTTCAGAATGGCTGCCAATCTTACTGGAATGAGATGGTATCTTAGGGTTGTTTTGATTTGCATTTCTCTGAGTGCTAGAGATGGTGAGCATTTTTTCATGTACTTGTGTAAGGGTCCGGCGAAACGTGGGAGTAAGAGACCACAAGAGGCTGTCTTATGCAAAAGCAGAAGGGTGGGTTTATTTGGAGACCAGCATGCTGGGGCTCGAGCTCTCTATAGCAAAGAGAGATAGAGCCCTGAGAACAGCTTGAGCAGAGCTTATATATTTTCCCTGGAGAGGGCAGCGAGAGAAGTTACATTTTGTAGTTTGGCAGTTGGGTACAGCTCTTTCTGGGAACAAGATTAGCAGACAGTCCATAGTTGGGGACAGCACATTCTGGGAACAAGATTAGCAAACAGTTCTTAAGATTTCAACAGTGTTTTGTTAAGCATATAGAGAAACGGAGTGACAAGTACTTATTTTATTAAAACTGGAATTAGGAATATACAAATTTAAAATCATTATATATTGCTCATGATAGAACCTTTAATATTTAAAAATTTACCATTATTACTTCTAATAATGTTCTTTTGCCTTAAAATCTATTTGGTCTCGTTATTAAAGTTTGCCAGCTTTCTTTAGTGTTTATGTGTTTTTTCCCATTTTTTTTGTTTTTACATTTCCATATCTTTGTAAGTGCTGTATAATTGGGGATAATAAATTCATACTGACAATCTTTGCCTTTAACTGGAGCACTTAGTTCATTTATGCCTAATTTAATTAGTGATAACAATGGACTTAAATCTCCTATCTTATTTTTCCTGCTTTTCATTTGTCCTATTTTATGCTGCCTTTTGTATTATTATTCCTTTTTTTCCCCTTCCATCTGTTGGGAAGTCGTATATATCTATCCTTTTAGGATTAGTCCATTAGTTACTATATGCATGCTTAATTTATCAAAGCCAAAAGTTAGAATCTTTTCCCTCATCCTCAGCAAAATGGAACCTTAGAATCCATTAATGCCATTTACAAACCCTCATTCCTTAAATTAACATGCTGTTATTGCTATGTGTCTTTATCAGCCCACATCAGACATTGTTATTGATGTATGATACAGACAATATATGAGTTTATTCACATGCTTACTACAATTTTTGATCTTTTTGTATTTCTTACCCTCCATTTGTAATCCTTTTCCCCAAAATAAGTTCTTTAAAGCTTTCTTTAGTATAGGTAACTGGTAGCTGACTCTCAACTTTCTCTTTTCTTTCTTTTTTTTTTTTTTTTTTGAGGGGGAAATGGTAATACAAAAAGATTTTACTGCTAAATTCAGAATTCTAGCTGTTCTTTTACCATTTTTTTGGCTTCCACTGTTTCTGTTGAGAAATCACAGTCTGTCTTTTGAAGGTAGTTTATCCCTTTTTAAGATTTTCTCTTTGCCTTTGATTTTCTGAGATTTCACTCTGATGGACAGAAGTTTGGATATGCTCTGGGAAATTCTCAGCCAGTTTCTCTAGACATTGACTCTGCTTTGGTCTTTCTCTGCACTTTCTCTGAGATTTTCACTAAACATACATAAAAGCCCAACCCTAATTTTGCCTTTGTATGATGTGTTCTGTGTAATTTTTTGTTTTGGAATTTTCGGTTCTTTCTTCAGTTCTTTTCATTTCCTTTAAACCTCTTTGTTTTTCTGTGGATATTCTGAAACTTGTCTTTCATTTATTTAAGTGGTGAATGTAGTTGTTTATTATACAGTATGTCATGTGTAATATCCCATCTAATATCCAAAGCCTTTTGAAGGTCTTACTTTGTAGTATGTCCAATCCAATATCTAGACTTTTGAGTTTGTCTTTTTATCCGTTCTTTCTTTTGGTACTGTCTTTACATAGTGGTCATTGCACTGCAAAAAAAAAATATTTGTTAGATAATTTGAGATTTTATGGTGATATCTTTCTCCAAAGAACATTTTTCTTTGCTCCAGCAAGACACATAGGAACATTATCAGTACAGTACCTCCTTAATGAGATCTAAGACTGGAAGTTTCCTGCATCATAGTGGTGATGTAACCCCTGGGCTATAAGTCTGAGGAGTCTGATTTAATTTTGTGAGGGTATAATATTATGGGACTCTAGCTTAAAAAAGGGTGGGTTACCAGTCTTCCCCACTCAGGCAGACTTTGGGGTTTGAGTATTGATTGGTTCCCTGCCTTTTCTAGATTTTAAATTTGCCTTTTCTTGATTTTTTTAAATGTCTTAAAGATCTTCTCTCGGGCTAGGGATGTGGCTCAGGGGGTAGCGTGCTCACCTGGCATGCATGCAGCCCGGGTTCGATCCTCAGCACCACAGACAAACAAAGATGTTGTGTCTGCCGAGAAATAAAAAATAACTAATAAAAAAATTCTCTCTCTCTCTCTCTCTTTCCCTCTCTCTCTCTCTCACTCTCTCTTAAAAAAAAGATCTCTCATTTATACTCATACACATACACAAACACACACACTTGTATACATATATACATGCCCATATTTATATTTATATATTTTAGCTTTATTAGTTGATCTCAGCAAGATGTTGTCATTGTCAAAAGCAGGCTATTATCTTTTTAAATCAGAGGTGTTTCTGGCTTGTTTTTACTATGTTCTTTGCCTTGAGTTATCTGTTTTATGCTAGAACTTTTAAAATAAATTTTGGTCTCTTTTATTTGTGTAGGATTTCTTCAAATTCTCAGTGATGTTTATTCTTTTTAAGAATGATAGAATGTGAAGACTGGAAGCTGTGTGTAGTGTAGTGGGAATGTTTTTTGCCTGGCAGGTTTGCTTCAGAATGAGCAGAGTTGTGGTTAGATGTTAACCTGGGGCTTCCAAAGGCCAGTATACAGAATGCTGTGTTGTGGGAGCAGTGTTGGTAGAGGTGCCCTAGTGTCCAATGATGGTCTGTCTGGCTCTTTAGAAGAGAGCCCTGTGACTCTCCCATTCAAGTTAGGTGTAAATATCTTCACCACATAGAAAAAGTTAAGAGGGACATATGAGGGCAATAGTTTGTGATAGAGAAACATGGGTCATTATGTCATTTTCCTCTCTGGTCTTTTATAATTCTTGTTGACTGAGTCTAGATCCTCCCTATGGTTCTAGGCAGATGGGCTTCCTATTCAGCTGCAGCCCCCTCTGTGTTCCTTCTGGGCTCATTTTCCTCTATTTAAAAACTTGCTTCAGCCATATTTTGATAATTCACTTTTTTTGTTGTTGTTGTTGGAATCTGTTAACTGCTCATAGGCCCCTATTCCTTTTTGCAGATTTATATCTTTTTTAAACCTTTTTTTTTCTTTTGAATGTAATTTTGGGTGGCAGGGCATATAAATTTATGGGCTCAGTCCCACATCTTAAGTTGGAACTATCTAAAAGATTATAAACTCTTTTAGCTTATCTCATTTATTTTATGTCACTTACTCCTTGTATGTTTTTTCCTGTATGTTTAGTTACACAACAGTTTTTTAAACCTTACCTACCTAATTCTAATTCTCTAGATTGGTATGCATAATTTCCAACTACCCACCCTCTTTAGTATCATATTTTTCCCTGATGAGCTTTTGGATAGATATTCGTCAAAATTAGAATTGCTGCTTGTACCAACATCCTTTCTATTTTAACTTTGCTCAATTTGTTACACTAATCCCGCTCTCAAGGTACCTTGCTTTACATATTGCTCTTTGTTTTTTTCGGTACTTTGGATTGATTGCTGAGCTGGGCAGTTTTTGAGCCTTCACTGCATTCTTCATCTTGCCTCTCTGCAGGCCTCAGCTTTGAAGAACAGAATCTCTGCACATATGCACATCTTCCTGCTCTACCTTTACTTGAGCTGGGATAAGTAGAGCTCTTACCTGATAATTTTTCTTTATAAGGTCTTCCACTACTTATGTTTGTCTTCCACTTTAGCCCTGGATGCAGCTATTGCTGCTTGGGGCAGAGATGAAGAAATTATTTGCATAGGTGGCTTAATGAATGATGAGGACCAGAATAAAGGTCTTTGATCAGCTTCATTCTAGTGTGTTCCATGATCTTGCCTTTGTTCTTGCCCTGTGATTGGAAAGCCACCATGCCCTGGTACAGACCTTCCTGGTCTTCACTGCCAGCCATTTTAAACCACAGTCCTTTTATTATTATTATTATTTTTGTTCTTTGTTCACTTTGGCACCATAATGTGGTTCCAGAATTTATAGAATAGTATTTGTCTTTAGCAGTCATAGATTGAAAACAAGTTAATTTTTTTAATTGAGAAATAATTCATAAACAGTTCACCAAAGTGCATAATTCATTGGTTTTTAGTATAGTAACAGATGATGTGCAACTATCACCAATGAATTTTTGAACATTTTCAATGATTGGAATCACATAATATGAAATCTTTTGTGCTTGTGTGGCTGGCATTTTTCATGTAGATTTTTTTCTTTTTTTTCTTTCAAGTGGTCATGTTTATTTATACCAATAGGTTATATTAGATCATTAGTACCATAACTATATTATTGTTCATGTAGATTGTTTTTGTTTATTTTTTCTAAGATTTGTCCATGTATCAGTACCTTTTATAAAAACTGTGGTATACATAATATAAAATTTACTGTTTTAACCATTTTTAAATGTATTTAGCTCAGTGACATTAATATATTTATATTGTTGTACTACCCTTACCACCATCCTTCAGAATTGCTGACACTTTCGGTGGGGAGATACTGGGAAACAGTATGGTGAAGGTTTTATTTATTTTTTGCAAATGTAGAACTTTCCCTTAGATGTTAACATAGTGGGTATTTAAATTCCTTTAAATTGTGTAGCTTGTATTCTTAGATTCTGTTTCCAATTCTAAATAATGGCTGAGATCAAAAAGTGAAAAAAATTAAACTGAAACTTGATACCCATTAGATACCCATTAAACAGTAACTCCTCTTTCCTATCTCCCTCAGTCACTGGCTAAATTTTTTATTTTTGTGAGAAAGTGTGAGTGACTTAGGAAACAGGCAGAGGACTAGAAAGCAGTGATAAGGAAAGCAGCAAGAAACCTTGGAGAGCAGTTCTGGAGTATTTTTGGTTGTGGACCAGTTTTAAGATACAAAGTCCATGGCTGGGTGTGGTGGTGCATGTCTATAATCCCTTTGATGGAGAAACTGAAGCAGGAGGATCACAAGTTCAAAGCTAGCCTCAGCAATTTAGTGTGGTCCTGAGAACCTTGAAAAGCCTAAAATAAAATATGAAAAGGGCTAGGGGTGTGGCTCAGTGTTTAAGTGTCCCTGGGTTCAATCCCCAGTACTAAAAAAAATAAATAAATAAAAAGATACAAAGTCCACAGGATCTTCCCCTTAGAGTATCGATGAGATGCTCAGTCCTATTGCATTAAAAAAGTAAACTTTATTTCAGAATAAGATGATTCCCAGAAAGTTCTTGCACATCCTATACCTAGTTCCCCCATTGCTAGCATCTTAAGGTTACTAGGTACATTTGTTAAGAAATGGCATTTATGGGTCACTATTAACCACACTCATAGTTTTTAGGATTTCACTAATTTTCCCATTCCAAGATCCAAACCAAGATACTATATTGCACTTACTTGTCATGTTGCCTACTCACTGGTTTCTGACAGTGTCTAGTCTTTTCTCATTTTTTTTTACTGCTTTGACATTCTTGACTAATTCTGGCCAAGTATCCTGTAGATTGTGCCTCTGCCTGGGTTTGTCTGTCTGTCTTGTCATTAGTTAGCTCCATAACTTTGCATATAATTTTGGATGTTTTGCATATAATTTTGGATGCCCGGGCTAAGACCATAAAACAGGTCAAGGTCCATGGAGGAACAACCACAGCCATGATTCATTCCAAAGTCTTAGAGGCTGATAAAACTGCCTTATTCAATAAGGACCAACCCCAGTTAGACACCATCTTGTTTTTTGACAAAGCCAACACAGCAGAAGCTATAAGCTGTATTAAGGAAGTCTTATGTGACCAGACTGTGGATGGCCAGTCCCTGGAGGAGGACTCAGGCTTTCACATACATCATACCTGCCTGCAATCCTTACAGGAAGCACTCCCAGGAGACCATCTGGCATTTGGAGTCAGGTAGTTTGGGATACAGGGTCAGTGCAGAGGATACAGCATACAGGCTGTGCTCTATTCCCCTCAGGCAGCTTGTGTACCATGTCCACGCTCTGCCCCTGAGGCTGATTCCTCTAGTGTGGGATTTCAGGCAGCTGAACAATAGTGCTGAAAAGCTCTACATCCAGCAGATTGTGCAGAGACTGTTGTACTACATCAGGATCATTGAAGATGGGACTCATGTGATCACAGAAATGCTCTCTGCCTCTCAGAGGTTCCTGAGGAACACTGAAAGTAAGTACAGTTTTGTCAGCCTCTGGGATGTGGAGTGCTGTGTGAAGGTGTTCACTTGGTTTCATGGCTGCAGCGAAATGCTATTGGTGAAGCTGAACACCTTTCTCTGTGAGATCTGTGTCAGCAAAAATAACTTCAGAAGAGACCCCATCATCTGGTCTTTGGTGCTGGATGAATCCATAAAGGAGAAGAAATCCTACTGCAGAGCCATTTGCAGGTATTTTCTAGAACCATATGATGACAGCAGGGTCATCCTGGATGAGATCATGCATGCACAGGATTTTTTCCTGAGTGAGATGCCTCTGAGAAAAACCATAGCCAGGAACTTGGCTCTGAAGGAGAACTTATTCATGATGATCATCTACCATGAGCTAAAGATACCCCTCTTCCTGGTGGGAAAGCCTGGCAGCTCCAAATCTCTTGCTAAGACTATCATGGCAGATGCCATACAGGGCCAGGCCTCACACTCCACTCTATTTCGAAGCCTGAAGCAGGTCCACCTGGTGTCATTCCAGTGTAACCCCCATTGCATCCCCACATGGCATCATGAACACCTTCAAGCAGTGTGCTCACTTTCAGCAGGGGAAGGACCTGCAGCAGTATGCATCTGTGGTGGTGTTGGATGAGGTTGGCTTGGCAGAAGCTTCCCTGAAAATGTCCCTGAAGGCTCTTCACTCACTGCTGGAAGATAGGTGCATTGAAGGTGATCCTGCCCCCCACCAAAAAGTTGGCTTCTTGGGTATTTCCAACTGGGCCCTTGACCCTGCCAGGATGAACCAGGGTAGTTTGTGTCCCATGGCACTCCCAGTGAGAAGGAGCTAATAGAGAGTACCAGAAGGATCTGCTCTTCAGACAGTCTGATACAGGACAGGATCCAAGGGTACTTCACTCCTTTTGCCAAAGACTATGAAACAGTGTGCAGTAGGCATAACAAGGAATTCTTCGGGCTTTGTGACTACTATAGCCTCATCAAGATGGTCTTTGCCACCGCCATAGCATATAACAAGAAGCCTTCTCCACAGGATATTGCACAGGCAGTCCTTCAGAACTTCAGGGGCAAAGGTGACATCCCCACTTTGGACATCTTCATGGCCAATTTACCTGAGGCTGGGTGTGTGGGAGAGGTCAGTCAGCATCCTGGAACTCATCAAGCAGAGTTGGGGAACTGGAAGAAGCTGAATCCCACTACTTGCTCATACTGACCAAAAACTACATGGCCCTGCAGATCCTGTAGCAGTCATTCTTCAGTGAGGACCAGTAGCCCGAGATCATCTTTGGTTCCAGTTTTCCCCAGGATCAGGAATACACCCAGATCTGCAGAAACATCAACCAGGTGAAGATCTGCATGAAGACAGGCAAGATGGTGGTGCTGCTGAACCTGCAGCACCTGTATGAGAGCCTGTATGATGCGCTCAACCAGTACTATGTCTACCTCGGGGGCCAGAAGTACATGGACCTCGGGCTCGGCACCCATGGTGTCAAGTGTCAGGTCCACCCTGACTTCTGCCAGCTTGTCATCGAGAAGAAAAATGTAATGTATGATCAGTTCCCCATACCCCTTATAAACCAGCTGGAGAAGCACTACCTGGACTTTAGCTCAGTGCTGCAGGGGTGGTAGAAGAGCATCGTGCAGGAGCTCACGTAGCGGGCAGAGGAGTTTGCTGATGTGAAGGCCTATCAATTCCTTGCTGGGAACAAGTACAACCCTGCTGATGTCTTTATCAGCTTCCATTCCGACGCCTGTGCCTGTGTGGTACTGCAGGCTGTGAAGAGGCAGGGCCCTGGGGACCTGATGGAGGAGATGTACCACAGGGTGTCTGAGGAGGCCAAGCTGATCCTATTGTACTGTGCCACACCAGATGCTGTGGTGCAGCTGAGCACCTCCACTCTGGGCTCATTTGTGGTGCAGGCACTGTCACACAAATACTGGAACAAGTAGCAACACCACTCCTTTGCAGATTTCCTCCAGGCCCATCTTCACAATGTGGACCTGGAGTGCCATGCCATCTTCACAAAGGTGACTACCCCCACAGCCTTTCCTGTTTCTCTTTCACCCATGAGCCCTCTATCTCCAGTGCCAGAAGGTCTCTGTTTAAGGCACTGTTCAGTTTGGGAAACCCGTATGTCCCTCCATGTTAGGCCCAATGAGGATAAGTCCATTTTGGCCTCTCTCACCTGTTTGTCAGCAGAGCTCTATTCTGAGAGCAACACTGAGCACAACGTTCAGTTCCCAGAATAATGGGCCCACCTGAGATATAAGTGATTGGCCTGCTTCTCATTATTGGACAGCCTAAGAGTAAAGGATGAGGATGCCTCCCATTCAGATGCCCTTAGTCTCATAGGTGAAACTTGTGCAGCTAGGTGGGGGAATGAATAATAGTTGGTTCTCCTTAAAAGACATCTCCTGGGCTTGCCATGAGGGCTGGCTGGGTAGATGTCAGAGGCAGAGGCCTCCTTGAGGCACAGGTGTTGAGTCTGAATCTGCATCTGTGCAGGAGTCTAGGAAGGGACCGCTGACAGAGCTTGAAATTCAGGCTGTGAGTGCTGAGTTGTGGAGATGGGATAGGTAGAGAGACATGTGGAAGGGCTTGTGGACAGCCTTGGACTTGGTCTTGACTGCGCAGAGAGGAGCTATGAAGGAAAGTGTATGTAGACATGCCCTAATGGCTGGGTGATAGAAAGACAGTGGAGTAAGAGAGTGACATTGAGAGGATAGATCTGTCAGGAAGCTTCTGGCATGGTGCAAACTGCAAATGGTTAGCAGGCAGTGTGGCTGGGCTAATCATCAATTCCACGGAGGGGTGGCAGGAGGTGGAGGACAGACTTCCTTAGCTCATTGCAGCTTTGTGCAATCATCATGGAGACCCCAAGAAAGAGCAATGGGTTTGGGAGCCAGTGGTAACATCTGTTTTGGATAGGTTTGGATGTCTGCTGTGTGGTTTGATGTAGGAATATGAAGCATGTCAGTAAGGACAGGTTCAGAGAGGGGGTCTGGAGCCAGGCAGAGTGGCACATACCTGTAATCCCAGTGGCTTGGGAGGTTGATGCAAGAGGATTGAGAGTTCAAATCCATCCTCAGAACTTATGGAGGCCCTAAGTAACTTAGCAAGAACCTGTCTCAAAATAAAAATTAAAAGGAAGGGCTGGGTTATTGCTCAGTGGTTAAACCCCTGCATTATTCCCTGGTACCAAAAAAAAAATGGGGTCTGGATAGCTGAGGTCCTATGTGCCTGGGAATGTCTGGGTTTTCACCATGGGATATGGTCCATGGCAGAGAATGGAAAACTACGGAGGGGAAGGAGAGTAGCCAGTGGCTAACTCCATTTGATAGCATGAAGTCAGATTACAAGATGTAATGGCATTGTGCTGGGCCCTAAAGGGTCAGAAGGCTCTCAGGTAGGCTCCAAAGCTGGAAGAGAGACATTGGAATCTCAGAAGGAGATAAAGGCTTCTTTTAGTCAGGGCAAGTCTTCTTTCTGCCATCTATTGACCCTGAAGGTCCTGCTTGCCTCAGCCACTCCTTGTATATAAAAACTGCTCTGGGTTGGGCTTCTTTCTGTCTGAGTGCCCACTGGCACTGGGTTCTGATCTGGTGCTCTGTGCCCTTGCTTGAATTCCAGCTGATGACTTGTGTGCCCATGTTGCATGCCCATGTCCAGATGCCCTTAGTGTCATAGGTGAAAGCTGTGCAGCCAGGTGGGGGCATGGATCATAGTTGGTTCTCCTTAAAAGACACCTCCTGAGCTGGCCTTCTCTAGACTGCTGATGAACCATGACTGCTAGGCCCTATGAGTAGAAGTGAAGGGCTTGGCCCTGAAACCTGTGATCTTGTCACTACAGCAGTTTGACACTGAGTACTCATTCCTCAAGGAAATTTGTTGAGATGTCATACCTGCCCATTATCTTTTGCCCCTGCCCTGGGAATGTGGTGTTGCATGCCAGAGTGTGGTAACCACCAGTAAGGAACTCTGAGTACTATGAGATGGTCATTGCTCAGCCTCCTGGTATGCCCCTCTGGCCCCAGTTATAAGACAGCCATGTCCATCTGTCTCCTGAGCATTGTGTGGCCCTTTCCTTCTCCAGTGGATTGCATCCTCACCTTGTGGAGGGAGACCCCACCTGGATGCTGGGTTCTGCATGGCCTGTGATTCCCTTCATTTTGTGGAGTGTTTTGATCAATGTTTTTTGTTTTGTTTTGTTTCACTTGTGTTTGGGATTGAACCCAGGGCTGCCCTACCTCTGAGCCACATCCCCAGTACTAATTTTTATTATTATTAATTTTGAGATAGAGTCTTGCTGAGTTGCTGATGCTAGCCTGGAACTTGTGAGCCTCCTACCTTAGCTTCCTGAGCTTTGGCTGCCCATGTTTTTGGACAGAGGACTCACTTGGGTGATTCCCTTTTTCTTTCAGAGAAAGCTTAATGAAGACAGTCAGATGTAAAATTCTTATTATCCAGATGGATTTTGATGATGGTACTCATAGTTCTCAGCTAATTGTGTCAGCTAGTAATTTTCTTGGAAAAACATACGAAGCCAAAATGTGCCCAGGATATCCTGAAGAATTTTTTCCATGAAAACAGTGTGGAAATATGAATGACTCTCCCTCCCAGATCTTGACATGGGCTAGAAAACCTAGAGAGAAAAGGATCAACAAAAAGGCCATTAATGGCACAGAATTTGTGGAATGCAAGATGTGTCAATAATGGAATATTTGTAGTGTGTAGGAGACTGTGTTAAAGCTGCATTTGCAGTCATTTGCAGTCTTTTTTTGATCATTTTTATTTTGAATCATATAATTCAAATTAAAGTTCAGTCTGGGATGTAGCTTGTTGGTAAAGCACTTGTCTTGTATGTCTGAGGCCCTAGATTTGATCCCCAGCACTGCAAAAAAGAAAGAAAAAAACTTATCATAAGTTTAAGGGCAGTAAGACTATATAAATAAATTAATATTTATTGGATATTTTTATGATATCCATAAATCTGTTGCTTTCATAATTGCTGTGTTCTGTTACCTCATGTAATATAAAAGTGATTTCTGCCCCTTTAAAGCATGGTGAACCTGTTATAAGTTAAGGCCCGCCAGATCCTTTAAGGAGGTGGTCTTTGGCCACTGGGTGTTCAAGGGGCACCATACCACACTCTACTATCTCAAAATAGGAAGGCCAGTAAGCCCCATCCTCTGGCATATGGGTGCCCTGAGACATTCAGGGTAGATGGGGGTTCTGATCATGAGTGAGAGGAATTAATCCTATGAATTGGAAGACACCCTCCTCTTATGAGAGATGTGGTGGCCCCTGGCATTGTGTGGAATGTGGTAAAGCCTCAACAGCTCCTGGGACACCCATCAGCCGTCGCACACATTAGATTTTGCTCCATTACTTGCTTTGTTTTCATTTTTGTTTTCTCAATAGGTATTCTACTAATAATGACATCAACAAAATACAAGGAACTCAGAGCTGTGTCTTTGTCTATTTCATCACAAAATGTTGACAGCCACAGCGAGTCAGAATGACACCTGGCATTTGCCAGAGGGAACGTTTGAAAGGTGATGCCAGCGACCCATTCAGATGATGATTTGAGTTATGCTATACATAATTGCTGTGATGCTGGATTGATTGTATTGTATATTTGACCTTTGCTGTCGGGCAATGGGGCGGCTCTTGCTGCCTCGGCGCCCCCCCCTACTTTGGAGTTTTTGCATGGAGTTCTCTTGGGGATTCCTGGAGAGTTCCCATTGGTTGGGAAAGTGCTGTAGGAGGGATTTCCACCAGTGTGGGGTTTTTCTGGAAGCGCTGCGTGAGAGTTGAAATAAAGTAGTTGCTGTTTGAACATATAAGGCTTTGTGGTGGCTCAGTTATTCATGCCCATCCAGACTGCAGCAACAAAACTCTCCTGGATGAGGAGCAGAGCATCCAACGTGGGATTCCATGGAGGTAGGGCCAAAAGACGAGTGACTGTCTTTAAATATCTCTCGGCTGCTTCTTGAGGTCTCATGCTGCCCATGTCTAGGTATGACACCAACCCCAGCTTTCTCTGGCTTCTCTGGGCTCACTGTTCACAGACATCACACTGGGACTTGCTGCTGCTATGTCAGTATGGCCTGCCCTGCCTCAGGAGTGCACAGGATTCACACCTGCTTGTACTCTTTATTATACAAATGACTCAGAGTTCTTCCCCTTGCACTTAGTGTTAACTCTTTGTGCCTGCTCCTTGGGAAAGTACTGTGTTCAAATCAGTCCATCCCTTTTTCTATAGAAGGTCACCAGCTGGATTATATAAGACAAATGGTATTTTGGAAAGAGGGAAACAGTTTAATAATTTCATAGATAGAAAGCCAAACTGTCAGCACCTTGCAGCACTTTCTAATTATGGGACAGTGAGTATGGTAAGATGCACATAATAAACTGTGGGCAGGACCCATGTCATGTAGTCTTTGCATGGTACTTAATCAGCCTTGATACCCACGTTGATGGTGTGTGGGCTGATGTGATGTAGGGGGTCTGATGGGTTTTGGTGTGTTTGGGGATGTAGACTTTGTGAAAGGAAAGTGACCACAACACTCGGAGTGACCAAAAGATCTTTATTGCAGCAGTGCAACAAAGAGAAAAGAAAGAAGGAAAAAGAGAAAGAGAGAGAGAGAGAGAGAGAGAGAGAGAGAGAGAGAGAGCGAGAGAAGAGAAGAGAAGAGATGAACAGGGAGAGAGCAAGAGCAAGAGACAGAGAGCACGCACAAGAAAGATAAAGAGAGCAAGAGAGAGAGAGAGCAAGAGAAAGAGAGCAAGAGAGAGACAGCAAGAGAGAGGGGGGCCTGGCAGGAGGGAGATTTTATAGCCCAAATCTAATGGGGCCTCTGGGTCTGCAAGCTGCCTTGTTGGCCCAAGGGGGGTTGAGTGCTCAGCCTTGAGCGGGACTTGACACAAACAGGTGATAAAGGACCAGATAGAGGGGGGTTTGAGTGCGTGGGCTATCTTGCAGCCAACATCTGTTCAGCCTGCCCTGCAGACAACACAGTTCAGCCTGCTCTGCACCCAACACTTTGAGGTACCAATCATCCCTCTGACAGTAGTGTGATTAAACATCTGGACAGAGGTGTATCCCTGAATATAACAAGAAGAAAGCAGACAGATGTGAGAAGACTTGGTGGCTTTGTTCTTCACTGGGCTATGGTGGTCTGTGCACATTGATGACCTGAAGAGGTCCACAGTCATGGCTGCTGATGTGACTAAGCTGTAGAGTGTCACCATCAGCCAGCTATTCATGCCAGGAGGCAGCCTAAAACATGAGTTGCAAGGTGGAAGTCTGCAAAGGTGGGGGCAGAAAGGCAGGTGAAAAGTGCCAAGTTAGGCAGCCTCCTGTGAAGCTGGAATCATGGCTGCCACATTTGAGTCACTTTTGAGTCTTGACACCTGCCCATAGTAGGAACTCAGGATGTGGCACTGAACTGCCTGGTGCATGGTCAATATAACCAGGGCCTTGGGAAGGCCAAGAAGCAGCATCCAGTATATTAGCTGGTGTTCTTTGGATTATGTGCCAGGCCCTCAGCCTAGGCTGTGGGGCACCTGACTAGTAGATGACAGATGTCCCCTTAACTGGGGCTGCCACTGAAATTTAGGACAGAAAACCCTGGTGAGGCTCAGCCTAGGCAAAGACCGGTACCACCCACCCCCTTCCTTCTCCAAGTGGTGACTTGATTGTGTTCCCTTTGCTTGCATCAAAAAGCATCCAGGAAGAGGTGATGGAGGCAGAGACCAGTAAGTCAGGGAGGTGGCAGGAATGGAAATGAAAGAGGAAAGTCCAGAGGAGATGGAATGAGAGGCCACCAATCTGAGGGGAGGTGATGTGAGTTCTCCTCTGTTCCCCTGTTGGCTGCAGATGGCTGAGCTGGAGGAGCTCAGGCAGCTGTGCCAGGGTCATGTTGAGCCCTGCCTTCTCTTTATGCTAGAAGTGTTGGGGGTTTACCAGGACAAGATCTTCCTTTTCCTTCTTTATGAAGGCTTCTAGTTAGCTCTGCCCTGTCCCTCAACCACTGGCCAAATCCGTGACATCAGCTACCACCTTGATAGTGGTCCTCTGGGAGTTGTCCAATTCACAGGGATCAGCTGGGGGAGGTCAATAGGTCAGCTTCACTATGGAGACTGGCCACTGTTGCTTTGTGCATGTGGACACAAGGTCACCTTCTTGTGTGGGCAGCATAGTTTTCACCCATCCTGGACATGGCAGCAGCAGATGATGTGCTGTCTCCCTTGGCAGGCACAGGTTCTGGACACCACCAGACTGTTGAGGAGCTGTGTGCAAAGTGCCATGGGGATGCTCAGTGATGAGGAGAGCTGCACACACAACATGAGGACAGTCACTATCCTCCTCAGCCTCTTGAAAAGGGACATTGTGGCAGTAGTAGGAGACATGTCCCTGCTTCTCATCCTACCCCAGCAGGCCCTTCCTGAGCAGTGGGGATAAGGTGGCTGAGTGTGGCGAGCTGCCCTTCTAGGTTCTTGTGTCTTGGCAGATGCAGCTGGCATAGCGGGAATTTAAGGACATCTCTTGAATTCTGCTCTAGAGTTGGCCTGGCCAGGGGACCTGTGGCTTCACTCTGCAAGAGAACTGGTCAAGCAGCACAGCAGAGCCTCCAATTTGGTGCTGACAGGTGACCTAATTATGTACCTTTTGCCTTTTCACAGCCTTGTTTTTGTGGATATCCAAGATGCACCTCTCCATCCTTCTAAAGAAGCAAGAAGAGAACAAGCTCTGCAGTCTGAAGGAGTGGGTGGGGAGAGAAGCTGCAAACCAGGATGCACTCCAGGAGGCTGGCACCTTCAGGTTCTATGAGCAGTGAGCAGTGCAGGGACCTGCTATACCATCTCAGGGTAAGGAGAACACCAGGTGTATTTTTCTCTACCTGAGGAGGGCAGAGCTATGTTTTTGCTCCAAGATCCCAAAACAGACCTGGATGGTGGTCATGTGTGGTTGTTGGCCATGCATGTGGTCTTGGGGTGTTTATTGACCACCTGGATTTAGTCATGGAAGATTGTTGGCCACCTGAATGGTGGTCATGGGGATTGTTGGCTTCCTTTCTCTGCTTTTGTGTGCTTTACTTTATTTCATTATAGAGAACTTAAAAAATATTGTTCTCATAGGATGTTGGCCAGCATGTCATAAATAGCAGCCAGAGTTGCCATTCAAGGTTATTAAAATTGAGATGGAGATGTGCAGAGAAGTAACAGAAATTATCTTCTCAGGCTACTGCTTGAAGTAACAGAAAGTACAAAAATAGGAACCCAGGAGTGTCATTTATTATCCATGATCCTTTTTTTACAAAACCATAACCCTTTTATTCAGACTTGAGACAATCTTTAAAGAGCCTGTGCCATGGGGACAGGAGGTTTGCTCAGGGTCTCAGATGGAGAGTCTAAGAGTCTGAAACTACCTGTGGGCAGGGTGATATTAGGCCAATGAGGTCCTCCAAGGTCCCTCCAATTCTGCTCTTCTGACCCAAAGGCTCCAGGTCTGCTGCCTCACATGGTTCACAGGGGGAATGTGGGTGATGGCAGAGTCCTGGGCAGCCAGGGCCCATGGGTGCTGGCTTTCTCATCACAGGATCTTTTCCATTTTGAGTTCTCTCTGCAGTGCTCCTTGACTTCTTTCGTAGTTACACCTTCTGAAGGACTTTTGTGAGCCCAGAAACTGAGTATGCTTTTGTCTCCCTGGATGGTCTCCCTTTCTTAGCACATGTCCAAGCCATGTCCCATCGCTCCTTTGCCACTGTTGCTCTGGGTTTGCCAGCCTCCCTTTTTACTGTCCCATGGTCCACAGCACCTAGGACCAGTTTCTTCTGGTCACCAGCAACACCCAAGAACAATTGGACCTGTTTGCACAGTACCCTCAATGCCCATTTCTGGGGCTGGCAGGCCCTTGGGAAACTGCTGGTCTGTCACAGGATCTTATGACACTTCACCAGCACTGTGTGTCTCAGACTTAATGTCACATACCATTGGAGCTAGATTGCTGGCCTCCTTGGAGTCCTTTCTGGCAGAAGTCTTCTGGTTTTTAGTTAATCATTTTATATAGCCTGTTGCCTTCATTTGTTTTTTTTTTTTTAATTCTCAAATTATTTCAAATTTGGTCCCCTGGAGACCCTCTGTGGTGACTGCATTACTATGGATCCCTTTTCAGGGCTCTCAGCTGCTCCAACCCAGGGTCTTTTCACTGCCTCTCCTATATCCTCTGTGCATGTTCTAGCCTGGGGTCTTAAGACAAGAGATGTCCTTGACTAATGGGATGTTTGTTTTCTCAGTAGATATTTTTTAAATTCGCTGTAGAATCCTTTGTATTGTATACTCAGAAAAAAAAATTCCCTACAAAGGGCTTCACTTTCTTTTTCAACATAAATATTTTTTAATTATACCTGTTTCCACAATAAATTGTGGCACTTTTCATTATGTAAAAAATATATCATTTTAGCATGAACGTGAGATGTAGTTAATTCAACCAATTAACCGTTGTCAGTCTAAAGTACTCAGGGTTAGTTACAGAAATACCTTCAAGAAAAGCTGAATTCTTGATAAACATATTTTCTTATTTAACTTTATCTGTATCAAATTTAGTTTGGTCTCTTCATCTTTATTATATTTTATCTATAGCTACATTTTTAAAAAATATTTATTTCATTTTATAGTGAAGTTGGTCATTATTCGATTTGTTTTTAGAACCTAGTACGCTTGTTCTGAAAAAAATTATATAAAATGCAGCAAATACTTCTTCATCTTTTCAAGGCACTAGTTACTATTACTAGATGTAAAATTAAGTTGCATACATCCTGCTTATAATGTTAAGACAAATGCATTTGTGAGTCTCTTATACTTAAAAGTGATGGAAACTTCAATTTGTAGCCCTGGCTTGTAGGCTAGAAAGCTTGTTGACACAGAGGAAGGAGGTGTCAAGAACAGCACTGGCTATGATGCTGAGCCACTGTCCCTGTCCCCTGTCCCACCCCTGCTGCAGACATACCCTTTGGAAGTGGGTCCAAAGCACAGTCACCCCTCTGCTGGCCAGCATAATTTCTCTCATTGACAGAGATGGCAACCTGGAGCTTCTGATTGGACCAGACTCACCAACCTGGGCAGCTGTGGATGTATATTTTTAGTAACAGTAAATCTTTGAACATTCTGCTTTCCAAGAAATGTTTCGTCAGCTCCTTCTGTGAGGTTGTGGCATCCTGGCAGGTCTTTGTCCTGTCTCTCTCCTCATTTTCTCCTCTCAGTGCACCTGTGATAGTTCAGAAAGTCAAGTTGGATTCTGTGTGCAGTGGGGACACTTCCCTTTGGAAAAAATATGTCCTTGGTCATGCTCATGTTCCATTATACTGTTCCCTATTTTGTGTGGGGCCTCCCCAAGCTTTCTGTTCAGATTGCACAGACTTCAATTCTGGAATGTGGGCCAATAAGATGCAAGAGAGAGACAGACACAGGCCTTAGAGACTTGGTTCTGCCTGAGGCTTTGGACCCCTCCTAGGCCCTGCATAGATGGCCTGCTTTCATTCTGTCTGTAAACAGAGGTTATGAGGTAACCCTCCAGTTCTTGTTAAGCAGGAGCCCTGGCCATAAAGGGAGACAGCAACTGTCTGTGCAGCTTTGTTTTATTTTTATGTGTTACAGGGATTGGAACCCAGGCCTTGCACATGCCAAGCAAGCAATCTACCATGGAGCCACCCCTGGCCCACAGCTCCTTCACCTCTCATTCACCTCACCTACCTGCAGATCCAAGAGTGAGATGTTTACCATCATGGTGTAGAACCATATGAGCCTTCCTGAGGGTACTTGTAACAGTGTCCCCGTCAGCTGGAGAATCAGGGACTATCTGGAAGAGCTCTTGGTCAAGGCCCAGTATATCACAGATGTAAAAAGTGAGCACTGCTCAAGATTGGCCTGATGCAGACTTTACCCACAAAGACACTGCCTGACCATTAGCGGGCAGACAGCAGCTAGCACCTAGTAAATTCTGGGACTTGTAGTTTTCACACTTTCCATGTGGAATAGGCTCAAGTTCATGTCCTGCCTTTATTCTGAAATTTCTGCTGAAGGAGTAAAAGTCTCCAGGAGGTGAGAAGCCTTTAATTCACACTCCATCAAGGGAGCCTGTGAGGTGATTCAATGGTGCACTGACCAGCAGTATGGTGAACTGGAGCATGTTCCAGCAAGTACAGGGCTTACTACCTGCTGCAAGTTGACCATTCCAATCCTGAGGCTCAGACCCAGGAAAGGTCCCATTAAGCTTTCTCAGCAAATACTAGCAATGAAAGGAGTGTATCCCCTTCTTCCATGCTAAGACATTGGTCTCTCTCCTAGAGAGCAAGCTTTTCTTAGAGTGTGGCTTTAATTGTCTCAATCCATTCTGGCTTTCTCCCTAAATTACAGTCAGATAAGTTAGTAGAAATCTTCTAGCAGACTACCCTGGGCATGTTTCTTGCGCAGTTCCCTAGGGATCTGCAGCAGGAGCTGGTTCAGTACTATTTGAGGGACTTCCTGCTCTTGACTATGAGAGTGTCTACCTGGGAGGAGCTAAAGGCAGGTACCTACTGAAGATCATGTGTGGAAATTGCATGGTATTGACTAGGGGCAAACATGGGAACTCAGCTTCTGAGATCTAATGTTGCGGTGTGGGAGAACATAATGAAGCCATGCAGGATGCTAGGCTCAGAATGTCCCCTGAACAGAACACATGACCAGTTCTTATCACTCCTCAAGGCCTCGAGAAATGGGGCATACTAGTACCTTAAGAAGCTCTCCAGGTTCCTTGTAACATTCTATTGAAATTGTTGAGTTTCTCTTGACAAAATTAAGATACATATGTAACTAACCTCTTAAGGTAAAAATAATAAGTAAAACTCAGTGGAATGGTTGACACTTTTTGTTTCTAGAGCTGGGGAGGAAACCAAGAGTCTCAGACATGCTAGAGAAGTGCTAACTTCAGAGCTGCAGCCAAGCCTGAGATGGAAACTCAGATGCCTGGCAATCACATGCAGCACAGAAAAAGAAGGTAAAGAATGTGGGAGAACATACTCTAGCCGGCATAATAAAATGTTATCAAGGTGTTTCAGGGACTGAGCAGAATATATCTTATTTTTAAAAATGGGTAGAAGTTATTAGTCAGCTGTACAGGGCATAATTGTGCAGGCTTCAAGAAGGCTTTGCTCACATGCTCAGCCCAACCAGTCAGTCAAGAGAAGATAAAAAGTCTTCAGATGCCAGTTGTGCCTGCTCATCTGACAAAACTGAGTTTTCCAAAAGAAGGGCAGGCTTACAGTCTTCCTGGGCAGGTGCTTAGCAGTGGTCACATGGCATGGTGGTTGGGAAGCCTGCCCCCTGCAGCTTTTTGCCATGCTGTGAGTATCAGCTAAGTCCAGGCAGGTGCTCACAGCAAGGCTTTCCAGCTTTGTTTCTGATCAAGAAGAATTAGAAACAATTTAAGTGTCCAAATAAATGAAGGAGGGACATATTAAAGTAGGACAAATTTAAAATAGTTGTTTGCAACCATTGAAAACAATATTTTCACAGAAAATGAGTGATAGAGGTATTCTTATAATCTAATCCTGAGTGGAAAAAATCAGGAACAGAGTGATTCTGATTTGAGGATGATTATGAGGAAAGACACAGCTGGGAAAATGGCTAGAGGCTGTACTGAAAAGAAGCCAGGAGATTGGAAGTCTGGCTTGTAATTTTCTTTCTCATGTTTTTTGAATAGTTCTGATTTCCCATAGGAAAATGTCGCGACCCCCCCTTGCCCGCAAGGAAGACGCGACTCAGGAATCTTCTTTCAGCAGTTTATTCGGGCCCTTGATATTCTTCTAATAATTCTTCTACTCTCTCTTGGATGCCCCTCCCAGCCTTAATAAAGCACCGCAAACCCCAATGCAAAGCTGCCACGTGTACCCTTCTCACAGGGTGCTAGAAAATGACACGCCAACTTTCTCTGATAAGGAGCTGGGAACACGCCAACTCTCTTTGATATGGAGTTGTCCTTCACAGATCACAACGGAGCCAGCGCCATCATGTAATGGCGACCACAGTCCGCAGGAACGTCTCACCACAGCTCCCCCTTTTTGTTTCACTAAGACAATACAGGCGAGAGTAGAGGTCCTATCCCACTGTGCAAAAGTGGCTGCATAGTATGGGCCAGCCCCAGGTGGCGCCTTCCCCAGATCTGACACCATATCAGCCGATGCCTTTTTTCGTGGGGCGGGGCAGAGACACGTCAAACCCGCATGCAATAGGACATGCTCCCCTTGAGGTCCCTCTTCTCAATGGATCACTCAAGTGCAGTGCCTTGCCTCGCATCCTGTATCGTGACGATGGTGAGTAAGAGGGAATAGCTGAGGTTGAACTGTGGCCATGCAGAAATACAAACAAGTTGGCAGCACCCTGAAAGAAAGGCACGGACTTTAAAGTGATAGATAAAGACCAGTGTGGAAACCCTTCTGCGTGCAATGGCAACAAGACCCGCAGAGTGCAAGGGCTTTCCAGCACTAAGAGAAAGACAAAAGAAGGACATGTCATACCCAGTGCAATGTTATAATAACTTGGGGTGCAACGACCATGTCAAAGGCACTAGTGTAGAAACCCATCTGCGTGCAATAGTAGCAAGACCGGCAGAGTGCAAGGGCTTTCTGACACTAAGAGAATAACGAGGAAAGACATGTCAATCCCAGTGCAATGTTATAATAACTTGGGGTGCAATGACCATGTCAAAAGTTTAGTGCTTAAGATGCGCAAGCCAGACCTGTGGCGAGTTGCCAGTTTCTAAAGCAGCAAGAGCTTGTATGATCATAGCCTTATCTTGAACACTACAAGCCTTAAGGCGACAGAGAAACCACAAACAGAGGAACATACCAAAACAACACAGTGCACCAAAAATGCCTACTCCCACCCACTCTTTAAAAAAGGAAAAAGCAGAAGATATCCAATTGGTGAATTGACCCAGAGTCACGGGATCGACACGGGTACTATTCAAGACAGCTATCTGGGTTAGTTGAGACTGGATCATGTCTTCCGCTTCCATGGACCAATTTCCAGCCAGATATCCACCAATGATGTGGGAAGCATTCCTGGAATCATTAAATCTGACAGAGGTTATACATAAATGTGCACGTTGGTCAATGCAGCCTAAAAGTACTAGGTCAGCCAATTCTTCTACCTGAGCTTGAAGAAAATCTATTCTCTGGTTGGTAGCTAAAATCCCTGACAAAATATGTTGATTAATCGCATTTTGCGATTCAAGTATAGTGGACGTTTGTTGAACAACTTGATTAATAGTGGCAGCAGTTTGTACTTGACTGGCCATGGCTACTCTGGCCATAACTGCTGCAGCAGCAGATGCCACCACGGCTGTCACTATAGCTGCCGTGATTCCAAAATCTCTGCAGACTCTAAGTAGCTCTACAATAGGAAATTTATCTGGATCCGCAGTGACTGGGATTGGGACAAAAGTTGGAATTTTCATAATTACTGCTACAGTCCAAGAACCATTCCAACACTCAGATAAGAAACAGGTAATAATAGAACAATCCAGCATCCCCGATGAGGTGTGATTAGCTAAAAGGAACAGGAACGGGGATTGGATACAGACCATTGCAGGAGGCAATGTGGCATAATGTAACAGAGAGTTGAACAAAACAGATGTAAGCCTATTACCTCGTTCACTCTCCTTAGTAGTGCCAGAAACATTAGCCAGCCAACTTTTGGCTCCTAGTAATTGAGCCAATGCGGAAATATCGGCTGAAGCCCCCTTCTCATTGGAAATGAGCCATTGAAACCAGGACCAACCTGTTCCTGTAGAGGAGTTGGCATTGTTGTTAAAGTTATAAACATATCTCTTTAGAGGGGGGGGAAAGGAGAAACCTTTAGCAACTTGATGTTTCTCCCAAGAATGATCCTGACAAGGCGTAAATGTCGGGGGAAAACCAAAATTAGGGGTACAGTAGGGAGAGGCCTTGAAATGAGTGGCATAGCAAGTACTATTAGAAGAAGGAGGCATTGGGATTAATACCTCGGAGATAATAGCTAAAGTAGTTATGTTTAAAACAGAGCTAGTTGTGGGGGTCCCTGAGCCTGATTGCTTCCCTGAAACTGCTTGGCTCAATACAGCACTGAGAATACTCCCTGAGACTCGACTGGACCGCAATGGGTCCTCCCAGTTAGTCAAATTTTTGGTCTTAAGGCTAATACAATTAGTGTTCCCAAGACTGAAACAAAAAACTCCTGTGAGATTAACTTGAGACTGATTAAAAATATTTTCCATGTCCCCTCTAGGAGAGGTACAAGGAGCAGACATCTCACATGAGGTAGAAAAAAGAGTGGGGAGGACACTAGAATTACTATGAATTGGCATTGGCATTGGCCATGCCCGTGCCACTGCCCACCATTGCATTGGTGCCATCTGTACCATTGGCACCAGCATCAGAGCCAGAGCACTCATCAGAATGAAGCTCCTCATCATGGGACTGTTGTGGCACCTCCTGCTGCTGGTTAGTAGATCTCGAGACTCTTCTTGTCAGGCGTTCAGGGATCCACAGCGGCTCCGTGCGATCCTGAGGAAAAACACATACAGATCCTCGTGCCCATGTCAGCACGGGGTCAGGGCCGTTCCATTGGCCCGTAAGAACATCCTTCCACTTAACATAGCCAGTCACAGAGGGCTGAGGGGACACATGTCTATCGGCCGCAGAGCGGCCATGAATATCCAAATTCAAAAAATTAATGGTAAAAAGAGCTAAGGACAGGCGTTCTTTAGGAGTGTGGTCAACTCCTATTCCCCCTTTTTGTTTTTCTAAGGTTTCTTTTAAGGTGCGGTGGGCACGTTCAACAATGCCTTGCCCTTGAGGATTGTAAGGCAACCCATGAGCAAGTTGTACTCCCATAGTAGAACAAAAAGATGTAAACTGTCTGCCCGTATAAGCAGGTCCATTATCAGTCTTAAGGGATGCAGGTGCACCCCATGCTGCCCATGCCTCTAAGCAATGAGTAATAAAATTACGTGCCTTTTCTCCTGATAAAGCAGAAGCATGAATAATTCCAGAGTATGTGTCAATAGAAACATGTACATATTTGAGGTTACCAAAGTCAGGCACGTGAGTTACGTCCATTTGCCAGACGACCAATGGCTTCAATCCTCGTGGGTTTACACCATAAGTAGGAAGATGAAGAAATGTGACGCAATGGGGACATTGTAATACTATCTGACGAGCATCTGCTCTGGAGATGGAAAAACGTCTACGCAGTGTCATAGCATTGACATGAAAGTTGTGATGAAACAATTTATCTTCTTCTAAGGAGGAGGCCAAGCATACCAACTGGCTTCTAGTTGCCGAGTCAGCACAGGCATTACCCTGTGATAACGGGCCAGGAAGAGAGGTGTGAGCCCGAATGTGCATTGGATAGAAAGGGGCAGTATGGCTACGGATAAGCTGTTGAAGCTGATTAAAGTAAGCAGACACAGTATGGGTGTCACTAATAGCTCCTACAGCCTCCAGAATTTTGAGCGCCTGCACCACATAGATGGAGTCCGAAATGAGATTGAAAGGAAAAGAACACTGTTTAAAAACTTCAATGACAATTTGTAGTTCTACCCATTGTGGATTTCCAGGAGCAAATTTATGCTGGACAGGGGGAGAGTCATTAATCACATAAGCTCCCATTCCAGACTTAGAGCCATCAGTAAAAATGTTAACAGCCCCCGGAATCGGAGTGGGTGAAGTTACTTTAGGGAAAATGATGGGATGCTCTTTAACAAAATGGAGTAATGGATGAGAAGGGTAATGATTATCGATATCCCCCTGAAACGAGCAACATAGAATAGCCCAGTTGTCTAGAGTAGCACACAAAACATTAGTTTGAGCTTTAGAATAGGGTATGATAAGAGAAGAAGGTGCTTGTCCAAAAAATTGAATGCTCTGTTGAATCCCTCTAAGTGCTAATGCTGCAACAGCATCAGGATAGTATTCTAAAGATTTTCCTGGGGATACATGTGGGTGGATCCATAGTAAAGGCCCATCTTGCCACAGTACTCCAGTAGGCTGCCGCATAGTGGCAAGCACACATAACTGGAAAGGTTTATCACTCTGGAGCCTGCATAGAGTAGCATGTTGTATAGCTTCTTCTACTTTTATAAGGGCCGCTCTGGCCTCTTTAGTGAGGGTACGAGGGGAAGTAAGATCTGGATCACCCTTAAGAATAGCATACAAAGGCTGGAGCACGATATTAGGAATATGTAAATAACCTCTTATCCAATTAATATCTCCCAACAGTTTTTGAAAATCATTCAAAGTTTGGAGATCTTGAGTTCTTATAGTAACTTTTTGTGGTTTTAACATGTCATATCCAATCGTTGCTCCCAAATACTTAATAGAATCCCCTGTTTGAACCTTTTCAGGTGCAATATGTAATCCATACTGAGCTAACAACTTCACCAAGTCTTTATAGGCCTCATTAACTGACTGTTCTAATTTGGCTGCCAATAATACATCATCCATATAATGAATAATCTTGAAGGAAGGATATTGTTGTCTGAGAGGTGCGAGTGCCTTCCCTACATACATCTGGCAAATCGTAGGACTGTTAGACATTCCCTGTGGTAAAACAACCCACTCAAACCTTTGATCTGGTTCCTCGTGATTACACGAGGGAAGGGTGAAGGCAAAACGCTGTGAGTCCTTAGGATGCAAAGAAATAGAAAAGAAACAGTCTTTAATGTCAATAGCAATGATATGCCAGCCCTGAGGAACAGAGGAAAGCAGCGGCAGCCCTCTTTGAATGGGCCCCATAAGTTGCATTTGAGCATTAACTGCTCGTAAATCATGCAGTAGGCGCCACTTCCCTGATTTTTTCTTAATGACAAATATGGGAGTATTCCATGGAGAAGTAGAATGTTGAATGTGGCCTAAGTCAAGTTGTTCTTTAACTAGGTCATGGGCTGCTGCCAGTTTAGCCGAGGGAAGGGGCCACTGAGGCACCCAAACAGGCTCCTCGGTGAGCCAAGTTATGGGTATTTGAGCCCCAGCGGCCCCTATGAAAAACCCAGACCGAATCTGTCAAGTTTTTGATGACCTTGCACAGGGTGTTTACGCCCCTGTAGATGTTTTCCTAGTCCTAGACCTGGCCTATACCCCATATTTTGCATAATCTGTTGAGACATTAGGGAATAGTTATTACTAAGGGTGAACCCCATGTCTTCCATCAGATCACGGCCCCATAAAGAAATAGGTAAATCAAGCACATAAGGTTGAAAGGTACCACTGTGTCCCTCCGGGTCCTTCCATGATAGATGTCTGCAGCTAATTTGAGGAGCTTGGGAATATCCAAGTCCCCTTAAGGATTGATCAGAAGTCTGTACTGGCCATCCCTTAGACCAGTCTTTAAGGGCTATAATACTACGGTCTGCTCCTGTATCCAGCAGTCCCACAATAGATTTACCCTCTATGATTAATTCCAAGGTGGGGCGGTTGCTCATACCCAGTGACAAATAGATACAATTCCCTCCAGTGCTACCAATCTCATTTCCCATCTGTGACCGTGAGTCAGCCGGGAAGTGGTTATGTAAACTAGGCAAAATTAGTAATTGAGCAATCCGATCCCCTGGGGAGATAGACACAATGCCTCTTGGAGCTTCCACCATTATTTTTACTGTCCCCACTGTATCAGGGCTTATGACTCCGGGAAAAACATGAAGACCTTGTAAAATAGAGGAAGCACGTCCAATCAATAAGCCCACAGTGCCAGGTGTTAAAGGCCCTTTGAACTCAGTTTCTACCAACTGGACTCCCATCTTAGGTGTTAATACGAGTCTGGAGGTGGAACGGAGGTCCAATCCCGCTGCACCTGTAGTGGCTCTCCGCGTCTCATGGGATGGCGTAGAGATGGCCATGTCTCGGGTTCGGGTGTGACATTCTCCATTGCCCCATATATTTGTGGGCCCTGGGGTCGAGGGCCCCTCCGGCCGTTTTTTGACCCAGTTAAAATAGGCTGCCCATGGATGTCCCTCACTGATCTACACTCTCTTGCCCAATGCTTCCCCTTTTTACATTTTGGACACAACCCCGGTAAAAGAGGGCCATTGGAAAAGCCACCATGGGGAGGTCCATTGAAATTGTCTTTTTTGGGACATTCACGCTTGAGATGACCAGGCTGACCACAACGGAAGCATGTTCCGGCACCAGAACCGCCCCTTTTTGTAACCCGAAGGACAGCAGCTGCAAGACCTGCATTAGTTAAAGGTCCTCCAAGCTCTCTACACACCTTCATCCATGCCTCTATGCCTTTATTTTTATAAGGAGTAATCGCTGTTTTACATTCTTTGGTGCATTGCTCAAAAACCAATTGCTTGATAAGGGGCATGGCTCTATCAGGATCTCCAAAAAATTTTCCAGCAGCATCCACCATCCTTGCTACAAAATCTGAAAAGGGTTCTGTAGGGCCTTGTATAATTTTAGTCAGGTTACCAGACACCTCTCCTCTATTAGGAAGTGATTTCCATGCCCGAATGCAAATATTATTAATCTGGTCATATACTTCAGGAGGAAATCCTGTCTGTTGATTAGCAAATCTCCCTTGCCCCAAAAGCATGTCCCTGTCCCAATGGGGGTGTCCTGCTGCATGATTTTGGGCGGCTTGCTCTGCTGCGCCCTCTAGCACAAATGCTCTCCAGTCCAGATATTTGCCTGGGGAGACGCAAGCCCGAACGAGGCTAGCCCAATCAGAGGGAGTCATGCAATATCTAGACAGATTCTCTACCTGAGTTAGTGTAAAGGCGGCATCGACCCCATAAGCGCGCACAGACTCCGCCAGGGTCTTTACAATCTTGAAATCCAAAGGCTCATGAAATCTTCCCCTATTATCATCCTGAAAAACTGGATAAGCAAGACCCATCTCAGCGTTAACAGCCCTCCATGTTTGGGCGTGGAAACTTCGTCCCGAAACCCCCCCCCATACGGAGGCGGATCGGGAGGCCGCCCGTTCTTGAGCCCTTGCTTATCTCGGTTTCCTGTACCTAAACTCCCTAACTGCCGGGACAGCGTTCTTATCTCCTCCTCCTCAGCGTCTTCTGCCTCTGACCCACTTTTGCATGGGGGCATGCGCAGCACACTGAGATCTGGATACAGTCTCCTCCCATTCTCCATGCCCCGCACACTCCCCTCTTCCTGAGACACTTCGCTCTCTGTTGTTTCTGATTTTTCTTCATGTAATTGTTCTAAAACCTCCTGCCCTTTAACAAGCGCTTCTTGGCATCGGCCATCCGTAAGACAACTACGGACCATCTTCCAGAGGGGTATCACCCCGCTCTCTAGCATGCCCTGCTCATGAGCAAAGTCAAGGTCTTTGCCTAATTTATCCCAGCTGGGTGTAGTGAGGCTGCCTGAAAATGCAAACCAAGGTGCAGCTGTATCTACCCTCTGTAAAAATTTCTCTAAGGTACTGCTTTTCACCTCCAGTCCCTTGGAACGTAAAAGGCCATCTAAGGCCAGAAGAAGTGGACTTGAAGTCACGGCACCCATGACGCAACACAAGAAAACACAGAAATCGAAAGTGAAAGTACACAAAACAAAACGAACATACACAGAAAGAGAACAAAAATTCAGAGTGCAATTGCTATAAGATGTAGCGCCCTCTCTTTACAGAGGAGCTTCCCGCTTTTTAACAGCGGGTCCCACGTTACCTGGGACTTACCGGTGCACCTCCCTGACTGCTGAAAGTTCTGGTTCCTGGGTGTTTCTTTGTTTCTTTTTTCCCGGGTCTCGGCACCACTTGTCGCGACCCCCCTTGCCCGCAAGGAAGACGCGACTCAGGAATCTTCTTTCAGCAGTTTATTCAGGCCCTTGATATTCTTCTAATAATTCTTCTACTCTCTCTTGGATGCCCCTCCCAGCCTTAATAAAGCACCGCGAACCCCAATGCAAAGCTGCCACGTGTACCCTTCTCACAGGGTGCTAGAAAATGACACGCCAACTTTCTCTGATAAGGAGCTGGGAACACGCCAACTCTCTTTGATATGGAGTTGTCCTTCACAGACCACAACGGAGCCAGCGCCATCATGTAATGGTGACCACAGTCCACAGGAACGGCTCACCACAGGAAAACACATCTTTATGATTTAAAAATACATATTGAAAAATTTTCAAAACCTCAATTTCTGCAGATGGTCCTGTGGTCCTGTGTCTGTGAGCTATGAGCAGCCTCAGGGAGGCCCAAGGATGGGCTCTGCTTGCTGTGGGTGCACCTTGCCTATCCACATTTCAGGACCTGGCTGCAGAAATTCTCCAGAATTGTGACCATCCACCTGCAGGTTCTGCAGAGCCTCACTGAAGCTGCACAAAAGCATAACACAGTTGGCAGTGAGTTGGGATGAAAGCCCAGTCCCTGGTCTGTCCACGGGAGCACAAAAAAAGACCCTTCAGGGGCATGTGAGTCAGCATATCTGAGAGATTTTGGGAACAGCTGGCTAGTGCTTCCTGTATCCCAAGACCCAAAGGAGCAGGTTAAGAACCTAGAATGTAAGGACACACTGCCCCTGCCAGAAGCTCTGGCCTAAGGAAACCACAGCCAATGAAGCAGGTGGGTGGAGAAGCAGGGGCCCCGTGGGGTCACATGGTTGCTCTGCTCTTCTTAGACACTAGATGTGTTTGCTGCAATGACTTGTGCTGAAATTCTGACAAGAGACACCCTAAAGCCAATTCCCCAGGCCTGGATGCATCTGGGAAAGAAGCTGCTCATACCACTGGAGCTTGTCTGCTCAGATTGGTACTTTCAAGACAGCAGGAGCACAGCCAGAGCTGTCACTGAAGAGGTCAGGTGAGACCCAGAGCCCGGCTCACCCTGGCATGCTTGGCCTGTGCTCTTCAGTGGAATCCAGGTCCTGGTACAGTTGGCAGGAGGGTAAGCAGGTGCTCCTGCCATGGGAGGGGCTTTTTGTGCACTCACTCTGACCTTGATAAACCATGTCAAGTGCCAGGCATCTCGTTAGTGCTGGAGAAACAGAAAAACCACATTCAGGGAGGCCATGGTACCCCAGGGCCACAGAAAGTCAGGCAGGTTATTAAGCTGCACTTTGAGAACCACTTTGGTGGCAGGGAGCCATGAGAACAGACAGAGGCAGGCAGGACAAGCAGAGGGGCAGGCCTTCATGGTTGGGGAGAGCCATGAGGATCAAGAGGGACTCACCATGTGCAGGATTATGAGAGAGTGGGTACAGTGGCAGTACCTCATATGCTGAGGTAGCAAAGTGAGACTCCAAGTCCTGCCTGCATGGAGAGCTGTGGGAGTGCTGAGGACAGGGCTGGTGGATAACCTTTCCTGTCAGTTCATCCTCCAGTGTTGCCTCACACCTTCCTTCTCATCCCCTCCTCCTGCCTCAGAGTCCTCTTTTGGAGCTGAGTGTGTAACACCCTCTTTTGACAGAACCCAGTGGAATCAGGTTTTCTCCATTGCACTCTTTGTGGAGCACATGCTTCTGGGGACCGAGAGCCAGATTCCTGAGCTGTGTCAGCTGGTGACCAAGTACATCTTTCACTAGACAATGTGAGCACTGGGCATTTCTCTTGGTGGAATGCAGAGTTTGGGAGCCCACTCTGCCCTTACCTGCATGTCAGTGCTAGGCCCTCATCCAGTCCCATGGGGGAATGTGGCTCATCAGCCGGCCATTGCATAGATAAGCTCAGTTCAAGAATTTGCCCTCCCTGATAGCTGAGTTAGGGCATATTACTTAGGGATAGGAATGACTGTACAGAAAGATACTTCTTCAGGAACTTGCTTGCAGATGCTTTGCAAAAGCTGAAGGATTAGGCTCCACCCACCTCCAGGATGACCTAGAGCAAGCCAGTAGCCCAGCCCTTGGGGGCAAAGTCACCATCATACTCAGCAGGATGACAGTGGTGGAAGAGAGTGCCACTGGAGCTGGGACGTCAAAATACATGCTATCCATGGGACCATGGAAACAGGAAACCATTTAGCCTCTGCTGCCAACACCAGATAAAGCCAATGATAGCATAACCTGTGCCCCTCAGAGAAAGCCACCATCTCTGTAGCCAGGCTATCCAGTAACAACGGTCACTCAGCACAACAAGGTTCCCACCTCTTTCACCCCGTGACCTGGGCTAGGGTAATTGTTTCATGATCTCATCCCATGGGTGAAATGCCATTGCCCTCCAAAGTGCCCACTGTCCAGGTGTCTGAGAAAGGCAATTTTAGACAGGTATGTAGCCTTTGAAATGCAGGCAGGTTCACAGAAAGAGATGGGCATAAAAACTTGACCAAAATGTCAGAGGCCTTGTGCAGGACAGCCTGTGCAGGCCAGGGCTTGCTCACAGCTCCAAGGAGCCAGGTGCCCATATTGCTTCCCATTTGGCCCTCTGTCCTCCTTTACATCCACCTTCCAGCTGCTGGTCTTTGAAGCCTGTTCTTGCTGTCATAGACTGGAGACAAAAAGAAGGGAGTGGCAATGCCAGGGATGGAACCAAGGGCCTGATGTATGCTAGGCTGGCTTCCTGCCACTGAACCCTACCTAAGCTCCTGCAAACAGTGCCTTTTAAACACAGCCCAGTGAGCACACTTTTGCATGCATGCACACACACACACACACACACACACACACACACAGAGAGACCATCTCATATTTCATGGCTCTAAACTAAGTACCTTGGCCTCATCTAGTTGAAAGGCAGCGAGAAACTGTTTGCTTATGTACCATGAATCATAGAGGGTTTTATTTTTCCCTTGAGAAAAAGGAAAAACAAGTTTTATTACTCTGCTAGCAAAGGAGAAACACAAGGGACTCCTGTCCCAGATGCATCCTTGACCACCTTCCCACATGGCCTGGACACAGTTCTCTCCAAGTTTTACTGTCCCATGCAGCACCCTCAGACCTCTGGGGGATGTGCTGGCCACTCATCCAGGTCCAGTGTGGTCTCCAGTGGTCAGGTAGCCTGCTAGCTGACAGACAGGTCTTCTGGTCCTGAGAGCCAGCATGTGGATGTTTATAGATGGTGGGAGACTTTTTCCCCAATGAAATCACTTCAAAAACTTCATGGGTTTCTGGATCACTTTCTTCTAGTCAGATCCCTGTGCAAATAACCACAGCCACAGATGGTACCCAGTTAGTTTACAAACTTAAAGTCTGTGCTGTACACTGGCCTCTGCTCTGTGTGTCCCCTCCAGCTACAGAGAAGCCCCAGGGCCATTCATTGGATACCTGATGCCTGGGAAGGGTGCTGTCGTGCATTGATCTTTGCTACAAGTTTCTCTTCTCTGGCTGGAAGCTGAGGGATGCCTGGGAACTCCAGTCAAACCTCCTGCAGGCGGCCATTTCAGAGCTGCCTCCTACAGTTAGCCTATACACCCTGAGTATTGGTAAAAGCTGAAAATAGCCATCATGTGATGGGTATTCAAGTCTTCTTGTCAGCTCTGACAGGAGGGTTAGACATTGCACACAGAGGTAGCTGTTAGGCAGTAGGCCAGCTGCAGAGAAAGATGCTAGGGAGACCAATTCTTTGGCTCATGCATATTTTCTATAGGTAACAGGGAACTGGCTTTCCCTTCTGTCCTATCCCTAATGTTCCCAACTACAATCCCACCACTGGGCCACTGCTGCTTTTTTAAAAAAAATGTGCTAAAATACACATTACACCAAATGCACCATGTAACCACTTTTAAATGTATTGTCACTGGCTTCAAGCATAGTGGTGTTACACAGCCACCAGATCCTGCTCCAGAGTGTCCTCACCTTCCCCACCCAACAAGGACTCCCCATCCCCACCCCAGCCCCTGGAGATCCCTGCTCTACTTTCTGTCACTCTGACTGCCTCAGGTACCTCACATAAATAGAATAGCTCAACATTTGTCTGGCTTGTGTCACCTAGCATGATGTTTTCAAGGTTCATCTATATGGTGAAATGTATCAGCATTCAACTTTCTTATAGCTAGATAATGAATGCTACTATATGGGTGGATACTGAGACTGTTCACTCATATGTTAATAGACACTCAGGCTGCTTCCACCTTCTGCATCTTCTGGCTCTTATGATTGCTGTGAACTTTGGTGTTCATCAACATTTGAGATCTGCTTTAATTCTTTTGGATATATACCTAGAAGATGACTCACTGTATCAATTTATTAAATTTTTCTCTCTCTCTTTTTGGTGGGTAGGTGCTGGAGATTGAATGCAGGGGTGCTCCACCACTGAGCTACATTTCAGCCCCTTTTAAAATTTTGAGTCAGGATTTGGCTAAGTTGCTGAGACTGGCCTTGAACACGTGATTCTCCTGCCTCAGCCTTCTTTGTTGCTGGGTATGTGCCACCTTGCCTGGTTCAGAATTTTGTTTTGTTTTGTTGGTTTTTTTTTTTTAATAATGAACATTTCAATTTTTTAGAATACTCTTATTTATTTCTTAATTTTAATGTGGTGTTGAGGATAGAACCCAGTGCTTCACACATGCTAGGCAAGTGATCTACCACTGAGCTACTAACCTGGTCCTCAGAGTGTGCATTGCCATAATAGCTAGTTATGTTGAGCACCTTTTCTTGTGCTTTTTCGGTATTTATGTATCTTTGAAGAAATGTCTAAGTCTTTTGCCCATTGCTGAGTTTGTTTGTTAATTAACAAATCAAATTTATTAGGATAATTAACACACATCATTTCCAAATATGATAAATTCTGGGAATTCAAGGATAGCTCAAAAATATCTATAAATATCATCAGTTATATAAGCTAAACAATAAGCTCTAAATGATAATTTTAATAGGTATAGAGAACATTTGACAAAATGTATAATTTAGAAAAAATATACCCTCAGCAAAATAGAAATAGGGAACAGTCTTTACTTGTATAATGCCCAGTGGACTACTTCCTATAGGAACATCTGTACTAACATTGATACCACAGGTTACCAGTGACAAGTTCTGCTTCCTCAAATGTTGAAGTTTGAACATTAGAGAAACATGCAGAGGCAAGTGTACAAAGCAGGGTTTATTTAAAAAGGGATAACATAGACTTCTCCCAGGAGGGACAAAGGGGGCCATAGCTGGTATCCTGGTATCCCAAGAAGTGAGGGTGTTCTGCCTTTTTATATGTCCTAGGCTTTCTTTGTTCTCCAGATCTCTTCTCCCTTATCTCTCTCCTTCCTGTATAAGTGACAAGGCTCAGGAGATGGATGGCCAAAAGGTGAGATGCAGATGGGCTGGAGGAGCCAAAGCAGAGTGATTTAGGCAGGAAGAGGGCTTATTAAATCTCCCTATATATCCCTGGGACGGGTTACCTTAGAAACAGGTTGGAACAGGGCGGGTTATGTTGATAAGGGTGGAGGAAGTGTTCTGAAGGAATTAACATTTCAATCCTTCCATTCTCTGGATTGACCCTTGCCTATCTGAGTGTCTAATTCTGGCTTCAATATTATACCTGACCACAAACTCTCAGAAACAGCCATTAAATCATTAAATTCACTATCCTGAATTGCTGGAAATGTGCATTTCTAAATGAATGTCCTGGAGACACTTTGATTTATTTTGTGGTGCTCAGGTGGAACTCAGAGCTTCATTCATGCCAGCATTCCCCAGCCCAACTTCCTGTTTTTACTGAAGCAAACATATGCTAGAGTATTAGTACAGCACTGAAAATCGCTTTCAGAATTGTGAAAACCCAAATACACATTAAGTACCCATTATTGGAAATAGGTATCTGAATTTTCATGGGTGCTGCCATACAGTGGTTAATGCCAGTGATATGCAGGATGTTTACACAGGCACAGAAAACCTCAGAGAAGCTTAGGAATGTGATTACCTGGGAGCCAAGGGGGAACTTGACCAGAAAGGGCAGCCTGTGTTGCCACAGCTGGATTTATATGTGCTGTTGCTTTAAAATATGATCTAACCATGGGTGTAAGGACACACCTACAGTCCCAGCTCCTCAGGAGACTGAGGCAGGAAGATGGCTTGAGTCCAGGAGTGTGAGAGCAGCTTAGACAACACAGCAGTAAATAAGTAAATAAATAAAATAAGACCTAAAGCCAATATTTAAAAAAATGCAGAGGTCTCTCAGAGCTTAATGGTATATAAGTTTCTTTGTTTCCTTTTCTCCTTTTTGGTACTGGGGTCCAAAGTTAGGACCTGGCATATTGCCAGGCAAGTACTCTACTACTAAGCCACATCTGCAGCCCACCTTTCATAGAATTTCATTAACAGGTGAGAAGTGTTTGAAAGGGGAAAAAATGAAAAGATAAAAAAATTAATGGAATTCTGTGACTTTTAATTACCAACTCATGGTCTTTACCTCCACATATGGTTGTCAGCTTTGGGTGCTCACCTCAGTGACAGGCAGCACACACTCAGACCTGCCCAAGCTGCAAATCTCAGTCCCTTCTTGGATTCCTCCCTTCCTCTCACATCTTGTCTGATGTCATCTTCATATTTTCAGCTTTTTAAATCTTGCTGGAATCTGCCCTCTTATCTGCCTCCCCTTACCCTCTTCCCTGTCTGTTCTGCCATCTCTGCTTCTGTAGGTTACTAAGGCAAATCGCCATGGGCTCCCCACCCCAAATATTACTCCTTGATACCCAAGGCTAGGAGTGATTTCCTTAAAAAAAAGTGGAATCATGTCACCATAAGTCCTCTTAACTGGACTTCAGTGTCCTTCCTGTAACCTCAAGCTAAATCAAGTAAACACTTATTGACAGTGTCTTGAAGCCCTTTGTGATCTGTCCCCTGTTTGATATGACCCTGTAGGCTGGGCTCCCACCACTACTATCTTTCCCACACCCTATTCCCTACACCCACAGTCCTCTCAGGTTGGCTTTGCCTGCCTCACACACAGTGCTGTGCCTGGCCACCTGGCCTTTCCAGGCACATTTCCTCTCTTGGACTAGTCTCCACCTGGCTAGCTCCCAATTCTCTCTTAAGACCTAGTGTAGACTTGCTTCTTTCAGTGATCCCCCTCACCCCACAAGTCCAGGAGTGGCCCCCTGCACCCTTGTCTTGGTCCATTTGAGCTGCTATAGCAGAAATTCTCAGACCAAGTGCCTTATAAACAACAAAAAATTATTTTACTCAGTTCTGGAGGCTGGAAGTCCAGGATTCCTGCTACATACACATTCTCTAGAACCATCCACCTCCCACACCCCCATTTTTATTATTGAATACTCCAGATCTCTTGGTGATAGCTCCTAAATCACAATTTCTACTACTCTTTGGAGGCTGGATTGTCAACTGAACACACCTAGGAGAACTGATTCCTCTGTTAGCCTGGAGGGCTTACTTGTCTCTTGGCCTTTTCATCAGTAAATTGGTAAGAAACATGGCTGTAAATGATCCAAAGTGGGGAGGGTCCACTCTAATAGTAGACAAGAGAAACTGATTCTTATTGAAGCCAAGCAGGCTGGACTGCTGAAGCATACAGATGACTTTCCACAGGGACCCAAGGGGCATCCTATGTCCCTGTAGAATTATAATTGCTGCTTAATTAGAATTTCTCCACACAAGCTCCAAAAACCAGAGAGCAAGAAAGGAAAGCCTCCTCTCATTTCCCAGGCCCATGACATAAGATGAGCCTATTACAGATGTCACTGTGCCCCCTGGGGAAAATGAACAGACCAAGCTACAAAGTAGCTCAGGCCAGGGAGACAAATGAAAAGAGAGTGAAGAGCCCCACACTCATGTGCTGTAGGCAGAGGTTTACCTATCTGCTCTAGAGCAGAGGTTGACCTACATGCTCTACCAGGTTATAACCAGCCACCCTCTTCCACTGTGGGGTAGGGTCTTTTGGGTTTGAAACAGTCTGTTTGCCAGAGAAGCCTACAAAAAGAAGCTGAACTTTAAAAGCTTTCTGGGTTGTTCCCAGTCATTCCAGAATGCCTGGTCCATCTGAGCCCTCTGTCCTCCACACCCACACCTCCTAATATCATGGGAAAAGTCTTCAGAGTCAGTTCATCTTCTGTCCTTGCAGCTGCACACCAGGGTGCACTCCCCTCCTCCCTCTGTGTCTCTACGCTATCTTGTCCCTGCAAACCCCTATTCTCTCAGACTTCCTAGCTCTGAAGGCATGCCCAACTTATTAGATGATTAGAGGTCTTTTCATAAAGTCAGTGTGGTAACCTCATTGTCACAGCCTCCAGGAGACCCAGCGTTTCTCATCTCTCCCAGTGTCCACATGATGCTGCCTTCATGCTAGTGCCTTCCAGTGCCTTGTCTTTGAGCCTCCAGCATCCATTGCAAGTGGTAAAGTCAGCATTGACTTACAAGAAGGCCAGGAGGGAAGGGGCAAGCAGGGGTGAGGCTAACCACCACCTTTAGAACAGCTCCTGGGAAATGGAGTTGGGGATCCTCACACATACCAGGTCCCAGGTGGGCACCTTTGAACTGAGAACTCACCTTTGAACTCAATCCCCACCACCATTTTTGGGGAAGGTTATCTTGTCACTTTTTTCAAATCTTTTACCTTGCATGTCCTACCCATGGGTGAGGCAGAGAAGGAGGCCATGGGTGGGGTAGAGATGGGAGGTTTGTTTTTGGAAGTGAGCAACAGGGCAGAGAAAATGGAGGCAGGAAGCAGGTGGCCTCGGGTGCCTGCTGACCTGTATGCCTGGTGGCAGTTGGTGTATGAAGAGAGATGAATGGTTAGCCTCATGGCCTTCCAAGAGTTGTCCTTCCTGGTGGATTTGGTGCAATGGCTATAGAAGCCAGGCCTCATGTCCCAGGCAGATGCCTCATTTCAGGGCAGTAAAGTGGCCCCTCTGCTTCAGCCTGGTCACAGGGGGAGGCTCCTGTGAGCCACCAATACCCAGAGCCAGAAAAGAAGAGAATTTTCTAAAAACCTGGACCCCTGGGCAGTTCCTTTTAGTGCTGCCTCAAGGACAGCCCATACTGAGGAGTGAGAATCAGCTTAGCTGACTGTGACTCCCCTGTGGCTCTGTAGGTCCTCCTTGTGTGTGGAAATTTGATGCTCTACCATCAAGGTACTCTTGCTCCCAAAAGAGGATGGGTGCTGGGAAGGACCAGAGAGGGCACTTCCAACCCCATGGCAAGAGCATCTTCTGCCAGCAGAACTTTGATGGCTCCATTCTGGACTCATTTTCACCATCAGGCCATGAGACACAGGACAGATCCCCCACCCAGAGAAGAGCCCCCTTTTTACCCCACCTTCACTGCCTACCCTCCTCTTCTCCACAGCACCCTACACTGGCCCATCTCCAGGACCATGATCCAGTGCCAACCTGGCCACTGAGAAAAGTCACAGGGTCTGAACTCAGAGAGCCCTACCCTCACTACCATCCATGAAGTGGACAGAATGGCCTCTTTCCATAATCAGGACTGTGGATAAATAGACCTTGGTCCAGGAGGGTGCTGAGGTTGTTGATCATCCTGGCCACTGCCCTTGGACCCCATGGCCCCAAAGCCAAAGGATAAACTCATGTTGACCTGGATGCTAGTCTTGAGAGCAGCAGGCTGCTTTTGGGCATGGAAACCCAGGGCATGAGAACATATACATAGGCCTGAGGGCAGCAGCAAAGGGGAGAGGAAAAAGAAAATTGCCATAAAATGAAAGGAAGAAGAGGGTGAAGTGTTGTGAGGATGCTAATTAGGCTACTAGGCCTGTAAAGGAAGAAGGCTTCCTCTGTACCAACCTCACCAATGAAGTCAGGGCACAGAGGGTCTTGGAGTCTGGGCCCTGAGTGCTCTGCAGGTCTGCAGATGGTGAGATTCTGTTAATCTCTCATACTGTGCCCATTTGCAGGCTGCATGGCTTACTGCTGGCCAACCCCACTTCACCAGTTCACCCTCCTCTGCCAACTGCCAAGCTTTGGAGTGGCCTTCTACCTTGGTGTCTTCACAGAGCTGACCTGTGCTGGAGTGGCCAAGAAACTCCTGCATGTAGATGGGCTGGAGAACAGCACCCTGCACAATGAGAAGGTAAGGAGGGCTGGACAGCCTGAGCCCAGCCAGAAGGTGCCTGGAATGGCCCTGGGGATGGGAAGGATTGGTCAGCTACCTTCTGCATACCTCTCTGTGCCTAAATCCTGGCCTGGAGTAAAGCACATCTGGTGTTCTCTTGGTGCCTCCATCCATGAGGCCCTGGGTAGTACATCCTAGCCTGTAGCTTACAACCCCTTGGGCTCCTGGACTTCTCCCTTTGCTATGATTAGTCTTCCATCTCCACCTCTGTGCTGTTACCACACTCACATAGGTTACTGTAGATTTTGTTCTCCAGTCACCCCGAGGCCATCCCAGCTGCCTGTCCCCCTTGGGTGCTCACCTAGCTCAGCCTCCAGCCCCTGCTCATGGTGCTGCCTATGCTTTGGACTGCTGCTCCTGACTGTGACTACATCCACTCTTTCTCACTCCTTCATCTCCCTCCTCTGGCCCTGCAAACTGAACTGGGAAGGTGACATTAACACTTTGGCTCTTCCATTGGACAGCAAATTCCAAGAGCTGAGACCCAATCTGTCCTTTCCTCCAGCTCAGGAGCTTGTGAGGAGCACTCACTCCATCAACATCAGTGGAGGGTGCAGAGGTCCAGACTCTACCCAGGCCAATGTGATACACTCTGGGCTCACCTTTTCCCTGCCAAAGGAGAGTATGGAGGTGACCCACATATGCCCAATCTCCTGGTAGGAGAGGAAGCAGAAGGAAGGTAAAAGCTCAGTCCTGGCCATAGCCTGCTGCCAGGGTGGCCCCTTGTGCCCCAGACCACTCCTCTACTTACCAGTGCTATGTTCCAAAATGAGCTTCTGCCCATCTCAAATCCTGTTTTAAGGTCAGGCCTTAGATACACTCAAGGCTGTCTCAGCAGATGGCTTTCCTTGGGTACAGTATCCATGCAAGATAGAGCCCTTCCCTTTCCTGGCTTGTAACTAGGTTTTTAAGAGAAAGAGGCTCACATCAGCACTTCACCAAGGAAAGAAGTTCTTTTAAAGTTTTCTACCCATTTTCTAGATTCAGCTTCTGTGGACTGAAGGAGATGCTTTCCTTCTCTCAGGAGGCTCTGGCACTATCTTGGGAATGGTGACTGGCCTGGACGTTCACCCTACTCTGTGAGGTCAGAGGCAGTGCATGCACTCGCACACATGCACTTCAGACCCTCTGCTGTCAGCACTTGCCCACCGTGCCTGGGTACAGGCACTGGGAAGGAGCCTAAGGGACAGGAGTCCAAGAGTTTCCTGCTTACACTCAGGACCTCATCAGAGCCTTTAGCCCCTGTGGCTGGCCTGGACCCAAGGGCATGTGTCCCATATTTCTCTGACCTACCTTTCATGCTATAGGCTGTGAAGAGACACAGCCTTAGCACCAAGCTTCTTTACATCTCTGTGGGCCACAAGATGAGCCTGGAGACATCTGTGCACTTAACCTGATGCTGCTGCAGGTGCCAGATTCCAGAACCCTTGTACCAGGTGGGGTCCAGCACTTTCTCCTAAACTTCTCACCATTTTTCAGCTCAGTTGGAGTCACAGAGCAGTGGTTTGAGGACAAGAAGGCCCTGGGCTGAGGACAATCCCATGAGCCCCTTGCTGGGGAACCTGGTATGTACATAATGGTCCCTAGAGACAGGAGGGTAGACAGGAGGATGCAGAGTTCTCAGGAATTCTATACTGAGAATTCCCGGCCTGTACTTCAGAAGCCACTGTGCCTGACATTCAGCTTCTCCTGTACTTCAACCTCCTTCACCCAGGTACCAAGTTTTCTGGAGGATCATTTGATGTTATCTCTGATGGCAGGGTGCTCCACCAGTCCCCAATAAGGAGCTCAGAAGGAGCATTTCTTAGCTGAGGACACATGCAGGAACACTGGGGGAGAGCACTGAGGAAGACTTATGGCATCAGGAACTCTAGGGTGTGGCTATACCAGGTACTCAACACCTAAACTGGTGCTCAGAGGTCAGGGGATCAGCACTCTAATGAGACAGTTGGCTCAGCTGAGAGGAACTAAGCCTACAGCTGAGCACATGATGCCCACAGCTCACTTTCACATTCAGTTATGATGAGGGGATGCCAGTCACATGCCAGTAAGTGTTCCACAGAAGCCATAAGGTGAAAATCTAAGGGAAGCCATGATAAAGAAGATATCTGGCTCAGGAACAGCATTTGCAAAGGCCCTGGCTCAGGTAGGAGTTTGATTAGGCAGCTCAGCCAGATGACGGTGGGTGGGGGAGTGTATAAAGCAAACAGGAGCCAGTTTGTATCTTAAGCTTTCATACTGCAGACCTCACTGCAGGGATTCAGAAGCCAGTGTTCAGGGCTTTCAGATCTGTCTTTTGGGGCAGCAGCTCCCAGTGTACTACCAGGCCCTTGGGCCTTTGGCAGGAGTTGGGGATATGGTCTGTACCTTCCTTTCTCAGCACAGCCTTGGAGACTACTGCGAGGTGGGGCAGAGGGACCAGAAGCCTCCCCTCTCTTTCTGCTAATTCTGATCTCCCAACTTCTGGGCCTGTTGCCTGTACTGAGTGGATGGAGGCAACCACCAAGCACATTCTTTTGAAAGTGGGCTTCAGCCCTGCCTGGGCCTGATTGCAGGTGTGCAGAATGACCTCTAGGTGGCAACAGCAGCCTGCATACCACTATGGCTGTGTTCCTGGGGCAGCTTTGCAAAGAGGTGGTGGATGAGTGGGCTTGTGGATGTCCACCAGCAAAAGCCTCACTCTCTCCCATCCGGGATGTTGCTGAAGTCTTAGGCTGGGCTGTCTAACCTGAGTACATCCCCATCCCCAAGAGGCCTTTTCTCTTACATTCTTTTGCATTGGCCTAATGAGAAAAAAATCCAGGAGATTCACTCAGAGGCCCTCAACCCCAGAACTCTGGATTTTGCTATCCCAGACCTGCTGGGCAGGTCTCTGTCCTCTTCTCAGCTTACCAATGAATGACCCCTGTTCTTGCAGCTGAGGTGTCAGCCACATGAACAGTACTTTGTCCACCTAGAAATAGACAGGGTCATGTGCCTTGAGCTGAAGAAGAGCCCACTAAGTCCTAAACTCACAAATCAGAGAAAAACCCCTTGCATCCAGAAGCCCGTGTCCCTGTATCTACTGGGATGGGTATGGGTCCTGCAGGCCTCGCATTTTCTTTCTGGGCTTATTGGCCTCTCAGCCCTCCTAGATAATGTGAGAGATGGTCTTGGAGTTGAGTCTCCCTCCTAATGCTTGGTGGACACCTGGTCATAGATACTGCTACATTGCCAGTGCCAGGTGCAAGTATTCCTGTCATGCTGGGCTGCTGCCTCTCAGACATTCACTGCCCATCTCACCTTCTTCCACAGTGAAGCAGAAGCCATTTGAAGATTAGCTGCTGCTGTCTATGAGTCATGTGGCCCCAAAGCTAAGCTAAACCCATCTGAGCTAGGATCATGGGGGCTTCTTGAGGCCAAGGTCCCACTTGGGACTGTGCCCTGTTCCATATCTCTTCTCACCAGGGTCTTTCCCAGTCTCCACTTGTGACACATAAGCCCTCTTTCACTCTGATATCCTTGCTGAACATTCTATAAATGGCAGGAGTCACAGTTGGAATGATAGACTAGCTCTACTGGGAGTCCTCAAAAGAGAGTTGAGTGAAGTCTTCAGACTTCACTCATGTGGGGAGCTGCTCATATAGGGAGGACCCTAGGACCCTATTCATCTGTTTCAGAGTCTCAACACTGAGGTTCTTGGCATCCCTGTCACCCACACACCAGTGGCTGTTATTCCTAATATCTGGAAAGCTGGGCCTGAGGTGTGAGGGTATTGCAGACTGTTGGTCAGGAAAGGTGTATCCAGAGTCTGGCTCAGAATCGCCATCACATCTTACCAAGCTCTATCTCCTTCAGGGTGTCATCTGCTCTTGAGAACACATTTGAAGGGCTCTGGGTCACTTCATGCCATCTGCACAAGTGCAGAAGAGGTGAGCACTAGGGGAGGCTCAGGCTGCTCACAGGTTACTGCTTTCAGTGGCCAGCCTCTTTCTGCTGCAGTGTTGTGGCTATGAACTGGCCAGGAACACAGGAGAGGTCTCTAAAGGGGGAGGAGAGTGAGACAGACTCCTGGCTTTTTGGGAACTCTCTGGAAATAACTGACCCAAAACTTGTCTCCTTGCAGGGTTATCCCAGCTTCTCATAGTCCACTTTAATTCAAGGGATCCTGCCTTGGGTTTCACAGAAATGACATGGCCTCTGGTAGCTCTTCACAACTAGCTATATCACATGCAGCCTGGCCCTCTTTTTCTCATCTGTGAGGCAGTACAGTAATTCTGGTCCCAGGTGTCACAACACAGTCCTGTTGTGAGGACTGTAGATGGGCTAGCAAAGTCCGATGGCAGCCTCACCACGAGGCAGGTACTGGATTGTATAGTTGAAGAAATTCAGGCCCAATATGTAAGTAAGCAGTAGCACAGGCTGCAGTAACAGCCTGGCTTCCAGGCCCTATTTCTGGCACTTCTTACTCCCTGAAAGAAGCTGTGTGAACACCAGAGCTCTTATGCTCATTCCACTCTATTGAATATAAACCTGCATCCACCTGCTCTGTCTTTTCTTTCAGAATTCATTTTTAACTTGTGCCCCACCAGCCATATTGGGCCACAGTTGGGGTCCATGCTGGTGTGGTACTTAGGTCTGAACAGCACAAGTCATTCAAGAGCTGTGCATCCTCTGTGATTATTTCCCTTCTGTTCTACTTTCCTTGTGACTGTCCCTAAGCCTTATTAAGCTGAGAGACAGGCCACTGGGACTGCCCAGCTTTACAGTTGGAGCTGCCAATCTAAGTACAGGGTGGGCCTGTCAACCTCTGGGCAGACGCATCCTCAGGCCTTCCAAGGACCACACAGAGTCTTCTGGGCTGGCTCAGGCATTTTATGGTAGCCCTTTCTCCATGTCATTACCAGGAACCAGAATTCACAGAGTCCTAAGGCATGACCCAAAAGAGGCCTGGGAGAGCCTGTAGACCACTAAGGACCACAGCACAGGCCCCAGGGCAGGCTTGGAGGCTCACAGGAAAAGCAGGGCCAAGCAGAGTGGAGAGAACTGAGTGCTGTGAGCACTTGGACTGCTAACTTCCCACTCCACCCTCAGGAAAGTAGCTATGAGGACCTCACCCACCAAACCACAGGTAGAGGCCCATCAGAACATGGAGTAGGATCCTGGACATGCCCATTGGAACACCTAGTATGGCCAGTGGTAGTATATCCTATCCAGCACTGACTGGTGGATGTGGCCACAGTGCCCCAATAGGACAGACCTTCCCAGCGCCAGTTCCAGACCATAATGTGTCTACAATTGCCCTCCTAGAGTATGTGAAGAGGATTTATGTTCATGTGCACAATGGACCCAAAGCTGTGTGAATATCACAGCTCTCATGCTCAGTCCATTCTTTGAATATAAACCTGCCTCCACCTGCTCTGTCTTTTCTTTGAAGGTTCATTTTTACCTGGTGCCCCACCAGCCATAGTGAGCCACAGAGGGAGTTCACACTGGTGTGACCATGCTTCAGTACACATGAGTCTGTCCTCAGCCTGGAATGAGGCCAAGGCATGGGCTGCCAGGGGTTCAGAGAATGCCAAACAGGAAGCCAAGTGAGACCCTGTGCCCACTGCCAGAGAGCTAGGGACACTCCTGCCATCCTCACCCAGAGGAACAGCCTCAAGCCCCATCTCCAATGTGGGAAGGCAACTTGTTCCCTGCCTAGCTGGCCACTTCCTCTCTTTACCTGAGCTTGAAGTAGAAACTGAGAGGAAGGGCACAATGGATGGCCCACCTGTGACCTGCCTCATTCCCAGTCCTTCATGTACCAGTTCGCCCCCCAAACTCCAGGCTCCCAGAATGGAGGTGGCAGAGAGTAGGTGGCTGCAGATCCTCTGTGACCCATTTCCCCAGTTCCAGATCAAGATGGAAGAAGGTAATCAACAATGGAGAAGAGGATGGAGGTGTGTCATCTTTAAAGAAATGGAGGACAGTGAAAAACCATGTCCCTGAAGTGTCCCAATCTATTCCCAAGTCACATTAAGCCCAGACAAGAATGTCCAGGTAAATGCCATCCTGAGGGACACTGACTCACACAGGGTATATAAGGCAGACCAGAATTATCAGAATGAGCTGTTTTTTTTTTTTTTTTTTTTTTTTTTTTGCACACAACCTAGGACAGAAGCTTTTTTGGATGCTTGTCATGAAAGAATCAAAGCAGATGAAGGACTCTAATGATGTCACTGCTGTGGCCTGACAAGTAAACCCCTCTCCCTGGATGACTGGCCTGTGTTGGGGGCACCATGGAGATGAAAATTTCCTCTTGTTTTTCAGCTGCCATTGGACAAGGTATAAAAAAGAAAGATTTGCAGGAGGTATACTGGGGCAGGGGGAGGGGGCACTGCCTGTCCAACTTGCTACCCTGGGCTTTCTCCATGAACAGCTTTCAATACACCTATGTCACTGGGCATGGTGGCACACACCTGTGATCCCAGCAGCTCAGGAGGCTGAAGCAGGAGGATTGTGAGTTCAAAGCCAGCCTCAGCAACTTAGTGAGGCCCTATCTCTAAATAAAACCACATCTGGGGATGTGGTTCAGTGGTGAAAATCCCTGTGTCCAATTCTTGGTACCAAAAAAAAGTACACCAATATCTTACATGCCATATGTGCATAATTCCTTGGGTCTCTCAGCAACCTGTCATATTATCCTAGTGCATCTGGGCTGTGGACCAAACAAAAAGGCAGCAGGGAAAGAGACTCTGCCACATGCTTTGCATGATGGCTTCCTGCTGAGGCCAAGGGACAGCCCAACATATCCTGACTAGATACAGCCCAGCTGCCAGGCCCCTCATGCAAGGAGGTGTGCATTGAGTGTTTAGGACCCCCTTGGGTGGGTCTACAGTAACCTCTGAGAAAGCTGACCACCAGCTCTCACTTGGAACCTGCTTTCCTCATAAGGTTTGGCAGACATTAGATATGCAACTACATATGAAGTCTCTTGGACATGCAGAAAATCCCCAGTAAGTGAAGTGTGGATGAGCAGGTGTTTAGTACCAGGCAGGGCCCAGGAAAAAGGTGGTGGGCAGAGGGCTTGCACCTGCGCACTGAGCACCTGTTCATGGGTCAGCCTCTTAGCCAAGCCACCCAGTGGAATTCTGTCAAGGGTGTTAAGGAAACAGGACCATAGTGAAAGCACCCAGAACTGTTCTTCTAAAATGTCACTTCCCCAGGCAGACATGAGCAAGGCTCTCCAGGGGACACATGACTGCCACAGGCTTGGGCAGGCATTGCACACACAGAGAGCCAGGAAAAAGGTGGAACTCTCACCCAAGTCCAGGGGTAGACACAACTTTGAGGACCCCTTCCCACTGAGGATTGGAGACATTTGCCTGTCCCTTAAGGAAAGAGGGTACCTAAGTTGACAGCAGAGGGGGCAGAGCCAGGTGGGGAGATATAGGGGCTCCAGGGGACCTGAACAGAGAGCAACTAGTTGCAAAAGACACTAGCAGTGTCCAGATTCCTGTCTGTCTCCCCCCCAGGTACTCATGGGAAAGCTGACAGCTTCAGTCCAACCCCCCATCCCCAGACTCTGGGCTGCTTGAGAGGGTCAAGCTGGAACCCCTTGGCCTCTTCCTCAACATCTCACTAGAGCCATGGGCCTCCTGGAGCCAACCCTTCAGGGCCTCAGAGCCAGCTCAGGCTGCAGGGGAGACAATCTACCTCTTAGATCCCTAGCACATGTCCCCAGGGTGTTGCTCTCCTGCCTCCTCAGAAGAGGGTCTGAAGGGCTTTGCCTGGTACTCTGTGTCCTGATGGGAACATCTGTGTGCAGGTTCTAATTCAGATTTTTGCTCTGTGTGCTGGGATAAGTTACTTCACCTCTGTGTGCCTCTTTCCCTATCAGTGAGATGCTAGGATCAATGTCTCCAGAATAAGCTGTGTGTTTGGGGGGCAAGATGGGGTGTCTGCACTTTTCCCTCCAGGCATAGTGCCCTAGCTGTAGACACACCTCTCTTGCCCAAGAAAGCTGTCTCTAATCCCTCATGAAGGTCTTGGGGCACCACCAGGGGCCTGTGTGGGATTGGGGCTCATCGACCTGGCCCACCTGCCCCAGCAGCAACCCAAGCAGCCCAGCGGTTCCCACTGCACTCCCTGGCCAGGCACTTGGTGGAGTTTTCTCAATTACTAATGACAGCAGAGGTGGCTGCACCTCTGGGTGAGTGGCAGGTGGGTGGTGGGTGAGGAGTGTGGAAGGATGGCACAGCCTGTTCCTTGCCTCCCAGCCAGGGGACCAAGACCCTCAGCTTCTGAAACCAGAGGCCAGTGTGGGCTGATGGTGAGGTTCTGCTTGCCTAGCTGGCTCCCTCTCTTTCTTAGGCTCCTCCCCACCTTGTAGAGGGAAGCCTTTTTAGTGGCAGGCCAGGGGAGCAAGCTGAGGGCCAGGAAAGAGCATAAAGACCAAGGGCACCTGCAGGAAGGGAAAGAGGACATTGGGGGGCCTAGACCCAGGAAGAGACCTGGCTGTCTGGGCTACCACCCAGGCTCCAGGGAGCTGGGCATGGAAGGCAGTTTGGGTGCTTTGGGTTTTGTTTCTTTGGTGATTAAAATTTCATTTGTGTTTTGTTCTAAACAAAGTCATAAATGGGCACAGTTTGGATGATCAGATAGTTCTGTAGTGCTTGGGATGGAACCCATCTCCTCTTCTGTAGCTCCTTACATTCTCCATCCTTCTCCTGGTATTTAGACTGGTTCTTTTAATATTTACTTCTCAATAGCAATGCTGCTTCTGCTTTTCCCTTTTCTTTTCAGATTTAGAAATTACCCGTCAACATCCCACTGTGAAGAGTCAAAATTTGTTCTCTCACAGAAGCCAGATGCACACACATGTGTGCACACACATGTGTGCACACACATGTGTGCACACACATGTGTGCACACACACAGCACAGTCTTCTTGATTCATCCCCTCCTCATGAATCAGGTTTCAGTGTGTAGGGGATGTTTCTTTGCATACATTGCTCACCACTGAGTAATATGTTGTAATTAATCTCCGAACAACTTCTTGGGGTTTTTTTTACTTAATAATTGCCTCATTTGGGGGAGATATTCTCTATGTTTTCTTTACTTATTTATCCCCAAACCCTGCCATGGATTATGAATCTTCTTGTATTGAAAATATCAGGCCATCTATGCACTAATTTTTTCCTGGAGCCTCCAAGTTGGCCCAGTGATATGCCCTCCAGGAACTTCTGCCCCTGTCCTGCTGCATGGCACAGGGTGGATCTCTATGACCAACAGAGGATTGCAGAAGCCATGGCTCTCTCCCTGGAGCCAGATTTAGGTTACACAGCACACTGTATCTCTTGTCTTGGTGGTGGTCATATTCTCTCTCTCTCTTTCTCTCTCTCTCTCTCTCTCTCTCTCTCTCTCTCTCTCTCTCTCTCTCTATCTTTTTCTCTCCTTGTCTCTCTCCTCTATCTCTCTCTCTGTCTCCATTTCTCCCTCTCTCTTTCTCTCTCTCCACCTTTCCTCTTCCTCTCTGCTTTGCTCTCCCTCTCCTCTTTTACTTTCTTCCTTTCTTTCTCTCCCTCTTTCTCTCTCTTTCTCCCTGTCTTTAGCTACCTCTCCCTTTTTCTGTCTCTCCTCTCTTCCTCTCTGACTTCTTCTCTCCCTCTTGTCATTTGCTTTGAGGGAGGTCACCTGCCCCATCATGAGCCACTCTGTGAATGGGTTCACTTGGCTAGGATTGTAAGCATCTTGCCATTAGCCATGCTAGGGTACAGTTTTGGAAATGGTCTTTGAGCCCCCATCAAGACTTGGGAGGACGGTGCCCTAGCCATTCTCTTAGCTGCAAGAATCCCCATGACACACAGAGAAAGAGTCCTCCACCATTCTGCTTCCAGATTTCTGTCCCCCCAAAACCGTTCAATAGTAAACTTTTGTTCTGGGATAACTCATTACACAGCAAAAGATAAGTAACACAGAGCCATTTGTCTTTAGGCACTCACATGACTTGGTCACCTTCACACCTGCTGCACCAGCAAGAACTTCCTTATGCTCCAGCCTGGTAAGTTCTCCCATCAGCTTCTGGGTGGATTCCCTCCTTCCCACATCCCACACAGCCCTATATTTTGGACAGCTCTCTAGTTTTATCCTGAGTGGCAAGAGTACCAGCCCATCATGCCCTGCCTCAGCCAGCACCCCAGCCCTGATCTTCCAGCAGAAAGGCCTGAAAATGGAGCTGTTTTGTTAATTTAATGAGTTCCTAAAGCACATGAACACATTAGTTCAGGTGTCTGTCAATAGCCTTGATATGAACTGCATAGTTGCATGTTGAAAACCCAGCTGGCTAGAAGGCCTGGTGGCTCCTCCTCTGGGCCCACAGTTTTAGGTGGTTTGAGCCCACCTGAGCTACCCAGCTTTCTGTTACTATGGTAAAATAAGTGAGACAATTACCGTAAAAAGAGGGAACATTCATGTTTCCAGAGGTTTTAGTTCATGGTCATCTGGTCCTGTTACTTTTGGGCCTGTGGCAGGGCAGCACATCATGGCAGGAATGAAGTAGCTTACCTCACGGCAGCCAGGAAGAAAACAGGAAGAGACCAGGGGCCCACTCTTCCCTAAAGAGCACACTCCTATCAACCTAGGAATGCCTACTAGGCCCACCCTCTACAGGTTCCACTACCTATGGATAGGGCCATGGGCTGGGGACCAACCCTAACACATGGGACTCTCAGTGACACTCAAAGTCCAAACAATGGCACCACTGGGCTGGGCTGTCTGCCTGGATTGCAAGGTGCTGGGCCACCTCCTCCAGCTTCACTGCTTATCATCTTCTGTTAGCTTCCCCTGTCCATGGCTCCCAGCATGAGCAGCAGACCCCTGAGCACAGAATGGAGCCATCCTCAAGCATACTCTGCTCCAGGCCTATCCTTTGACCAGGTTGTCATCCTCCCTGGGGATTCCTCACAGTCTCTCATGTGGGTGAATCCTGGAGCAAGAATGTGCAGGTGTACAAGCTAAGTCATCCTGTGTTTGATCAGAACTCCAGGTCACGTGTGACAGAAACTACCTGAAGCAAAAGTGAGTCCTGTGTGTTGACTCCAGGGTGAGTCATTCCACGGCCTACCAGCCTCCTGGCTCTTCACCATCCCTGACCCATGGGTGTTTAGCAGTAACTCCAGATTCCCTCCTTCCTGCATCTAGTGACCCCATGCATGGGGATGCTCTAGCTGAATGGCTCCAGCTAAAGCCACAGGTGGTGTGCCTTGACTGGCCCAGCCTGTCACAGGCCTTTCCCTGAGCATGTCACTGTGGCTTGGGGTGGCCAGAGCCAGGGTCAGAGCCAGCCTCCACCCACCCATGGAGATGGGGTTTCTCAGTGTAAAATCAAAGCTCTGTTGCAAGAGGAAAAAACCAGGTGGGGAAACTGAGGCTGGGACTTTTTGCAGAAGTGTAGAAGCTCCAGGGACTCATGAAGCTTTATTCTAAAGGCCTAGTAAGGCACTGTCTCCTCCCACTAGCACCCTGTCCCAAATCCTGGTAATTCTCTTCCAATACCAGCAGGGAAAAGTGTGTTTAGGGCCACATTATTAACTTGCCAATCTCATTTCTGGGACACAAATGCTAAAGGCTTAGGCGATCCACTTGGCATGTAATGAGATCTCCAGGACAAGTTACTTGGGGAAATGTCAGGCAGGATCCACCATGCTCACAGGGAGAGAGAGCCAATCAACTAGGGCAACAATGGATTCAGCCTCCAGCAGGGCCGAGAATGAGGGCATGGCCTCACTGTTCCCTTTACTGGAGCTAGGAACACTGGGCATGCACTCTGGTATCCGCTACCTCATTGATTTCTTTGTCACCTGCCCAAATGAGTCATGATTGAAAGAGAGGAATAACAGGGGACAGAGAAGTGCTGAGGAGGGACAGATGTTCAGGCAGGTGGGCGAGTTCAAGTGCCAAACTCAGCTCTTGCCTCTCTGGCCAGAAACACTCATGTGTTCTGGGTGCCTGGGATGTGTCCCTCAGATGAGGACCAGTGACCACCCTCATATACCCTACCCATGGCTTTGCCCATGGTGGAGCCCCAGCACCCCCTCTGGTGCAGTAGATGACCCCACCCTGGTCTACTCAGCAAGTGATTGAGAGCTATCAATTCCAAGTCCCCCAGCCTTATGTCTATTCATGACACTGACATATGGTACCTCCACATGGATGGAATGGTCCAAGGAAGCTGCTAATTAAGAGAGTTAAACATGTCCTCATTAGACCCCTGCTGAAGCAGAACAAATGTAAGATGCTAGGGGGAAGAGGGCAGCCTGGGATACTGCATGTGCCTGCATGCAGCATTGCAGGGGTAAGCAGGGAAGGAAGGGGGAATGTGGGCAGGCTGTGGGCTTGGCAGTGGGTTCTGGGTCTCAGAAGATTCCTGGGCCTCAGTTGATGAAGTCCTAAGGAAGTGAGTTGGCCATCCTGGCCCAGGCAGGCTGGCTTGTAGCAAGAGCTCAGCTGACAGCAGGCCCTATCATCTCCCTTCCTTTCACACCAAAGAAATGCTGAGCCAGTTACCATAGATGCACCAGAGGCTCAGAAGCCCAGGAAATAGGCCCTAAAATGTTCTAGTTCTTTCTGCAACAAAGATGTTCTATCTCATATTGAACCAAAGTCCTGAGAGCTCTAGATCAGAGACTTCTGTTTTTATTGGGGGTGGCCTGGCCCCATATCAGTGATTATGGTAATGCTATTCACCAGGGCTTTCCCCACCAGGCCCCCACTCCATTCTGGTTTCCCTCCCCAGTGCCCAGCTGAGGATTAACCACCAAAAAGCCCTAGTCCTGGGACTGGAGAGGGCAGAGCTGAGACAAAATTCAGGGTCTTGGGGTCCTAAGCAGCCTTTCCTCCCCACCCATGTCTGGAGCTTGCTGCCTGAAAAGAGGCTTCTTCACCAACTGGCCATGTGAATCCTAGATGACCAGTGGGTTTGAGATTTATGGCCACCACCTCCCAGGAGGTGTAGGATCATGGTCCCTTGACCTAGTATGACCATCTGCCCCTGCAGTGATAGGAAGTCAGAGGAGATGGAGATAGGATCCAGGACATGAAAGGCTAGGATGCTCAGGCTGTCTAGGGGAAGCGCTGGGGGTGGGGCTTGCCCTTGGCTCCAGCTGAGCTTCTGAACCTCTGGGACACTAGAAAGCTCTGGATGCCCTTCCATTGGCCTGAGCTTGCTCTCTGAGAAGTGGCAGTCTCATGGGGTATGGCTGAGGGGTTCACCTGCTACTTCTTGGCAGGGGTAGGTCTGGGGCCTGAAACTAGCAAACCAACACTGTGGGCTTTTCCCATGGAGTCAAGCAGGGGCAGAGTCTTATCCCTTAAGGCCACAGCCTGCTAGAGAGGGGCCCCCATCGACTCCCTCCAAGCAGCTGGAGTGAGGAGCTACCGCCAAGACAGCTCTGACTCCAACTCCACCAGCATCCTTATTCTAGTCCTGTTGGGCCATCTGGGTGTTCTGACTTGCCCAGCTACACCCTGGACAAGGTGCTTCTGTCCCAACAGAATGTTTAGAGGGCTCTGCCCCTGGCCCTAGCCGTGCCTGGCAGTGTTCACATCTGCTGCAGGTGCTGGGCCAACCGAATATCAGGCACTGCTGTTCAACGAGACATCTGCTGCTACTATCTTGTTGCAGATGTCTGCTGCTTCCCCTAGAGATAAGTCCCAGGCACTTTCAGATAACTGATGTCCTGCCCTCTGACTCCCCAGGATTCTTCAAAGAAAAGAAGCCTCTTGAATTCCTCAGGGCCATTCTCCAGAGGGCTGGGGCTAACCAAAGGACTCTGGATGGGAGAACTGTCTACAACAACCACCTATCTATAACAACCAAGTCTGCCAAATGGTTTAAACTGTATTTTGAGGAGGTTATTATGGAATAAATAAATATTAATATTTATTTTTTAGTTGAAGTCGAACACAATTCCTTTAATTTATTTATTTATATGTGGTATTGAGTATCAAACTCAGGGCCTCACACGTGTTAAGCAAGCACTCTGTTGCTGAGCCACAACCCCAGCCCCGAGGAATAACTTTTCACGCCACGTTGACATTTTGAAATAATTTTCAAAAACCCAAATATTTACAAAAATTTCCAGCAACAGGGGCTGCTCAAGCAACTTTTTTTGTGGGGGGGTAGGTACCAGGAATTGAACCCAAGGACATTTAACCACTGAGCCATATCCCCAGCCTCACCCCTTTAAAAAATATATATATTTTATTCTAGTGACTGAATCTTAGTGAGATTTTAAGGGCCTCACTAAATTGCTGAGGCTGGCTCTGAACTCCTGAACCTCCTTCCTCAACCTCTTTCCTCAGCCTCCCAAGCCACAGGGATTACAGGTGTGTGCTACCTCACCCAGCCTGTTAAGAAATTTAAGGGTATATGCCCTCAAGGGAATGCCACAGCACCCAAAGAAAGAAGAAGGAATCAGGAAGTTTAGTGGAGGCATGGAATGATCTCCAAGGCATATTATTAAGTGAAAAAAACAAACTGTAGACATCAAATAAAGTACCAAAACAAAACTATATTAAACAAAACAAAAATTAACTCCAATGGATCATAGATGCTACTGTTAAGAGCCATAACTAGAAGACATAGGAGCAACATTTTGTAATATTGGGCAATGACTTCTTAGATACAATACCAAAAGCATGAGCAAGCAAGAAAAAAAAAAAACAGATCAACAGAACTTAAAATCTAAATTGAAAACTTCCATGCTTCAAAATATCAACAAAACGGGAGAAAATTTCCATAAAACAGTGGAAATATTTATTTGCAAATAAATAAAAAGTCTGATAAGTCACTTGTATCCAAATATATATGAAAGAGCCAGGGAAGGGGCTCTTGCCTTTGCAATTGAGCAGGACAAAGTCACTAAGTAAATTAGAAAATAAAAAGGGCTGGGGACGTAGCTCAGTAGTAAAGAGCCCCTGGATTTAACCCAAGTATGGTGGAAGGGGAATTTATTTGTGTGTATATATACCTTCTAATGAATATTATTTGTTTTGCACATCAAAAGTTGCCCCACTGGTAAGGTAAGTTTTTTGAAAAACATCTCAAAGTTTTTCCTGAACTATGGAAGACACAGACTGTCTCACTGCCTGAGACAACAAAAATGACGTGTAACTTTGGGAAAATTCAAAATGCCCAAAATGAGAAGTTTTGCTGAGCACAAAAATGACACTACAAATGGAAAATTGTATATCAAACCTCTAGTGACAGATCACAGTCAAAACACAGGAGATCAAAAATACTATATAATGTAAGGCTTGGTCCAGTGGTGCATACCTATAATCCCAGTGGCTCAGGAGGCTGAGGCAAGAGGACTGTGACTTCAAAGCCAGCCTCAGCAATGGCAAGGCACTAAGCAACTCTAAATAAAATACAAAACAGGGCTGGGATATGGCTCAGTGGTTGAATGTCTCTAAGTTCAATCCCCAGTCCCCCAAAAAAACAAAATTATATAAGAAGACTTCAAGCTCTGTGTACAAGGTGGGTATGAAACACAATACTTCCAGCCACAGGGTAGGCCCTAAATACCCAGAGATTATGAATCCCAGGTTTCTGTTAAGAGGTCGGTTAGGGGGAAATCCTGAAATAGGCCAAAGTTGGACTCATCTGCAGAAACTTATCTGACCAGAAGAAAGTAAACAGAACAGGCTAGTGGGAAGCTGAGATCACTGATGAAGTCATCCCCCCAAGCCCCTGCTACTGCTAACAGTTCTTCACTGAGAGACTGTGAGCTCTTATTTTATGCACTGGTCATATTAGCATGATAACATAAAAAAGAACTTTGGAATTATTCAAATCCAATTCCTGTTCATTAAATTAACCTTTTTGGGCTAGAGTTTTTTCATTTGTAAAATGAACATGCACTGAATTTGATTCCAAACCTGCAGTAGATTAGAGAATTTACTTAGGATGTCTGTGTGGTACACACCTGTAATCCCAGCTGCTCAGGAGGTTGAGGCTGGAAGATGGCAAGTTTGGGGCCAGCCTAAGGAATTTAGCCAGACCTCATCAAAAAAAAATAATAAAATACACTTTTTACAAATGTTTTACTTACTTATTTATTTTGTGGTACTGGGGATTCAACCCAAGGGCGCTTTACCACTGAGCTACATTCCCAGCTTTCTTATTTTTTATTTTGAGACAGGGTCTTTCTGAGCTGCCCAGGCTGGCCTTGAACTTGGGGTCTTCTTACCTCTGCTGTCTGAGTTTCTGGAGTTACAGGTGTGCACCACTGTGCCTGACTAAAAAATAAATAACAGACAAATTTAAAAAGTGAAACTTACAGAGGTGCGTCAGGGGCTGCTGAACAGCACAGCTGACCTGATCCAATGCTGCAGAGAGTAAGAAAGTTAAAAGCATTTCCACAAAGTTCAAGGATCTCTCAACCTTGCAGAGCCAAGCCACCCTAGAAGGCATCACTAGGTTACAGCATGTTCCTGGTGGCCACATAAGTTCCAGGTTACCAAGTAAAGGTTAATTGGAAAACTGCATTATTTTTCTTATTTTTGATTTCAATTTAATTTCAGACTTACAGACAAGTTGTGAAAGAGTGCAAAGAATACCATCTGTGCTTTACTTGGATTCTGCAGATAAACATTTTTCCCACTGGCTCAGTCTCTCCCTCCCTCTCTCCCCTTTCTCCTGGCTCAGGAGCAAAGGAGCCGTGTTCTTCCTGGACACTAAGGACATGGTCTTTGTAACCACAGGGTCATGATGGGAGTCAGGAAATGATCCTGGAGCATGGTGCGGACTAACATGCTGCTCAGCTCAGGTGCTGCAAGTCCCGAGCACGTGCCTCCTCCTCCTGCTCCCACCCCCCAGCTCTTTCCTCACCTTTAGTCTGTGATGCTTCCTCCTTGTCTTTAGAATTTTTCATTGTCTTTTATGTGGTAGGTGGACGCTGGGTGGGTGTGGACGCTCTCTGGGTCATCCGCACTGGCAGGAAGCCACATGGTGAGTCCTGGGTGGGTGAGTCCTGTGTGGGTGAGTCCTAGGTAGGATGATGTGCAGAACCATGCTGCTGCTTGTCCCGTTCTTCACTGAAAGAACTATTTTTTCTCCTTTGGAATTCCTGACTATCTTGTGGGGAACGTTTTGAAACTATGTAAATGTCTTGTTTCTCCCCAAACATTGTAGTCACACTGGTTCTTTTTATGAAGACAGAAGAAAGCAAAACTCCTCAGCAAGATTCCCATCAAAATGATTGTGGTGTTGAAAAATGTAACTTATATAGCATTTGATAACTATCAGGTAGAATTCCTTAGTACTCACTATGTTAAAGACTTCAGGCCTTTGTGATGCTTTTTTTTCAAAACATCCTATATCTAAGGCGGACTCAGACTCACAACTCATGCGGTGTGATTTTGTGAGTGCTGTTGTCTTTGATAGATGAGTTACTCCCACCACTTTTGTATTTGTCTACTGTCAAGGGTGTAATAAAATAAACAAAAATGCTTTTAGAAAAGATTGATTCCAAGTGCCTCTTCTTTTCCTCCTTTTTCTGTGTATCTGCCAATCTCAACCAAAGACTCCACTTTTACTGTATTGCCCACCTAAAAATCCCCAGCCGTGTTTCATTTCCAACTCTTCATCCAATATAAGCCTTCCCCTTCAACTTAAGAACTTTTCTCTCTTCGGCCAAATTAACCTACATAATTTGCTTTTAAAAAGCAAACACCAACTTATGTTTTTCTCTTTCTGCAAAGTGCTCTTCCAGTCTGTCTTGATTCTGTCCACATTCCAGATAAAATCAAGGGCATCTCCATAAAGGGAGCCTGACCTCTCCATTGAATGTGACTTCAACTGCACATGGTCTGTTTGGTACTGTAGGGGAGATGATGCAGGAGGGACTTACACAGGGAAAACAGTGGTATAAACGACATGTCAGATACCGACCAGGAGGTCCATAACCTCTCTCCCACAGGCCATTTTCCGGTGTTCTGCATTTGACTAGACACTGCACACAGCACACACACAGCACTTTTCAGTACACATTCCCATGTGTGTGTCCATGTGTGGTAGCTAATGAGGCTGCATCCCCATAGAACCCAGCATTTATTAGCTATTCAATAAAGAGGTGTTTTATTGACTTCTTTTTTTTAACCTTTTTTTTGGTATTGAGGATGGAATCCAGGGATACTTTACCACTGAGCAACATTCCCAGCCCTTTTTTAAAAATTATTATTATTATTTTAAATTTTGAGACAGGGTCTTGCTCAATTGCTGAAGCTGGCCTCGGAGTTGTGAGCCTCCTGCCTCAGCTTCCCCAGTTGCTAGGATTAGAGGCATGTACCACACCCCCATTCATTATCCTTTTTGTTCTGGTGAAGCCTTCTCACAACAGGATGGGGGAGAGATGTTTCCATTCTTCGTGTTTTAATTCATGTCTAAGTGTGAGTGTTTACACTTGGAGCCCTTTCTGGCAGTGAGAAATTGGTGCTGATTAGTTTGGATGCCTTTACTAGGTTTTCCTAGGAGTAAAGGAGCACTTCACTGGGATTTGGGGCTCATTTGAGGGCAAATTGTTTATTGTAGAAAAACATAAATAGGTGCTTCTGTTTCATTAACTGAAACTTCACGTTATAGGGATCCTCATATCTGCCTGTCATCTGTTTTAAATGTTTGACAGCTGTCTGGTCATTCGTAGCTGCTGTTGGGGCACAGAGGCCGAGTCAGGCTCCGGCCTGGAGATGGGGGTCCCACAGGAGTTAGGGTTAACTGTGGAGCTGGTAACTAAAGGGAGTTTGCTTCAGTGGATGGTAGCCATGGTGTGTACAGGGAGTGCTGAGTACTGAGGCAAAGGGGTTGCCGCTGGGGGCTTCAACAAGCAGGCAGGCAGAGGGTCCCAGAGGCAGGCCTGGCCTCGGGATGGGTGGAAATCAGCGTCATGCGACCAGAGGAGCACACACTGGGGGCTTGTTGGTGTTGGCTTAGGACTATGGGCTCTGGAAGGCGTGCGGGAGCTTTTCACCTGGGTTTAAATAAGAAACGGGTACAGACAGGTTAGCAGTAAGCTGGGGTTTACCCAGAGCCAGCCCAAGGATAACCCAGCAATGGACCAGCTCCATTTGAGTCACTCCCCGTGTGGGGAGGATGCCACCAGCCAATCTGTGGCCATTGGGCTAACTCTGCATGCCAGTGCGGTTCTGAAATGGCAGGGTTTTGTTAGTTCTCTGGTAAACAGTTACTGATTCAGAAGGTCATAGTGCACTGCTTTGGTCTTCTAGAAGTTCAGGTCCAAGCCTGTCCTGCTCACCAGGCGCGGTCTTGTGCAGGAGCTTCGGGTCCCCAAATCTCACTGGTGTGCTGGAGGGTGGTCCTGTGTTTCGAATCACCCCAGGGCCTTTAAAAGGTCCAAATTCCCGCGCCACACTCCATACCAATTCAGTCAGAGTGGGGAGAGGTGGCAGTGGGACCCAGCAGTAGTAATCTTTTTAATAGACTTTATCTTCTAGAGCAGTTTAAAGTTTACAACAAAATTGAGAGGAAGGCACAGAGGTGACCCATAGTTTCCTGCCCACAGGCCCCCCAGAGAATGTGGTGTCCCCATGGGGGTCACGCTTGCTGCTGTGTGTTTCATGGATTTGGTCTGTGGTGTCGCGATGCCTCTGCCATTATGGGGTCTCACATAGAGTGGCTCATTACTTTTCAGTGGTTTCAGTTTGAAGGTTTTTCCTGTCTTTTGTGCCGTATTTTGGGGTGAGGTATAACCCTGTTGCTGTCAGCCCAGGTGTCCTTCAGTCTCTTGTTCTGTCCCTGCAGTGGTGTTTTGTATTGAGCTCTCTAATACACTGTGAACCACCATCTGTGAGCTCAGGGACATAGGTTGAAGGTGCAGCAGTGGTTCTCAGCTTGAGGAGTCTTTAAGTCCCTCGAGCCCTGGGAAGTGTGAAGTAGGAGTATGTGTCACCTATCGGATAAGCCCCAGAGCACTCGACACGGATGGTAAGACAGACTGCTACAGCTTATTAGAAGTAAAATTGTCTGACTTTGTACCCAAAGTGTCTTATTTTCATCTGCTATGATGAGAAAATATTCAGGTACTTGGTGCAGAATGTCGGGCTGCACCACCAGCGACTCTGGCACTGATGTGTGGACTCTAGTCTTCCATGCAGCCCCACCCCACGTAACAGCCCCCCAGTCAGAGCCAGGGCCCAGCCGCTGCGGCTGCACTGGAGGTGTTTGTCCCCACTGGGCTGTCAGGACCCAGGGGCTGAGGCTGAGTCCTAGCTTGTGTGGGAAGAATGAATGGCTGATTGAGGAAAGGGAATCAGTCACCAGAGAGAGCAGAGCAGATGTCGAGGGCCAGGAAGGAACACCAGGGCTTTCAGGGACCTTGATTAGTCCATGACTGGCCCTATTCAGGACCTTTTGGACATTGCTCATTTCATAAACAGAAAGGTCTTTGAGGCTGGGGACGTGGCCTGCTGGCCATAGATCATGGGGAAGGCATTGGCCTGGCGTGGTGACCCTGTCTGTGAGATAGCAGGCGGGAACTCCCCTTTGGGAGTCCCCTGAGAGCACCGTCTGTGCCTCCCTGGACCCACAGCTGCATTGCTGTGAATGCTGTGCTGCTTGCAGTGGTTGGAGCCACTCAGGGGCTGAAGCTTATCTTAGGGCTGAGTTATCTGAGCTGTTTGATTTTTTTTTATTCTCCTTAATTTTTTTATTCACTTTTCCCAAAATTCAGACAGATATTTGTTGAACACATTGCAAAAGTCCAGTGTTCATCCAGCAATAAGGGTGTACACACCGGTGAACGGGGACACCGTCCCTGCATTCTGATGGCCACAGACATTGGTCCTTCCAACAGAGTGTGAGCCAACAGGGGACCACAGGATGTGGGGGGGCTCAGGGTGGGGGCTCAGGGCAGATGCTGGAGGAAGTCGGTTGGAGATTGGGCCTGCAGCATAATTTCAGACAGAGTGGAGTGGAGTGTGTTCCTGACAGTGAAAAGCTGGTTTATTAATGTGTAGGGCTCATGGGATGGAGTGTGTTTTTGTTGCCTCCCCTACTTTTTGCCATTCACCTGGGGAGCTGGAAATAACAGAGAGGAGCCTGCATCAGCCCCAGGGTGGCCCAGCTCTGAGGAGCATGGCTGCCAGATTCCATTCTTTCCCTGGGATGTTCTGGAATTTAACGGGAGTTCCCTCATCACCTTACTACAGTCTTCCTTCTCTTTTAAAAAGTTTTTATCCTAAAGTGAATGTACACATGAGAGAGACCCACTTCCAGGGTAGATGTGAAGTGAGTCCTGGGTACTCCCTCCCCACCTGGGAATTGAGCCTGCCGGGCTGTTCCCTCACACCGGCCTGCCCTGGCCCGGGGAGCCATTCCTCTAGCTCTGTGCTCAGTGCATTGCTCACTCTGCTCTTTTAGTGTCTTTTAAGAGGCCACATCTGTGCTTGTTAGAAGATGTCGCAGTGTCAGACTGTCACGGCATAGCGAGAGAACAGAGACAGGCCACAGTTGCTCAGTGGCTTGGGGAGATATCCTGACTACATCAAAGTGCTTCAAACAATTTTTCAAACAAAAATTGTTTGAAGCACTTTCAGTTTCAAGGAAGTAGCAGGACCTATTATAAAGATAAGGATCTTACAAATCTGCATGCTGCAGGTGGACGCTACCACAAAGTGACCAGCCAGCTGAGCACCAGGCCAGCCTCGACTGCCCCAGTGATTTCTTCATAGCGATGCTGCTCAGTACATTTCCAGTGACTTCACGGTGTGAGGGCTAGAATCACTCGGAGGAAGCTCGTCCTGGTGGGGAGCTGGGCGCCACCGTTGCTTTTGTGTTACTTTAATAATTCAGAATGTTGAAATGGGCCACCTCGGGAAGTAGCCTCTTGGGTGAACCATTCCCAAATTTGCTTTTGTCTTTGTTATGATGGGCGTTGTTTTGTATTCTGTCTTTTCTTCATTCTTTTTTCTTTCTCAAATGTCCTGTGTCTCCATCTACCGTGTAGGAACATCAAGCTCTGAATGTCAGTCGGTCATGGGAGGGATGACCCCGGCCAGCTGGTCCTGAGGACCTGTTTTCTGCTTCTCAGATGGCTTTGTAGGTGTCGTTGGTTGGGCTGGGTCCAGGCTTGAGCGGCACTGTTACTTTTGACTACATTCTGCCTTTTAGTGGTGAGGTGCATGTTAGAAGCCCTGTTCTCTGGACAACGCTAAGGGAAGGGTCCTTTTGGTTCTGATTTCGTTCCTACTCTTTAAACTCTGGTATGACTCAGCAGACTTCTGCTCCTGGGAGAAGGCCCAGGGAGAAAGCAGGCCCACCCACGTCACCACGCAGGGGCTCCTACATACGTTGGCTTATGTGTAATGAGGACCTAGAGCTGGCCGTCAATTCTCATTTCACTTCATTCCCTAGGCTGTTGGTTTTCCCAGAAGTCAGCAGGAAGCTTGCTTCTGGGCCAAGGCTGAAATCATGTCACAGCCTTCTTGGCCACTGTGCCATAATTGCAAATCCTAGGTTTGAAAAGAATCTGTTCTTATTCAGACTGGGGTTCCAGTCTTTAGTGACATGGAATGTAGACTAGAAGAGTACTTTCTGGATATCTCAGTGTTCTTTATGTTTGCATTTTCACCATTTTAATTAGCCTGTAAAACCTCCCTTTTATGCCTCTGAGGGGAGCTGCCTGAATCCACAATACTTTTACTATGTATTTCCATAATACTCTCAGTCACTTAAGAAGGTGAGGGTGGGGCTGGACAAAGTGCACCATTCCTAATTGTTTAAGAAAATCATCCCTTGCTTGAGCTGCATGGAATGCAGGCTGAGGGGGAAACCTGTGTGAAGTTTCTCTTTCCCACACAGGAGAGCATCTCTAACAGATGCTGTTCACGGTCACATGCACTTGGTCAGGAACTGCTGCAGTGAGCTTGGCCAAAGTCCTTTGGATTCTAGGCTGGGGGTATAGCATGGTGGTGGAGTGCTTGCTAGCATGCACGAGGCCCTGGGTTCAATCCTGAGCACCACAAAGAGAGAGAGGAAAAGGCATTTGGATTCTGCAGACAGTGAGGTGCATGGAAACCATGTGCACCTTGAAGCAAGCGTTCCCACTGAACCCTCCCTACCTGAGGCATTCTCTTCCTTGTCCCCCATAGTGTCACAGTGTCCCAGGGATCCCAGTCTCCCCATCCACAGCATCCTCTGTCCTGAGGTACCTTAGTCAATGGTCACCTTTATCACAAGGTGACCAAGGTGGTTGCTGGAGCCCGAGTAGGATGGTGGGAGATGGGGTCTGAGAGGTTTGCGAGACTTGGCCACAGAATGCAAGGACTGAGCCCATCCCGATGTGTGAGCCATGGAGAGCTTGAGCAGAGACAGGATCCAACTTGTGTCTCTCACATCATTCCTCTGGCCCTGTGGACCACCGTGCGGAGTGGGTAAGATACCAGTGTGCCCAGTGGGTAAGGCCCTGCAGCAGTCTATGAGCAAGACCATGACTTGGTGGGGAAGGGAGCTTTGTGCTCTAGTCACGGGTCTCAGTAGAGATCATCTGTTTTGCCCACAGTTTTGGAGGCTGTGGTGAGCAGGAGGAGTCAGGGAAGGGTCCCAGCCCCCAGAAGGCTGGTTGCCATGTGCTGAGGGAGAAGAGGGTGGGAAGGAACGTTGAGGGGCGGGACTCAGGAGCTGAGTTTGAGGCAGCCAAGTGACACTGGTAAGGGGCGAAGCGTGTGCTTGGCATATGGAGCTGCTTGGAGTCTGAGCCTGGGTGAATGAGAAGAGGAGTGTTGACTAGTGCTCAGGCAATGACAGGGACAGAAGAGGTCAGGGAGAGCAGGGAAGGAGCGGCAATAGGATAGGAATAGAGTCAAGGGGGAGTGGGATCCAGAAGTAGGTCTGTAAGACGAGCTGAGAACAAATCCTGATCTAACCACCTTGAGGTCGTGGCAGCCTCTGAGAAGGACAGCGCCAGTGTAGTCGCCAGTGTGGTCTTGGAGGTGAAGGCTGAATATCCACATTCAGGAGAAAATGGGAGACTGGACACGGTGAGCAGGGCACACAGTTCTATTAAGATTTGTAAATAGAGGACGAAAGGGCCACAGCTGCAGGATTGAGCTTTGCCCTTAAAACTGGGATTGAGTGTGAATGTGGCACTTAAATGGCTGGCAGTGGTGATTTCACAGCCAAAGGAAAGGTCAGGGGCAAGAGGGAGAATTGCTGGATCGGCGTCCTTGGGTGGCAGGGCAGAGGAGCTGCAGGTGGCTCTGCAGAGATTACCGGCTTGCCCGTGGTGGGAAGGCAGGACCTGCTTGCCCATGGCGGGAAGGCAGGACCTGTGAGCAGATGCTGTGGGGGCAGAGGTGGCTTGGAGGTGTGAGAAGTTCCCTTCCCGGTGTTCGGTTTCTCAGGGAAACAGGAAGTCAGTCAGTAGTAAGAAGGAGAAGCTGGCAGAGGTGGAGATTTGGAGGAATGTGGGCTGGGAAGGACTTATCTGCATCCCAGATTGCCTCATGCCTAGAATGAAAACAGGAAAAGTACCCTCTGGCCTACCTGGTGCCAGGGAAGCTCAACTTGATGTTCTCTGGCCAGCACAGCCTGGCGAATCTCCATGTGGGTGTCACTGGATTTTGTTGCAGTGAGACAGAAACAAATCTGTGGGACAGGCAGAGAAATTTAACTGCTTCTCCTGGTTCTATCAAGCTGTGTGAAATTCGCTTTTCCTTTTTACATCCTTGGCTTGCTTATTAGGATGGTGGGCAGCTGAGTCTGGCCAGCTAGATCCAGGCACTGTCCCTGGTCTGGCTGCAGTGATGGGTGGATGGGATATGTGGACAGACTGCTGGGCGTGTTAGGAGCCTTCATGAGAGGCAGAGCTGTTGGGAGTGGCCGACACACACTTAGTATGCAGGAGTTGCAGGTTGTCCCCACACCAGGTGAGAAAGGCAGGGTCTCCTGGAGGTCAGCGACCGCCTGTGGAGGGTGAAGCCCACCCTGTGGCTGTGTGCTTTGGAGGCTGGGCAGGGAAGCAGTGCATACAGGAGGACTTGGGGAGCGTGTGCTGGGTGGCTGGGGGACGGTGGGCTTTAGCTTCAGACCTGGCAGCAGGATCAGTGAACCAGGTGTCAGGGACACTGGGAAGCCAGAGGAGATGTAAAAAAGCCTGACTGTGAGGAATGGCGAGGATGCAGGCCCTGACACAGTCTGGAGCACTGGGACCCAGCTGCGGCTGTCACAGCCTGGGGCAGAAGAAAGGCTACCATCACATTCCTGACACTTGACTGTGCTCCACACACTCCCCTACAACACAGCACCATCTGGCCCAGTTGTCATCAATGCTGAGCCAGAAAACCCTGGGTTTAGGTGTGGCCATTTGGGTGACTGGCCGGGGTAGGTCCAGTCTTAGCCAGATCACCAGAAAAGGGAAGGTAAACACAGAAACCAGGAGCTGACTAATGGCCAGGGCAAATGGCCAGGGCAGCCAGAGCGCCTTGGGGAGGACGATGGTCAGCAGGGGATGAGGGAAGTGGGCTCACTGGTCGGAGTCCCTTTCTCTTCCTGGAACTAGCCGATCGTCTAGATTTAGACTCAGTCCTGGCTTCAAGAGCTGCGTGTTCCCATTAGCCAGAGTGATGGGATGGTTCATATGAAAGGCACGAACTAGTAACCAGCTTTGGTACAACTAGGTCAGGCCTGGCCTAGAGTGCCTAAAGCCGGTTAGGCATATTGGATAATATTTCTGCCCAAAATCATTAACTGTAAACGTGGCTGCTTGGCCTCGAGCCCACAGCTCTGCAGCCAGGCCTTGATCTGGCTCAAGAATCCCTAGGAAACTTGTTTGTGACTTTAGAGCCTGGCTTTCCTTGCAGGGCTCTCTGTGGAGACAACTAGCCAACAGGGCAGAGTGAGTCAGGGCTGCTAACTAGCCTCTTCCTGCATGAACTGGTTAACTGGCTCTCCTGGCTTCCTGCTTGGTTCTGAACTCCAGTGCCCGGGCCTGCTTTTCTGTTTACCCACAATAGCAAGGGACTTCTTTTGTTTGCTTTTGGTCTGAAGGAAGGGCTTGTTTTGATGTTTGGATCACAATGTGACACAGATGGCCCGGCCTGTTACCTCCAGAGTAAAGAGGTAGCAGGCTCCATACGTGGCTGGCATCGATGGCTGCAGCCAGATCTTCTGATTATTTTTAGGTTTTGTCTGTTAATGAATGACTTTCTCATGGCAGCTTGTTTGGTACATTAACTTCTGATTCTGATTTCCTCTGAGAAGTCAGAAAGAAAGCTGCATAAACTCCCTTGCTTCCTACCCCCAGGCCTGGCCTCCCAGCAGCTCATGGTGGATGGTGGATTTATCACCAGCTCATTGAAGTAAATGCCTATTTACTTTCCAATCATAGGTGGCCTGTTGAATTCTAATATAATTCTGGGGGCAAATACAGTCAGAGGTTTTTAAAGTCATTAATTCCTTGATCTCTTGAATTCTTGTCACCGACTGTTGTCAGAAAAATATCCCCTTGGTGTATATTCCAGCACATTCCAGCAAGCTGCACCTCCTGGCCTGCCCTTGCTCCCCCTTTTGGTTGGAATGTGCTCTTGCAAGGCTGGGGGATGAACAGAGGTGTCCCTGGTTCTCTGGGAGAAGACTCCCAGTTCTGCAAAGCCCAGCGAAAAACATCTCTCTTAGACCGCCTTTGTTTGCACCTCATGATAAGTGTTCCTTTGGCAGTTTTATAAACAGGCTGCTAAAATGTCACCTTTTTAGAAGTGTGACAGGCCCATGGGAGAGGACTGCTGGCAGTCAGGCGAGCTGGGTGCAATTTGTGGATGCGTTGGCTGTGGCCAGGGACTTGACACAGAACAGGCCATTCACCTGCAGCATTAGCTCAGTTTAGGAAATGCCGCTTCGCCATCCTTCACCCAGGTAGAAAATTACATCGCTGATCCTCTGAAAGTCAAATGGGGGCCTCCTGTGTGTATCCAGCTTTCATGAATGCCTCATGGACCTATTGGGGATGTGTGGAAGACACAGGATGTAACGTGGTCTGGCTGAGGAGCCCGCGGGGCTGCAGGGGGGCAGCCCACATCAGCTGGGGCCTGTCTCTCTCCCCATCAAGGAGCACAAGTTTGCTGAATGAAGCAGACACAGATTCAGTTGGGTGGTTACCAACCCGACCACCAGCTTGCAGTGAGGGTGAACTGGGTCATCTTGGTCATGCTTCCCTATCCCTGGAAGCCTAATGCAGTGTGAGAAATTATTGATGACTCTGGGTTCAGGCTCCCCCACACAGAGCAGCTGGGTGTCCATCCCGCTTTGCTGGATGTCACCCCTTGATGGGATTCCAGTGAATTCCTGAGGTTCCCAAGAGGCTCATAAGACACATTTTAGTTGCTATGTGGGACACATTGAAAACCAGGAAATAAATCCTTGACTTGTTAAGTGAGGAAAAATACTAGAGTTCTTGGGAGAGGAAAATTTCCAAGACTTCACCGCTGATGGACCGGTCTTGCAGGCAGGAAAACATGTCTTCATTCAGTGACCCCAAGGCCCATGTCCAGCCAGCCACAGAACTTCCTCAGCTGGACAGTACACTTCCTGTTGGAAGACAAACGACAAATATCTGCTTTGCATTTGTATGTCCAGCCAACTTTTGACCTGATGCTTTCAAATTTTAGTTACAACCTTTGCTTCCCTTTGGGAAAGAATGATTTAAGAGCTCTGCTGTCCAATACGGTAGCCATTGACTTCAGCAAGCACTTGAAATGTGACTAGTCACAACTGGCATGTGTTGGAGGAGCAAGGCAGTGTTTCAAAGACTTAGCACAGAAAAGGACAAATGGCTAAATTTTTAAATATTGATCACAGATTGAGATGATAACACTGCCAATGAAGCGAATAACATAGTGCATATTGTTAAAACTAATTTCACCTGTTTCCTTATGATCTTCTTAATGAGGCATCTGGGAAGTTTAAAGTTGCATGTTTCTTTTGATAAGGACAGTACTATTCCAGGTTTTCCAATGCAAGTGTGAAAAGTCTCCAGTTCCCTTCTGCACACTCCTCCCCAAATCTCTTCTTTTGGACTAAACTTGAAGTCCTTTTAATGAGACACCAAGCTGTTTTTGTTGCTATAATTAGAGACAAATTATAAATTCCAATGACTACCCAGTAGTTCTGCATCAAGAAGCCAGACAAGAGACTTTGTTCAAAGGGACGCTTGAAGTTCACACATTTCATCTTCTCTTCCTATTTCTGCCCTTTTCCATCACCCCAACAAAGCATGCATATGTGTCAGTCAGCTTTTCACCACTGGGACCAAAATACCAGACAGGAACAGCTGAGAGGAGGAAAAGTCTATTTTGACTCAGTTTCAGAGGTTCAGTCCTCAGTGGACCAACTCCACTGTTCCAGGCAGAGGTGAGGCAGAACATCATGGAGGAAGGGCATGGTGGAGCAGAGTTGCTCAGCTCTCGGTGGCCAGAAGCAGAGAGAGCAAGGGGCAGAGAATGCACGGTTCTAGGGAACATCCCAGTGGCCCCTAGAGACCCCTAGTGACTCCTCCAGCCAGGCCCCATAGGCCTCTGGTTCGTTCACACTAGGACAGACTGAGTGGCCACTGCTCTCATCTGTCATCACTCCACCCCTGCAGTGGCATGGGAGTCTGGGGACACCTCATCTCCAGACCACACAGCATGGAATGGAGGCCTATCTGGGCCACCCCACACAGGGCTGCCACTAAGAGTCACATTACCTGCATTTTATAAACCAGTGGGGCTGGATTCCTATTAGACATAAAGCTCTATGTGTACAAGGAAGGCAAGAATCTGTAAAGACTTCCCCAACCAGAATCCACCAGGGCCCAAATCAAGCTACTCAAGTCCTTTCTCTGCATGGAAATAGTGTTAGCTCCTAAGCAAGCAGATTCCAAAACTTCTTCTCAGATGAATCCATCTCAACGCTCTTTACGTATCAGGAGTAATCTTGACTTACAATGGATCTTGCCCCCACTGGCACTGCAGTCTTAAATGATTCATGTTTTTTAGCATTAGCAACCTTCCTTATATCCAAATACACTGAAGTGAAGAAGGCTGAAAGTGGAGCCTTTCCTGAGATCAAGTTCTTCCCATTTCTTTCACTATCATTTAACTAATGCATGTAATCAAAACATCATAAAAGTTTAAGTTAAAATATTATAATAATACCACCGTAAAACAGCTTTTTAATTTCCAAGTTTCATTTGCACAGATACATTAATACATTACCCAGTTATTATCATAGATAATGCACAATAGTTTGCACTATAATTAGTTCTCCTGCTTCCTCAGCTCCTTCCTCCTTCTCTGTTGGACATGTGGCTGTGGGTCCTGTGCTTTCTCCCCCATATCTTTAAAGGTTGTCCTGTGATCATGTTTGATCCTGTGCCTCTAAGTAGAACCTATGCCCTTCTTTCCAGAACTCCAGGTTCATGTGTCCAGCTGTTTACTCAACATCTCCAACTAAAATGTCTAAATGACATCTCAAAAAAAATGAATAAAAAGGAATAGAAGCCTCCATTTACTAATGAAACTGAAATTTCTTGGTGATTTTGAACTGTCAGGTATAAAGGTACAAGGTGACAGGAGGGATGGGAAGAGGCTCAGCACACTGAGTGAGAGGGGAGGAGCAGCGGGCCCCACAGGACCCCACCCACACCAGAGTGGAGCCAAGGAGTCCATTGAGGGCAACAGCGGACCACCCATGGGCTGCAGGCAGAGTGACCACCTGCAGGTCTATATAGGAGGAAATCAGATCTCCTGGCCCTGTCCTCACTGCGTCATCCCTTTGGCCACCTCACAGTGGGCAGAGAAAGGAGTCCATGAGCAGATGGAACAAAAGGTGCCACATTTGGGAACCAGGGGACAGAGCTGGGGAAAAAATGAGGGAGCACGGGAAACTGTTATTTGAAAAGGGAGGCTCAGCTGCCAGCTCCGGGAAGAAAGACCAGGCCCAGGTGTTTTGGAGAGGAAGAAGCCAAACCACCACAGAGAAAGGTGCCCGGGAGTGACATCCTGGAGTCCTGTGGAAGACCCACGGCCATGCAGTGCCTTACAGTAAGCGCCAGCCGACAGGCACAGAGCATGACTTAGCCCAGATGCAGGCATCCCTAGGACAGCTTCCAGTGTGAAAGGGAGGGTCGAAACTAAATAGAAGGAAAAGAAGATAATGCAAAAAATAGAACTCCAGATCCAGAAAGAGAGTAGAAAACAGATAGTGGAGAGGAAATTTCATACACACACATACACACACACACACACACACACACACACACACCACACAACTAGTAATATATGTATAATATATATAATAGTAGTATAATACATCATGTTATTATATGTAAATAGTATTATATATTATTATATATATAATAGTATTATATATAAAACATATATGTAAATAGTATTATATATTATTATATATATATAATAGTATTATATATAAAACATGGGATATATATATATATATATATATATATATATATATATCCAGCTGTTTACTTGACATCTGGGCACTGGACACTGATATATATATGACTGTAATAGCACTATATTAAAGATTTACAGTTTTACAGTCCTGGAGATCATGAGTTTCCATACTTAAAGGGTCTAAGGAATCATCAAGGCACAACATCATAACATTGACCCTCTCCAGAGCTAAATGCTTGAGCTCAAGATCTTTCAGAAAGAAAGCGTGCCGCTGGAGAATGTGAAATCAGAATTGCAGCCGACTTCTCCTCCACGACATTTAAAAATAAAGACAATATCAATGATATTCCCTGTGGAGACAAGGGAACTCTTGTACACTACTGCGAGAGTGTAAATGAACACATCTGTTACAGAAGCAGCACGACAGCTCCTCAGGAAACAAAAGCCGTGACTACCGTAGACGCCAGAAACCCCACTGGTGCACGTCTGCCCCAAAGACTTGAACTCAGTCCATGGAAGGGGCAGCTGTGTGCCAGCTCATGGCAGCAACTTCCAAAGCCAGCGATGGAGCCGACCTGCATCCACCAACCGACGAGGAGCAAAGAAAACCTGGCGCCTGAGCACGGCGGAGCACCGCTGTCCTTCAGATGGAAGTGACCTGTCATCTGTGACAGCAGGAGGGGCTGGGGGACACTGTTAAGTTAGATAAATTGGGCAGCACAGGCAGATGCCTCCTCGCCTCAGGGACGCGCTGATAGACATGGAGGAGAAGAGTGGGGTGGTCTGCAGGCTGAGGGGTGGGCACGGGGTCAAGGGCATGGCGATCTCGACAGCAGGAATAGGGTTTTTTATAAATCTATTCCACAGCATGGGGAATATGGTCAATGACAGTGTGTTGTAATTTCAAAATTGCCAAGAAAATTAATTTCATATATTCTTATCACAAAAGGGTAATTATTTGAGGTGATTGATATATTAATTAGCTTGGCTTAATTAGTTCACACTATATTCATAAATCATAACATCATTTTGTAATCCCATAAATAATTATAAATGGTCAATTTACAACAAAATAAAACAATAAGTATTAAGAAACTCAATTAGCTCAAAATTTTGATAAAAATTATTTTCAACCTGAAATTCTGTACTCAAGTAAGTGTTTTAACATGAGAATAAAGACATTTCAGGCATGTGACGTCTGGACAAAATTAGTTCCAAAGCTTCTTGGGAAGCTGTGTGGGGGTATGCCTATTAAAAGAAGAAAGTAAACCACAGATGGCCAGGGCTGGATGGTGCCCCAGGTGACATGGTGCTGCCTAGGAGGTGGCAGGAGATGGGGTGGCAGGAGATGGGGTGGCAGGAGATGGGGTGAAGAGGGAGGCCGGGCCAAGTGCTCAGCCAAAGCTCTGGATGAGTGGCCAGGATCATGGGATCCATCTGGGAGCCACCTGAAAGTGGGGGACAGTGAGTCCCTCAGTACAAATCTGAGCCTCTAGTGGGAAGAAGGGAAATGTGTGCTGAGGGCAAACCCCAGATGCTGGCTGTGGGTCACTGATAGCAATCCTGAGTGGACATTCTCTAGGGGACCAGCCAGACTCCCGAGACCAGCCCTGGAACTGGGGCCAGAGAATTTCTCTTCCCTTCAACCTTTAAACTCCACAGTTTACTTATCACATAGAACTTCACAGTTTGCCTTAAAGCCAGGGGCCTAAGTATTTTGTCAATAGTGGCTTCTGTCTTCAGACAAAAGCCACATGTCCCGGGTTTGGGGCAGGTCAGACTTGTGTCCCATAAGCTGCAGGTGCAGGGAGCCTGCCTTTCTATTACAACAGTGCCTTCTCAATGACATTCTAGAGCAATCCGTATCAGCTGGAGTTGCTCATACAGAGGGGCTGGGTGGGGTGAGGGAATTTGCATTTCTGACAAGTTCCTGGGAGATGCTGCTGCTGGTCTGGGGACTGCCCAGAGCTCCATCTGGCAGCACACCAGGCCCTCCTGGGGGTTCTGAGACTCTGGAGGCCTGAGCATCAGTGACTTTCAGAAGTCCTGGGGTGACTGTGGTGCATAGTGAAGGTGAGAGCCCTGCTGAGGGGAGCATTTGGGACAGGTGATCTCTCCCTCACCTCCAGCATCAGGGGGCACTTGCTGGATCTACATGGACATGCAGTTTCTAAAAGAGTTCATATGTGGCTGCATCTGTGGTGTATTCCCACATTTGATGTTGTTATTGTCCCCCAGATCATTGCAGAGGGACCCCTTTAGATAGGTTTGAACTTTAAGGAACATTTAGAAGTATGGCATAGTTTGTCTCATTAACGAAAGTGGCATGGCTCATTAAGCCCCATCAGTAAGTTTCCACTTGAGCTTTGTGACTTCCTGGTCAGGCTGGGAGCGATGGGTGGGGGTGGGTGGTGGGGAGAGTCGGGGTGGGGAGGGTGGTGGGGGGGGAAGGGTGGGGGGGGTGGGAGGCATCCTTGAGAAACACATTCCTCTCTGTAGAGATGGTTTGGAAACCACAAAACTTGCTTCTGGGTTCTCTGCATTAAGGAGCTAATAGCAACCAGGATGAAAGTGTGGGGCAGTGAGCTTCGCACCAGGAAGTCCCCGTGTACTTGGTGTTCCTTGGTCGTTTTACACTTAGCTAAATGGGGCTCCACTGCTGGCTAGTCACAGTGCCTTCTTCAGGTCACAGGACTCTGGAAGATTGTGATTGTGGCCAGCTTGTAACAAGAGGTCCTTCCAGTATTTCTACAGTGAGATCACAAGAAACAAGCTCCAAACAAGCCCCACATACTCCATAGCCTGGGGTGGGGGACATTAGAATATAATGAAATAAGTTTGTGATGCTGTTTAATAAAATGTGGATTTTGAAGTCTGGGGCCAGGAGTATAATTCGAAATTAAAGTACTTTAATTAAATTACATGATTTACCTGAGTTTTTAATGTCGTCATCTAAAAATGGGAATACTAAATCATTTGGTTTAACTACCTCACAGTTAAACCAAATGTCAAAAGACTCAACAACACAGCAGTGTGAATGTAAAAAACGAGGCTAGCCATTCCCACCATGGTGCTTGCAGAACACAAAGTTCTGAAAAATGAGTTTTTAAGGTAATGTGAGATCCAGTGCAAATATTTTTACCTGAATTAGAATGGAGGGGTAGAGAGAGAAGATGGGAGGGGAGGGTAGGGAGGATAGTAGAGGATAGAAAAAGTAGCAGAATACAACAGTTACTAATAGGGCATCATGTAAAATTGTGGATGTGTAACCGACATGATTCTGCAATCTGCATTTGAGGTAAAAATTTGGAGTTCATAACCCACTTGAATCTAATGTATGAAATATGATATGTCAAGAGTTGTGTAATGTTGTGAACAACCAATAAAAAAAGGAGTTAGAATGGTAACAAACATCTTTTTCTTCTGTGGAAGACCATCCCTGCCCCTGTCTAAAACTGAGAACCAGTGAAATGTCCTGTCACCAGCAGAAGCCTATAGACTGCCCATCTAGACAAGGGCCCTCTGTCACTATGCCTCACGGCCTACAGCTAGCTATTGGCTTCTTTGCCCATGTCCAATTTCCTGCCTTCCAAGGCTGCCCTAACCACCACCCCCCAGTTCTCAGCCCCTGCAGATGTCCTCCTCCGAGCTCCCTTCTGACACTCTGCCAAGGCTGCCCGTGAGGCAGAGGCCTAGCTTTGCCAGTCAACTGGGTTTTCTGGTGGTCTTTGGGAAGCAAACAGGGTCCTGATGCAAATCTTCCAAAACATGCTTTTGCAATTTTCTTCCACAACAAGATAGCCAAGTGTGCAAATCACATGAATCTCTCTGTTTCCAGATATCATTTTGGGCCTCTGGTGATCTTTTAACATATTGATTTAAGATTACATTAAATTAATACTCTAATATTCTATTTAGTATTCTGGATACAGTTGTCTAGTCCACTAAAGTTCCAATTATTCCACAACTCTGGTTGGCGTGTCTTAGCTGAGAGGGAATGGTGGCCCTCAGAGTCACTATCTCAGAGACTCCAGGGGGGGCTTGGGAATGGGGTAACTTAATTTCAACGCGAGCTTCAGATGCTCTGCCAGGGAGGGTCCTCTGGCCTGATGTGTGGAGTTGGGGTTCTCTGACTTCAGTGTATGTAAAAATCTTCCGAGGAGCTTGTTTAACGTGTAGATTTCACAGCCCTATTCTCTCAGGCACAAGGTGGGACCTCAGAATCTGTATTGTAATCAAATCTCTTTTTTTGTTTTGTTTTGTTTTTTCCTTCTTTATTTTTTTATTGGTTGTTCAAAACATTACAAAGCTCTTGACATATCATATTTCATACATTAGATTCAAGTTGGTTATGAACTCCCAATTTTACCCCAAATACAAATTGCAGAATCACATGTGTTACACATCCACATTTTTACATAATGCCCTATTAGTAACTGTTGTATTCTGCTACCTTTCCTATCCTCTACTATCCCCCCTCCCCTCCCCTCCCATCTTCTCTCTCTACCCCATCTACTGTTGTCTTTTACAGAGCGCATTTTAAGAAGTGTTGATTGATGTAGAGAAAGTGAGATCTTCATAGCAGAAAGCTGGCTATGATGACCATCTATATAATATATAAGAATGAGCACAAATTCCCGAAAAATGCTGCTTATTCTGGACGTTAGTTTCCTGGTTTGCACATAAGATTGCTAAGATTTGCTGACCTAAGAGATGCTCCATTTTGCTTCCTGTGTCAGGACTCTGACTAAATCTACGCAATGCGGGAGTGATTGACAAATTCATTAAGATCCTGACAAATTTATTAAGACAATAGGAGATTTGATTAAAATACAGATTCTGAGGCCCCACCCTGTGCCTGTGAGGATAGACTCTGAAATCTACACGTTAAACAAGCTCCTCAGATGATTTTTATATACACTGAAGTTGGAGAACCTCAACTCCACATAATTAGTGGAATTCTGATGTTAATGTTGCTAAACTGCTTTAAATTCAATGTGTTGCCTCAACTAGATTCCTTGTTCTATAGGAATAAGGCAATATGTATATGGGTTTCTCAAATATATTTAATTTTTTTCTCATTTTGGAATTTTAACTTGACCAATATTGTCATGTGGTCATAAATATAATCAGTACACAAAGTATTAAGCTAATACATAAAAATTTGAGTTACCAAATGGGCCAGATGCTATAGAATATGAGGAGGAGAAATATGAGAGGCATGTAATAATCACATCATGGGTCCAAAGAATAATGCCACAAGAAGCTGACACACTAGGGGAGAGATTTACAGCATGTGAATTGGATCTTGGTGAACCCACTATTGAGAAGGCACAATTAGAAGCGTACTTCGGGACAGCTTTGTTTCTTCTGTTTTCTGCTGTGTATGGAAACACCTGAAACCAGATAATTAGAAAACACAAGTTTATCTATCTGAGGGCAGCGGCCAGCATCAGCTCAGGCTTGGGGCCTCCTGCTGCGTCACAGTGAGGCTCAGCATCATGATGAGACTCTGCTCGTGGGCCTGCTGGGTCTCTTCCTCTTCTCAGAGGCCAGTATGGCCATCATGGGGCCTCACCCTTCTGACCCATCCAATCCTCAGGCCTCTCAGAGGTCAACCTGTGGGGGGCTAACATAGGAACTGGGGAATGTCACCCAACCCACAGCAAAATTCACAGTGTCTGCAAGGAACTACATGGTGCTGCACAGGGTCAGGACACCAGGCTCCTGCGGCATGGCTGCCCTGCTGTCCTCAGTCTAAGGCGTCCACCTTCAGTCCAGGAGGCCACTAGGTAGCTTCCACTCAGATATTCTACCTGGCAGGAAGGAGAACAGGCCTTACTCTTCCCCCAAAGCCCTTCCAGAACCTTCATAAGTCACCCCTACTGTAACTCATGAATGGCGGAATCAGGTCACATGAAACATTTAAAAGGCAGGCTGGGAATGTCATGTGTACGCAGAGGGAACAGCCATGTGTCCAGCTAACACTGAGCAGAGATGGGAAGGTCATGTGTACATGGAGGGAACAGCCCTGTGTCTGGCTGACACTGAGCAGAGATGAGAATATATCAATAGGAAGGAGGGAGAGACCTAGTTGGTTTCCGTGGTGTGGACACTATGTAGAGGGCCTTGAGCATCATGATGGGAGACTCTGTTAGCTGATGGGGGAATCTAGAGACAGTAAACTATTTTTTGAGGTAAAATGTGACATTATTTGGGGACTCTAATTCATCTGGCAGTGATGTGCAGGATGGATTAAAATGAAGAGAGACTCTGAGCAGGAGACTCTGAGCTCACACAGACAAAGCAAGAAGCTGTGTGGGCACAGTCGGAGCAGCAGCCTTGGAGGAGCAGACACCAACTGAGAGGAGAGAATCAAGGAATCCGGGGCTTTGGGGAATGAGGTGACCAGCCCAAAGCCAACAGGGGCCCAGCAGAGGAGTAACAGGGGCCTGGCAGAGGAGTGGGCTCCCACTTCCCCAGCAGGAAACGGGGCCTTCTGGGTGCCTAGCAACGGCAGAGCTGCTCAGACTCCCACACTCCGGGACAGGCGAGGGGCAAACACAATGTGGGAAGTAAAGCATCTATCAATTCCCCACATTCTAAAACATCTCAAGCTGCCCTATTAGATAAATTGCTTTGCAGACTGTGGGCATGCGACCTCTTGTACCCTGGGGCCCCAGGATGGGCGACATTCTATAGTAAGTCAGCATCTCTACATGCCCTAACAATACATAGTGGCTAACATTTATGTTATATGTTTGTGGTTTTTAAAGTGCTTTTTAAAAATCCATTTAATCATTCATTCCCTTTAATGTGATTCCCATCCTACATCCTACATGTGAGAAAACTGACAAGTTCTCTCATCCAGGGAGAGTTGAACTGCCAGAAGGGAAGCAGCCGAGGTCCCACGCAGCCTTCCTGCCTCCCGGGCCCAGCCTCCACTTGGGCTAGGCTGGTATGGGAAGGTCATCTCTGGACTGGTTGTGTGTGTAGAGGAGTGAACCCTCATGACTGCCTCCAAGATCTGGGAATCGTGATGAGTGTGGCACTTCAGAGGAGTTTCCTCCGTGAGGAGATGTGTTCAGAGTCCTGTGATGGGAGAACTTTCTCTCCACATGGCACTTTGAGACCTGGTGACATTGCTGGCTTTCCTCTATCTCCGATCCGCGTTCTCTTAGTTGGTGATGCTCCTGCTCCCAGCTTGCTACTGATTTTTGCAGGCCTTTTCCGTGACTCACTGAGCTTCCCGAAACTTCTATTTGGTTCATGACCCACCAACAGTTCCTTGAACTCTCCCGGACTAATCTCTCAAAGACACAACCTTCTGCTAAACTAGAAGAAAGACAGTAACTTGAGACTACAACGGATTGAAGTTATTGATATCATGAGGAATTTGGAAGCAGTCCAGACATCTCCTCTCAGGGTTTTATGCATCCTATTTATTTATCATTACGCCAAATAATGAATGCCGCTCAATGAAGTATTATCCATTCATTGGAATAGGGCTGTAAAGACTGCAGGCCACAAAGTCTACCCTTGCCTAACAAAGGAGGAGGGAGGGGCCAGGAAGTGGAATGTGTCTGCTCTGTGGTTTTCCTCATTTTAAATAAAGAGGAAAATGATAGGAAGGCGCATACTAACAAGAGCAGCGGTTATGTAATGAACAGTCTTGTCAAAGCAACACTTTGCAGGAACTTTCAATGAACTGAACACCGGCAGTGCAACTATCACTGAGGATTTGGTCAGACGCTGATCAATACCACTTCAAGAGGCAGGACGTGCGGGAATGAGGTGCTGTTAACCGAGGGCCATGCATGGCCTCACAGCAGTCAGCAAGAGTTTGGAGGACTCAGGTTCTGGACCCAGACTGCCTTCTGCAAGTCTTTGGGAACTGCACCTCTCTGTGCCTTAGATTCCTCTTCTTTAAAATCACCCTGCTGTTGAGAATGACGTAATAATGCCAGGCACAGAGTGTGTGGGCCCCGAACGTAGCTAAAAGCATTCTGACACTGATTTATTTTCCTTTCCTGCTAAGAAAATGTTGATGAGCATTAACCCAAGTAGCAGGGGGCCGACTGTCTCTGGGGGGAGGAGGGGACACTCAAATGGCCCCTCCATCCTTTGATTACCAAAAGCTTCCCGAGGGTGCTGTGATCCTGGAGGATCCCCATCTCTAACAGGTAGCTCCATAGTATCTTCCTTGGATGGAAAATTACCTCCACATATGGGATCCAGGAGGAAGTCAGTTTCCACAGATGGGGAGAATAAAAAGCCCAGACGCCTGGCTTTCCCATGTGCCGCTCTGGGCCTTCTCCTGCACCTGCTGCACACCAGAGCTGCCCATGTGGCACTGGGCGAGCACAGAGGGTGGGAGGGAAGTGCCAGGTAGAGGCAGCTGCAGAAGGCGGGGGGGTGGTCACCAGGAGGGGACAGGAGAGGATGATGGGCCAGCAGTCACATTCTGCCCTGGTTGGCTCTGTGTCTTTGGGAAGGGTGGATTAGCTCTAACCTTTAGTTCCTGGCCAGATGAAATGAGGAGGCAGAGCCAGGTACATTCCTCCCAACACCAGCATTCTATGCTTCTATGCACCAGGTCCTCTGAAAGGACAGCGAGCCCTGCCGGCCCCACAGCCCTGCCCGCCCACAAGATCCCAGCTGTTGCTCCCTCCCTTCAGTATAGCATAACTGGTTTCAGGCTGCTTAGGGAAGTCAACCAATAATCTGCCTGGAGTTGGGGGACAGGAGGGGAGCTGTGAGCTCCTGCCTGTGCAGGCCAGGGCTTCCCTGCATGTGTGGGTTGTGTGGACACCACAGGACCTTGCCACCTCATCTTCCAGAGCCCTTTGCACTTTCTCTTTTCCATCCTTCTAAATTGTGCTGGTTGATTTTCCTATTTCCTCCTCAGAAGTTCTGTTTACTTTGGCTTTAGCCCAGAGCTTGCTGCTAAGAGAGATCCTATTTCCTCTAGTCAGGGCTGTTTTCTCAGGGCACAGCTGCCTGGACCCAGTGGGAATAAAGCGGGAGGTGATATTAGGCCATGGACAGTCCTGCTGGCTTTCTCCTAATGGGGAAGGGCAGAGGAGGATTTGGACTCTGTGGGGTGGATCCTGGGGGCAGGGGGCTGGATGCCTAGCCTGGAGCATGGTGGATGGGTTGAAGGGGAGATTTTCTGAGTTCTGGAAGGAGCTTCCTTTCCCTGGCTCCTCACAGCTGCCAGAGGCCTAGATCTTTGACCTGTGGAGGCTGCAGTGGAGGTTTCCCAGGAGGCAGGGCCCCTTGGTGCTCCCTGAAAACCATCCAAGAGGGTGGGTGCAAACACACTGCAGGGGGCCGACTCCTTGGGTGGAGACCCTCCAATTTCACATTAGTGGTATGTGCCTGTGCGTGTGCATGTGTGTGCGTGTGTGTGTGAGAGTGAGTGCACAAACACACACACATAGACTTGTGCATAAAGCAGGCGGCTGGAGGGAAGGGGCCTGTTTGTGGAGGCCTTGGAAACACTCACTGTGGGTCAGTGGGAACTTGGCCCTGAGTCTGGCCCCTGTGATGTGGTGACGATATCCCTGTGTACAGATGCCCACGATGTTGTAGGGACAAATGAAGCAACACACTGAAGATAGCAGGAAACAGTTTTATTTGGCTGCAGCCAGGTTCAGAGGGCACAGCTTTTGCTGTGATCAATTAATCCCCTGAACCCCGAGTTCAGGGAGTTTCAGAGTTTTATACCCAGCGTGTAAGTGTGTGTGGGGGGGCGCTCAGAAATTCACAATCTGCAAAAATTCACATAAAAGCAGCTTTTTCTTTCACTGTTCTGGGCAAGTTAACTCTTCAAGGACAACACCTGGGAAGGGGAGAGCTTCATCTCCCCTTTCTTTCCTCCCCCTGCCAGCTGTTACCATGGAGCCCAATTGTAACTTATCTTAAAAATGTAGACATCTCTGTGAAGCCCAGCTCAAGGCCAGAGGCCTTGTTTGCACATTTCTACAAAGTACTATACTGGATATGTTTGTGAAAAATGAGTAAGGGGGTGTCCAGCATCTGGAGTGTTGGTATCTTCTCGGCCAGTGGCCAAGTAAGGGTGACATGAAAATAGGAAGTTTATCTACATTGAACTCTTTTGCAGAGACTCTTTTGCTGACATTCCTAAAATCAGCCATGTTGAAGATATCTGGAGAGGCCCAGTTAAGACTTTTCAGTGGAGAAAGGGGGTGCCACTTCAACGGAGCTCTGGGGTGCACCATGTGCCATCCTAAGGGCTTAACAGGACTGCGCCAGGGACTGTGCCCTTTAAGGTCACTCCGATCTTGTCAGGGTGGGGCCTGGCTGGCTGCATATTGTGGGGGGACACATAGGCTTAGAATATTTAAATCACTCTTCCACAGCCATGCAGGTGCTGACAGCGAAAGCAGAGTTGAAGTGGAAGTCATAGGTTCATCAGGCCCCCATGTGGCTTCTCCAGAGTCTTAGGGACACACAGAATGTGCTTTCTCTGCAGTGAAATGTATTCAGCGTGGGTTCAGAAACAGAGTTCGAGTGTCACTTTTCTGCCTAGACTCAGGTCTCAGGGCTGCCATCCAGTCATTGTGAACTTGGACATGTGGTTAGCCTCTGTGCCTCAGTTACCTGTCTGTAAAATGGGGACGTCACTAACATCAGCCTCACACATTCACGGTGAAGATTCATGAGATAGCAAAGGAGCACTCTTGGAACAGTGTTCCTAGCCCATCTTACCGTGTTAGCCCGCGTCCATTGATTACCTATACTTGTGTGTCCCTCGGCTCTTCATCACTCTGACCAAAATGCCCACAAGAACAGCCTAGAGGAGGAAAAGCTTATTTTGGCTCAGTTTAGGGTTCAGTCATGGTGGGCTCCTTCCATGGTCCTGGGCCCAGGTGAGGCAGAAGGTAATGGTGGGAGAGTGTGGCAGAGGAAGGTGCCCCACTCAGGAGGGCCAGCCGTAGAGGGAGAGAGAGGGGACAGGCTTCAGGGGAACACCTCCTCTAGCTCCCCTGCCTGCCTCCAGTGACTACCAGTGAGCTAGGGTGGCCTGAGCAGGTCATGGCTCCCTCAGCCCAGCCGCTCCTCCCTGACCATCCTGTGTCAACCCAGGAGCTTTGATGGACACTGAACCATAGGAGCAAGCTGGATGCTGGGTTCTCACACGTAGGCCAAGGAGTGGGACTGGGCATTACAGTCAGTAAGAGAAAAGCCTCAACATTGACATCACAACCTGAAATGCAGCTGGCAGGAAACAAGTCGGAAAGAGGACATTTTGGCCAGACTTAGAAGGCGCCTATGCTTACTCAGGGGTGGGCACTTCCTGCGGTGTAGACAACTAGCAGCTAAGTATTTTAAAAACAGGGTGGCACAATCACTGAGGCCTTGCTCACTTCTGTCTAATCTCATTGGATCAGAGGTGAATGCAAGGAAAGAGCCAAGAGGTATGCGGTCCTTATAAAATTGCTTTTTTTTTGCATCAGATTTTTAAAAAAATTCTGTTTGCAAGCTGATGGTAGATTTTATATAACATAAAAATATTCTCTCTACTAAAAAAGGATTTTAAATCATTTTCTATCCTGAGCCCATATGCATCTTGCTCAGGTGGTGCCCTCACATGTGAAGCATGCTTTCTACGTGGCAACAGAGCCTGCTGCTGGGCCAATGACTCCACATGGCAGTGCGTCCTCCCAGCCGGTCCTCTACACCTGTGGCCAGAGAAGGTCTGAGCTGGGGCCTGCTCTCCAGGGGAGGAAGCATGTTGAGCTAAAGCTGGGGTTGGCTGGTTTTTACACCAGAAACCCAAACCACCCACCACTTCTAATACACTCGTCTGGTAAAGTGACTACCCTGAACAGGTGGGTGTTCTTGGCTCTGTGCAACCTGTTCAAACACACAGAACAAAGGAAATGGAAAAATACAGGGGAGCAAAGAAGGAGCCAAGAGCCAGGCAGGTGATGTCCACCAGTGTGGACCGTGAAGGGAGAGTCCCTGCATCAGTGACGTGCCTGAAAAATCACAGCTCATCTGCAAGAGGGCAAAGAGCAATGACGACCAAGGGGCCACAAGGGAAGATCATGGTTGTATTTTATTTTCTTCATGTTCCCTGGCCTGCACCACTCTGGATGCCCTGGCTGCACAGGTCCTGCTGTCTGTCACCTTGCTTTCTCCAAGCTGGTGCCCACTATTCTGTGTCTGCTTTGGACTGCCACATTAAGGAAACTGTGCATGTGTGCTGAACAGGAGGCCAGCAGCCAAAAGCAGTGGGTGTGCTCTCCTAACTCCAGGGAAGTCAGTGTTTAACCCAGACATTTAAGATTTTTGTTTTCATTCAAAATTTACAGCAGATTTTTACACAGATAAATGATCACCCTTAAAGACACCCTAGGACACTGACCCATTACTCATGATTATTGTTCAAATGCCTTTTTCACATTGAAGGTCTACTTGTGCCTGCCAAGAAACTATTTTAAAAGAACTTTGCTTAATTAATTACATTCATGTTTGTGTATTTAGGAACTTGTGCAGAATATTTAAATTATAAATAAAAATAAAATGGAAAATAGCTGACAGAAAAATATGTATAATTGACTTCCTTAAATTTCAATAAACTGAAATGACAAATTTAGATAGGACAAAGATTATTTTATAGGTCTTTTTTACAGTCATTTCATTTTTAATTGGATCTTTCAGTTATACATGACAATAGAATTCCTCTTGACATACTTATAACGGCATGGAAATGATTTATTCTAATTCAGTCCCCAGTATTTCCCCTTCCCTCCATTCCTCCCACCCCAATCCCTTCCCTTTACTCTACTGATCTTTCTGCTATGATTAAGTTTTTTTAAAAAAATTTTGGAGTGTGGCATGTACAATAAAACCCTATTTTTGTTTAAAAAATATTATAATAACTATTATCTCTAGGTGGTGAAATTATAGGTGATTTTTGTTTCATTTTTGTTTATTATGTAATTTTTACATAATTTTTACATAATAAATTTTTATTTGGAAGACTAAAAAGAAGACATTCTTCCCTGGGTGCCCCCCACAGAGGAGGGGGTGACCTCCTACTTGGCATCAAGGGCATTCTCAGATCCTAAGAATGTAGACATTGGGCCTGGGGTTCACCCTCCAACATCAGGCTCATCCATCAAGGTAGAGTGCAGCTAGCGGGAAGCAGATGCTGACTCAGGCTCCAGAGACGGTCAGGAGCCAGGCATCGCTGCCCAGTGCTGGTCGCGCTGTCCACAGCTTCCAGCAGTTCCTGGCCCAGGATTCTGAGAGCCGGAGGGTGCTATTGTGGCAATGAGTCCCTGTGCTGAGGCTGACTGACGCTCCTCCTCCCAGAACAGCCAGGGCCATTGTGGGAGATCAGCCGGTCAGTGGTCAGAGCCAGCGGCCCTGAGGCCAGGCTGCACAGCCAGGGAAAAAACTGACAGCTCGGGCTCACGTTGTTTATGTTAAACAGAACCACAAAAATCCTAGAACACAAAACAAACACACACAAGGAAAATCTAAATAGAATGTAATGGAAATAATATTTGTAGATCCGCATAATGTTGTTCCTTTAGTTCCCACAGCAATCCTATGAGACGGTGTGGCTGAAGCTGTTGAATCTCCCAAATTCATGTGTTTCCCAGAATCTCCTTGTCTCCCCCGTCGTAGAACGGCCTCCAACAGTGGGGTGTTATCATGCGTTACACATCCCCTTCCAGTCTGGCTGGGCAATGTCCCCCAGTCCACTCTACACAGTGAAAGCATAGGGCTCCAACCTGCTGCTAGACAAAAGGAGTCAGATGTCCAGACACAGATGCTCAGGTAGGTCACCCACCTGCACCCACCTTACAAGAAAAAAATCAGGGCTGGTTTCCCATCCAGTGTGCACAAAGCCGCACATCTCCCTTCAGTCCTCACCAGAACAGCGAGGTGGACAGGCTCAACATCAGTAGCTCTGCATGGGTCTCTCAGGGAGGCGGGCCACAGAGCAAATCTTAACCCCCGCCCTCCCAAAAGGGAGAGACCAACAGGTCAATGAGAGAATCGTGGACTTCTGGGTCAGAAGTCCAGAAGCCAAAACCTCGAAGGCCCTGGTGCTGCACAGGGAGGTATGGCAGCTGACGGATCACAGGGTTCAGTGTGGACATGTGGGGAGGCAAAAGTTCAGAGCACGGGAGGCCCCCTCCCTCTGTGAGTTTTATTTCCTGGAACTCTACCAGGTCTCACTCACATTGAATATCAGGTGAAAGTCTCTTCAGGTCCATGGGAGGGAAAAGTACCACCTTGAAATATACCAAGGCATTCTGTCCTCACGAACAGGTCGTCCTCGGGAGACTCTGCTTGTCTAACCTGCTGGGGTTGATCAGAGCCTAACTGATCTTGGGAAGGAAACGCCCACTTCTCCCACTCTGCCATCTGTCCCACCCAGGATTCCAGTCCAGGTGACAGGCTCACTGTCACAGGTCTGCAGAGGACCTCCCACTGCCCCTTCCTTCCCAGCACATGTTACTGGCCTGCTTGTCGCAAAGTCCTTTTACCTAGTACATCACATCTGTCCACCAAGAAAAAGTCATTAGAAACACCAAATGTGAAAAAGTAAGATCTGGGGAGACAGAGCAAGAGTCAACCAGACTCGGATAAGGCAGGAGGTTGGAGTTAACAGGCTGGGAGCTTAAAAATATTTGATTAAGATGCTAAGGGATCTAATGGAAAAAAATAGGCAATGAATAGATAAGAGCAGACAGGTAACGTAAGAAGAGATTTGGAAGATAGGAAAATAAAAAGAAAAAAAATATTAGAAAGCTGGGCAATGGTGACAAGTACCTTAGGACCAGCTACCAGGAGGCTGAGGCAAGAAGACCACTTGAGCCCAGGATTTCAAGGCTAGGCTATGTAAGATCTGGTCTCAAAACAACAGAACAAACCAAAAAATGCTAGAGATCAAAAACACTGAAATGAAGAGTGCCTTTGATCGGCTCATACTAGGGTAGGCATGCCTAAGAAAGGAATCTCTGAACTAGAGGATTTATCAACAGAAACTTTCAAAGCTGAAAAAGTGAAAAGACAGAGCAGAATAATCATATTAGTTATGAAGTGTCCCCCAAAAGCTCATGTGTGAGACAAGGCAAAAGGTTTAGAGATGGATTTACTAGGTCAAGAGAGCCTGAACCGAATCAGCAAGTCAGCCCCCGATAGGGTTAACTGGGTGGTGACGGCAGGCAGGTGGCGTGTGGCTGGAGGAGCTGGGTCATGGGGGGCATGCCTTTGGGGTGTGTGTTTTGTCAGTGGTATGGGGGACTCTGTCTCTCTGCATCCTGGTGCTATGTTCTGAGCCACTTTCCTCCCCACACTCTTCCACCAAGATGCTCTATCTAGCTCGCCCCAGGCCCAGGCAATGGAGGCAGCCATCTGTGAGACCTCTGAAACTGTGAGCCCTGAATAAACTTCTCCTCCTCTAATTGTTCTCATCAGTTCTTTTGGTCACAGCGATGAAAATGCTGACTAAAAAAAGACCTGTTGGAATATAAACTATCTAAATGCACAAAGTGGGAATTCAGAAGAAGGAAAAGAGAGGGAAGAGAACAGAATACTTCAACCAAAAGTGACTGAGATTCCCCAGAACAAAACCAATGTCCAGGAAGTTCAGGGAAATCCAAGTAGGACAAACGAAAACAGAACCCCCCCCCCCCGCTGTTTAATCAGCCTGGAGGCGCTGAGACCAAAACACCGGAGAGGGTCACTCTGAGAGGAGGGAAGGTTTATTTTGGTTCACAGTTTGGAGGTTCAGCTCCCGGCTGGCCACCTCCTCTGCCCCACCTTGCCTGCCTGCAGTGAAACTAAGAAGGATGGCGGGTCCAGCTCCCATAGTTCAGCCTCCCTCTGGGAACACGGAGTCGGGGCACCTCATATCCAAACCACAGCAACAGACTGTTCCCAATATCAGAGATGAAAATATCCTGAAAGAAACAAGAGAAAAAAAAAGAAACCTTACCTATGGTAAATGAGAGGTAAGAATTACATACGTCTTCTCAGAAACTGTCAGCAGGCGGAGTGGAATGAATTATTTATTCAGAGAAAAAAAATCTTGAAATTTGAACCCTCTGAAATTCTCAAGAGTGAAGGAAAGAAAAAGACTCTCAAAGGCGAACCCAAACTTGAGGGAATTTGTTGTTAGTAGATGTAGACATGCTTTGCAAGAAATGTGAAGAACATTCTTCAGAAAGAAGAAAAATAAAAATGATGAGAAACTGGGATATACATTTAAAAAGAAGTGTATTAGGGAAGGAATAGGTGAGGATAAAAGCAAAACCTTCATTTTTCTTATTCTAGCAGTTTGTTCAAATAATAATTGAAACCAAGTACACACACATCTGCTTACATGTAAGCTTACCTGTTTCACTTACATGTTTTGTTATTATCAGGTACGTGCATTACCCATAAAGCAGAATAATGTCATTTGAAAGTGAACTTGGATTAAGTCGTTACCCATTACAAACTCTAGAGCAACTAGAAACTTTCAAAATACTTGTAACTGATAAAACTAGTAAAGCAGAGAAAATGCTCAGTTAAACCACAAATGGCAGAAAAAGTGTGGAAGACAAAAATATAAACAAAGAACAAGGGCAGCAAATAGGAAATAATAAGTACATTTAATATTCTATCAATAAACACTCTGAATATCAGAGGCCTAAATGCACCGTCCCAGTCCATTTGGGCTGTATGGCAAGTTACTAAACTTTGGGTGGCTTATAAACAACAGAAATTTATTTCTCCCAGTTCTAAGACCTAGAGGCTAAGATTAGCGCTCCAGCATGGGTGGGTCTTGGTGAGGATCCCTTCCAGGTTGAAGATGGCCATCTGCCCTGTGTATCCTCCTATGACAGAGAGAGGGGGAGGGAGGGAGGCAATCATACACACACAGACACACACACACACACACACACACACACACACACACACACACACCTCTGGGGTCTCTTCTGTAAGCTCCCTCATCTCATTCATGAGGACTCCACCCTGGTACTCTTGTCTCAGGATTCACCTCCTAATATTATCACCATGAGGGGTGGATTGTAACATGTGGAAGGGGCGGGGCACAACATAGACCACTAGATGCCAGACTGTCAGGGCCAGTCAGAGAACAAGCCCTAACTGTACGTTATCTACGAGGAATTTACTTTAAGTATAAAATCCCATGTTGATTACAAGCCAGTAGTGAAGGAAGGGACACCACGCTGACACTGAGAGAAGAGAGCAGGGGTGGGACAGACAGAGGACTGTGAGAAGAGGGAGGGACAGGCATTGCACATGACAAAGGGGTCAAGTCTCGAGAAGGCAGCCATCCCTCAAGCGCCCAGCCTCAGGTGCCAAGGTACCCGAGGAGAGCCAGGAAACTGTGGGGAAGGGGTCTGAGAAATGGTGGAGCCCAATGCACCAAGAAACTCCTTCTGCCTAACAGCAGTCGCACTGGCAGAGTGTGTCTGCTGGGAGGTCTGGGGACACTGGCAGAGTGTGCCTGCTGTGACATCTGAGACACTGGCAGAGTCTGTCTGCTCTGATGTCTGGGGACTCTAGAGTCCATTGAAATCTTACAGCTTCCAGGGCAAGTGTCATAGTTTGCATCTGGAATGTTCCCTCAAAGACCTGGTCCCCTGTGCAGTGTTCAGAGATGGGCTCTGGAGGTGAACCCATCACGATGGCCCTGATTTCACCTATGGATTAATCCACTGATGGATAACGATTGAGTGGACCATCGGGAAGCCATGGGAACTGCAGGAGATAGGCTCAGCTGGAGGAAGTGGGATCCTGGGGGCATGCCCTGGAGTACATCTCCTGTCCCCCAGTCTCTGTCTCTCTTGCTTTCTGCCTTCTGGCCACCATGAGGGGAGCAGTGTGCTCCACCCCATGCTCAGGCTCACCTCAGGTCCAAAGTGATGGTCCCCAAGCTCAGCAGGATAAAGAAGAACAGAGACACAATCATACCATAGATGCCAAGAGCATTGGATAAAAAGCAACCTCTCCAATCACAGTGAGAACACTCAGTAAACTAGGTATGGATGAGCACTTGCTTAGCTGGATAAAGAATATCTATAAAAACCCACACAGACAGACACAGTTTCTACTGAGATCAGGAACAAGGCTGTGACGTTCCCTCACAGAGGTGAGGGCTTTTCAACATCATGCTGGAAGTTCCATCTAATGCATTAAAGAAAAGGAAAAAAATGTATTAAGATTGGGAAAGAAGTAATAAAACTGTTTTTTTTGACATATTAGGTGACTATTTATGGAGAAAATCTGAAAGGTCCACCAAAAAAAAATTTCTCAACTAGAAAGTGATTATAGCAGTTTTGCAGAATACAAAGTTAAGGCTAAGAGACAAAAGTTGATCACTGTTCCATAAACCAGTAATGAATAAGTGAATTTTTGCAACTGAAAACACATTGCCACTTACAATAGTGCCCCTAAAAATGAAATCTTTAGCTATAAATCTAACAAAATATGGGTAAGATGTTTATGAGGAAAATCACAAACCCTGATGAAAGAACTCAAGGAAGAGATAAATAAAAGAAGAAGTATTCTATGTTCTTGGCTAGGAAAACTCAATATTGTTAAGATGTCAGCATTAGTTCTTCCCAAGATGATTTATACACAATCAAAATCAAAATTCTTATTTTGTGGATGTTGACAGATTGATTCTAAGGTTTGTATGGAGAGACAGAGACCCCATTTAGTCAATTCATCATCAAAGGAAAGGAGCAAAGTCAGAAGATGGGGGCACCTGACGTCAGTACTTACTAGAGCTGGCAAAGGTCTCCCCCCTTCGGCAGGCTCTCTGCACTTTTTCCTTTGGCTATGCAAAAGCTCTTTCATTTGATGTCACCCCATTTGTCAATTCTGGCTCTTGGAGTTCTATTGAGGATATATAAGCTGTCCGAATTCTGTTCAGGACATCACTGCCTAAAGCACTCCCTAGAATGGTCTCCCCTTGTTTTCCTCTAATAGTTTCAAAGTTTCAGTTATCACATTAAGGTCTTTGATCCACTTTGAGTTGAGTTTGTACAGTGTGAGAGAGTTTCAGTCTTCTACAGGTGGGAATATAGTTTGCCCAGCACCATTTGCTAAAGAGGCTGTCTTCTCCAATAAGTGTTTTTAGCTCCTTTGCCAAGAGTCAGATACCAGTAGATGTGTGGGTTTATTCCTGGGTCCCTGGGTCCTCTCTTCTATTCCATTGGTTTATGTATCTTTTTTTTTTTGCCAATGCCACGTTGTTTTCACTACAGTGGCTCTGTAATATATTTTGAAATAGATATTGTGATGCCTCCAGCATTGGTCATTCTGCTCAGGATTGCTTTGGCTATTTGAGTATTTTATGCTTCCATATGAGTTGTAGGATTTTGAGGAATGCCATTGGTGGGAAGTGCATGGAATTTGTAGATCACTTTCAGTAGTATGGCCATTTTATAATATTAATTCCCCAACTCATGAACACAGTAGGTCTTTTCAATTTCTAGTGTCTTCTTCAGACAGAGGATTAATATTAATAAAGATCTCAAAAAGTTCAACACCAAAAGAATATGTAATCCAAACAATAAATGTGCAAATGAACTGAATAGATACTTCTCAAAACAAGTCAAATGTAGTCCATAAATACATGAAAAAAGCACTCAATACTTTTAGCCATCAGGGAAAGGCAAATCAAAACTACATTGAGAATGGCTATTTGCAAGAATATAAAAATAACAAATTCTTGGGGTAAAGGAATCCTTAGACACTGTTGGTGGGGATGTGTATTAATTAGTATAGCCACCTTGGAAAAGAGTATAAATAACTAAAAACAGAATTGGCATATTAAACAGACGTACCTCTCCTGGGCATATAACCAAAGGAATCAAAGTCAGCATACACCTGCTACTCATGTTTATTGTGGCACTACCACAGCAGCTGAGGTAGGGAATCAGCCAACATGCCCATTGACAGACAAATAAAGAAATGTGGAATGTATACACAATGGAGTATTATTCAGCCATTAATAAAATTAAATTGTATAATTTGCAGAAAAAATGGATGGAATTGGAGATCATTATGTTAGTCAAGATAAGCCAGACTCAGAAGAAAAAGTGTCCCCAACAAATGGGACTGGAACAACTGCACATCCCCCCGCAAAAGGAAAGATGTAGCTGGCTGGACACAGAACAAACAAAAACACACACCTTTTACAGAAACTAACTCTTCATGAATCAGGGACCCAAATATGAAATGCAAAATATGGACCCCCCTAGGAGACAACATAGGTGGAGGTTTAGACCAATTTGGGTTTGGTGGTGACTTCTTATTTGCATCACTGGGACCCACAAAGTAGGAATTTGATAAACTGAATCACCCTAAAATCAAAGGCTTCTAAATGTTCTAAGAGATGGATATGTTTACCATTATTTAGATATCACACAATGTGTACACAGAGTGGAGCATCACAGGGTACTCCATAAATGTGTACAAGGTTTATGTTTTTACATATCAGTTACAAATGGATGTAATTTAAAAATCTACAAGTCTGGTGACACTGGAGGACAAAAGAATAGTCTCCCAAGATGTCCATTTCTAATCCCCAGAAGGTGTAAATATTTTAGGACAAACTAAATACATAAAATTTAAAACTTGTGCTCTGCAAAAGACACTGTCAAGGGAATAAAAATATAAGCCACAGACTGGGAGAAACCATTTGCAAAGGACATACCAGATATAGGACTGTTATCTGAAATGTATAAAGAACTGTAAAAATTCCACATAAGAATTCAACCACCCAGTTAAAACAGGGACTCAGCCCTTAACAGACGCCCATCAAAGCAGATACTCATATGCCAAGTAAGCATATCAAAAGATCCCCTGGGTCATGCAGCATCTTGCAAATGCAAGTTCAAATGATGAGGTATTACTACACGCCTATCCAAATGGCTGAAATCCAGAACACTGACATCACCAAAGGCTGGCAAGGACAGTGAGCAACAGGAACCCCCATGCATTGCTGGTGTGAATGCAAGATGGGCCATCCACCTTGGGAGACTGTTGGCAGAGTTTTATGAAATTAAACATTCACCTAACATATGATCCAGCCATCACACTTCCTGATATTTACTCAAAGGAGCTGAAAACTTACGTCCACACAAAAAACTGCACATGGATGTTCATAGCAGCTTTTTTTCATAATTGCCAGGACTTGGAAGCAAACACAATGTCTTTCAGCACATGAGGAATAAACAGCAGAACATGTAGATGATAGAACATTATTCAGTGCTAAACAGATACGCGCCATCACATCACCAAAGACATGAGGAGCCTTGAGCACATATTACCAAGTGAAAAGCCAAAAGGAAAGGGCATGATTCCAACTTCCCAGCCTCCTAGAACAGCAGAACTGTGGAGGAATGAAAAGATCAGCCGCTGGGCAGGTAAGGAAGAGGAGGAGAGGAACAGGTGGAACACAGCCAGCCTTTGGGCAGTGGGTGCCCTCTAGACAATATGGTAGTGGTGGATACAGCCATCGTGTATCTGTAAAAATATCTGCTAGAACATACAATGGCAGTAACTGTGGACACTGGGCAGTCATGAGGCTCATCAGTTGTGACAGATCTGTCACTGATGGGGCATGTCGATGAGGGACATGGCTGTGCATCTGTAGGGCAGGGGCACAAGGAAAATCCCTGCATCTTCTCCTCAATTTTGCTATGAGCCTAAAACTGTATTAAAAACAGTCTATTAAGAGTGGAAAAGAAAAGGGGGTGCTTTTCTGTGTTGAGCCGTGGAAACTTTATGGTTTGTTCCAACAGCATGGCCTGCCCCACCTTAACTAGTACAGGTTCATAGTATTATTAGCCTATTTTACAGATGAAGCAAATAAGAGATGAGCAACTTTTCTAAAATTTCAGAGCTACACAGGTAGAACTGGGCCTAAACTGATCTCTGATGTGCCCTAGTCCACCAAGGCACAGCCTCACATCTTCATTTCCTGGGATCTCCCGTGGGAATACTTGCAACATACCCTGATTTTCAGAGTAATTATCAACGTATCCAGGAGCTGACGAGGTCCATCTATGCTAGAGCTTGAGGTACATGACAATCATTTCCTGGGAGGTGATGGTTAAAAACCTCAGTTCCAGAACCACATTCTCATAGATACTGAAAATCCACATTTTAAACCCATACTAAGGAATAAACTTGTTCCCACAAGTCCTGGCAGTAGCTGATCTTCGTGACAGCCAGTACCATCTTTCAGTCTCCCTTGCCCATGACTTCCTCTAATGTTTAGGGAAATTTCCCCTACTTTGGGGTCAGGATTATGACTACTGAGCCTAGAAGCTGAAAAGTGACCATTGTGCACTTTCCCAGATCACAGGCAAATGGCCTGGGCTTGATGCCTGGGCTTGACCCCTCTGACACCTCCATTCTGAACTGGAATGAAAGTGAGCGGGGAAGACGCAGAGAGCTGGGAGGCATCCTGGGATAAAGCCTGTGTTCCGAGGGGCCAGTGGAAGAATGGAGAAGTCCCCTGGTGAGGTTTTGGTACCACCTGGAAGTAATTAGCCCCAAGCCCAGCTCGCCTGTTTCCCTGCCCTTTCTGTGGGCTTGTCCTGGGCACATCTAGCCTACAGCAATGCTGGGAGTCCCCTGTCCACTCCATCCACTTGACCACACCTGTGCACCTGCAAACATGTGACCCCTCCAAGAGATGGGAACTTCGGACCTGATGACAACAGAGACCAGATTGGAGGCGCGGGGGCGAAGGCACAGACAAGGTGCGCAGGGGTCTCGTATTTTCCCTCTGGTCCCGAGTACGATGATTTTTTAAAAGGGATTTCTTCTCTGTGGAAGACCTTTGGAGGCACCTTTGAGCCATCCTGCACCGCTCTCTGTGGTCAGTGTGATTAGGAAAAGGGTTGCAGGGAGCGGCGCAGTCCATACCTTGTAGGAAAGGGGTGGGTAAGAAAGATTTCAGTGGGTGACAAGTTATGAATTAAGGCCCAAGAGCCGCTCTGCCTCTGTCACCACTGCTTCCCCAGGATGTCTTGGACTCCCCCTCTTCCACCCCCGCCACCGTGTCCACTGCTGTAGAAAAGCAGGGGCGAATCTCCCTGGCAAGGACTCGGCTGCCCCAGGAGCATGGTGCAGTCAGTAACCAGGCACAGGCAGAAGTCAGAGAGCTTGGGAGGGGACAACTAGAAATTGCCTGGCTCATGATGTTTTTGTGGTTGCTGACAGTGAACAGGGCCAGCTGGCCCACCTTCCCCAGCGTCACAGGGCCTTCTGCCTGCGAGCAGTGGTGGGAAAGCCAGAATCACCACAGCCACTCAGCGTTGACCAGCAGAGGGCTGGAGCTCCACACCCCAAAGTGGGCCCTCAGGACAGCTCCCATTTAGGTTCCTGTAGGCTTTGGGAAAGGACTTTGGGTTCTTGGTGAGGCAGGCGTCCATCATCCATCGGCTGAGAGGCAGTGTTTTTTCTTCCCGTGGGTCCACACTGCTGTCATCTGACCCACACTGCTGACCGCTGGCCTCTCCCTTTGTGGTGGGTTTGCTTCTCTCCGCCCACCTTGGGTCCACTTTTTTGTGCACCTCTGTTTCTGCTCGGGACCAAACAGGAATCCCAGGAGGCTGTTTCCAGCCCATCATCCCACATCCTCATTGCTACTTGTTCCTGCTTCCTGCCAAGTGTGGGATAGATGGGGGCTTCTCTACCCTTCTTGTCCTACTTGGGAAGTAAGAATAGATGCCCTCACACTTGGGTCCCTCAGGCCCTCCTGGATTTCCCTCAACCCCTCCAAGCTCTGCTGAATGCAGCCCACAGGCCACCCCTCAGGGCTCAGCTCCTGTACTTCTCCCTCCAGGCCCCTCTCCCGCCACTCCAGAGAGCTGGTTCTGAGGTGGAAATGCAGGCTCTGAGTCATTATGCATTCTTTGGCATCTTTTGTCCTTTGCTTTTTCTGGTCCCTGCTGTGGATTAAGCATTTAAAACTAAAAAGGCTTCTTAGCCTCTCCACTGTGCCATTCTTACCCAGAGGCCAAGTGAATTGAGCCTCCCCAGCTTGTGTGGGAGGAAGAGCCCCAGGAAAATCCTGGGGCCTGGGTGGGGGCCCGAGGTTAATGTCTTAAAACATTATTCCACCACAGGGGTCTGATATATAGTGTTTTTCTAAGGGCCTTTTGGGGCACTTTATAAATATCCAAGAACAATTAAATAATGATAGATTATAAGGCTTTGGATTGGCAATGCTCAGTGTAATTGATTTCTTTGATTACGTCTGTTTATTTAAAGAGAAGAGATTGCTTTATCTTAATGCACTGTACAAATGCAACCTTTGAGATCAACTGATTCAGAACCAAGATCACCATTTTCCTCTTGTTGAATTTCATATAAACGGAAACATACTGTGGCTGTGTTTTTTTTTTTTTTTTTGCTAATCTTAAAATTTGTGGGATCCACTCATGTGTTTTCTGTGTTTTGTATTGTTATGGAGATGGGGCCTTCCAAGAACCTGAGGCAGCCTGGTATCATCTCATTGAGGCAGCACAGAGACCCCTCTTCAAATCCTGATTCTTGCAATCAAGTCAGAAAGATTTCAGACCTGTGCTCGGGAGTAACAGGCATGAGTTGAAGGGACAGGAAAAGGGGAAGGGGACAGTCTCAAGGGAGAGAGCGGGTCCTCTCAGGGAGGAGAGAGACAACATGCCTCTCCTGCACTCCAGTTTCATTGGGGGTCTGAGGGAAGATGCCAAAGCATTCAGCCCAGGTCACCTCTTGACTTTTGACTGACAGCAGGGTGTCATCAAGTCCCCACTGCTATGGCAACTCTATGTTACCTCGACCCATGCTGAGAGGTTCTAATTGGATTCTTAACCATAGAATTATCTTTATCTTCTGAAATCTGCTCTGTGAAAAGGGTCACAAAATCTTTCCCTTCAAAGTAGCTTGGATTCCTCTTAACAATGTTATTGCCTGCCTGCATTTCCTTACAGATAACAGTAATTTGCTGAGGAATGTGACATACCCTGTCCACTTAGGTCAGGCAGAGCTGCAGGTAAATTGCTTTTTTGCAAAGAAAGCATGTGGGGTTAGCGCAGTAGGCACATCTTATAGAATTGATCTCTTAACCTTGGGTTCCCACCATCCTCATCTGACTGTCCCCTAACAGTTACTGTATTTTGTATCCCACTGTATAAATAGGCCAGAATTTATTTACCTATTTTTTCACTGATAAACATCTAGATTGTTTCCAATTTGGGATTTTATGAAAAAAAAATTGCTTTGAACATTCTTGTCTTCTACTAGCTACAAGCTTGCCTTATTCCTCTGGGTTACATACTCCAGAGTAAGACTGCTGAGTCTAAAAATAGTTGTATATTTAGCATTCATATTCAAGCCCAAACAGGTTTCTAGGGCTCGTAGGAATGCATGCATTCACCAGCAGTGTGTAAGTTTCCACTTGCTTGAAATCCCAACCAGTAATTTGTATAATTTTTCTTTCAATGTAAGCACTCCCATGGTATTTGGTATCATCTCATTGAAAAGAATCCACTTTTGCCTTAGTATTGTTATTGCCAATCAAGTGATTATATATGTGTGGGTCTATTTCTAGGCTCTGTGGTTTATTTTGCTGGTTCACTTGCCTATCCTCAGGAATTACCAAGGTGTCTGAATCTCTGATGCTTTATGGTAAATCTTGAAATTTGGGTGTATAAATCCACCAACTTTGTGTTTTTCTTTAGGATCATCTTGACTACTAGGTCATTTGCATGTCTATATAAATGTTACAAATTTACACACACACACACACACACACAAATCAACTAGAACTTTAATGTTGATTCCAGTGAATCTGTAGGTCAATTTGGGAAGAAATTAAATATTGTGTAATACAATTTGACAAAGTCATTACATAAATCTATCTATAGACAATCATATCATCTGTGAATAAAAATGGTATCACTTATAAACTTTCTATTTTTGTCTTGCCTTAGAGCACTAGCTAGTTCCTCCAACAAAACATTTAATACAAGTGCTAACAGGAACCTACTTGTTTCACTTCTAGCATAAAAGATAAGTTCACCATTGTATCATTTATTTGACACTAGTCATGGATATTTACTACAGGTACTCTTTATGTGTGTTTAACTCAAGGTTATGGTTTACTGATCCCAAGAAAGAGCTTGGAGGACTCAAAAGAGAGGGCTTGGACTTTTTATTACCCATATGCTCCTCAGGCAACAGCAGGACAGGACAAAGCAGAGAGCCACCCTATGCCTACAAGCAAGGGAAAGACACACTATGGGTTGCGTGCCTCCTGTGTTTTATAAGTACATTGTTTTACTTTGCAACCAAGTTCCCTCTGCTCTGATTCTCACCTAAAGATTGGAGGCAAGGGAAATGGTCAGTTTTCCCTCTCTGATTCCTTTGTTATCACATTCTTTAGAGTCCTTATTCCACCTCCTGGAACAACAAGCTTTCTGTGCTCTTCATACTCTCAACTCCAACAATCACATTAAAACATTTCTTGTCTCATCCTTATTATTGGTTTTATTCACAAATAACTATGAAATTTTGTGGATTTTTTTACATATATTAAAGGGATCCTATGATTTTTCCTATATGCTATTAATTTGATACGTTACATTGATTTTCAAGTGACAAATCAATTTTGTAATTTTGTAAAACTTCATTTGGTCATAATGTATAATCTCTTATTTATCACTGAATTCAATTTACTAATATTATTTTGTTTGGAACTTTAATGTCTTTGTTCTTAAAACATAGTGACCTACAATATTTCTTTCTTAAAAAATCCTTGGAAGTTTCTTTTCATTGTTGTTTTTCATCAAGGTCATGCTTGCCTCATAAAACTCTAAGGTTTGGAATTGTTTACTCTTTCCTCTTGAAAAGTCTTTTAATTCTCCTTTCAGTGTTTAGGGAAATTCACCAGCAAAGTCATCTGAGCCTTCAATTTTGTTGTTTCTTAGGATGCAAGGAGCCTTTAATTACCAATTCAACTTCCTTAATAAATCTAGAAATTATGTATTTTTCTATTTCCTCTCACATTCATGTATTTTGTAGTTCTCAAATGAATTTGGCCATTTCAGCATTGTTGGCAAATTTGGGGGCATTAAGTTGCAATATTTTTCCACTAGACTTTAATTTTTTTTTTCTTTTTAGCATATGTAGTTGTGTCTCCTCTTTGTCTTTCTGATAGGGCAACTTGAGTTTTACTTCTTGATCCTATACTCAGGGTTTATCAATATTATTCATCTTTTCAAAGAGCCAATTTTGTTTTTTTTTAATTTTTATTTTTATTTCCTTTATACCACTTTTCTATAGATTTCTCCTCTTATTTCCTGTCTGCTTGTTTGTTTCATATGCATTTCTTTTCTAGCTTTTTGAGATGAAAACTTAAATCATTGATTTTCAATCTTATTTTAAAACTCAAAATTTCTCCCCAAGAACTGCTTCAGCTGTGTTCTTCTATTCAATATGTCATGATTTTACTTTTTGAACACTCTGGATCAGACAAGGAGTGCTGATCCACTGAGGTGAGTCCTCAGCTCCAGGATTCATTGCTGCCACATTCTGAGGCACCTGGGAGGAGACAGTGTTTCTAGAAGATGGTAGAAGCTAGGACTGGGGCTAGGACTCGCAGGGCACAGTGGGATGAGGAGTACCTGGCCAATGGCTTCACCTCCAGCCATTGTTCCCTTACATGACTCCTAGCCAGTCCTTGGGCAGGGATAGAGGGGTATCCCAGGCAGGAACTGTGGAGAATAAGGGGAAGGTGAGGGAACAATCAGAAGATGAGAACCTTGGGGATGCTCCAGTGTCACCTGGACAGTCGGTGACCCAGATCTGAATGGCTGCAGCTGCCCTGTAATGGAAAGTAATAAGGAGGCCAGCTGGTAATTGAGAAGACCAGAAGGCACATGGTCCTGGAACTTCATTCCAAAGATAAGTCGGTATTGGAGGATCACAAAAATATCGCCAGAGGGTGCAGAGGGTGCTCAGTACCTTGTAGAGCCCTGTCCAGGTGTGCACGAGCATCAGGGTGTGCATGAGCACCAGGGTATACAGGAGCATCAGGGTGTGCAGGAGCACCAGCTTCTTCAGGAGCACTGGGGTGTGCTGGAGCATCAGAGTGTGCAGGATCACCAGAGGAACATTGAAATGTGCAGAAGCACTAGGGTCTGCAGGACCGGGATGTTTAGGAGCACTAGGGAGTGCAGGATCACCGGGGTGTGCAAGAGCACCACGGTGTGCATGAGGAACAGAGTATGTAGGAGCACCATGGTGTGCAGGAGCACTAGGGTGTGCACAAGCACCAGGATGTGTAGGAGCACCAGGGTGTGCAGGAGCACCATGGTGTGCAGGAGCACTGGGGTGTGCATGAGCATCAGGATGTGCAGGAACACCAGAGTGTGCAGGAGTACCATGGTGTGCAAGAGCACCAGGGTGTTCAGGAGCATCAGGGTGTGCAGGAGCACCAGGGTGTGCAGGAGCATCCCGGTGTACAGGAGCATCATAGTGTGCACAATACAGTGCAAGGACCCCATGTCATCTGCATGGAATCTGGTGCTAAGGAGTAGAGTCCTCCCTAACCTTCCCTGGACCCCTGATGAAGCCAAGAAGTCCCCTCAGAGTTCTGACTCCTGCTGGACTTGCTAATGTCCTTTTCTTAGGCAAACAGTGAATAGACCCTGTTCAGAGGTCCTAGGAGTCGAGCAACAGGGCCGAGCTCAGGTCTGAGCTCAGAGTTAGTGAGACTGGTTTTTATGGCACTGACTTTAAAGTCCTCTCTGTGGCAAATACTACTGGTTTTCCACTTATGAGGATGATTCAAAGTTTCTTTTGAAAATACATGTAGAAGTCAAAAAACAAGTCACCTTAAGGCAAACTGTTGTGAACAGTAGCGCAGGCCATGACCTGCCCAGCAAGTCCAGCGGAGGCTGGACCCGCGGAGGGGTTCTGGTCACCCCTGCAGGTTGGGGTCCTCCAAAGCCTGCTCTGCCTTGGAGGCAGAAGCCATAGTCCTGAGCAAATGTCCTCTTGGATTTAAGATAGTGACTTTTTCCCTGGGAATTTTTTTTTTTCAGGAGCAAAGAGCACACTTTAAACCCATATTCAAAGCTATTTAATTTTTCTTGTATGTTTTTGTTTTATTTTAAGGCTGTAAACATCAAGTCTTTTCTCTTTGAGGGAAAACACACACACACACACACACACACACACACACACACCCCTCTCTGTGGATGACAAGGATGCTGACACAAAAACACAGCTAATCTCCGGTTCCATCCTTTGTTTCGCCCAAATACTAAATGAAGCTCCTTCTTTTAAGAGGGGAGAGAAGGGGTTTGGGGAGTTGGCATTTGAGGTTCTTATTAGACATAATAGGCCCAACTGGGTTGCCAAAAACAAAAATCCACCCTTATTTATTTCCCCCTGGTTGCCAGATAAATTACCATAATAAAAGGCAAAACCAATTTTTGAAAAAATCCGAACTAGGTGGACATATACATGATAAAGTGATAAAAAACACAAGGAGAGGTTAATGTTAGAATCTGGGCCATGGGTTTATGTGTGCTCACTGTAAACTCCTTTAAGCATTTCATATTATGGAAAAATTTCACAACAGGAGGTTAGGGGGAAAATCCTAAGAAGGACCCATTAGTGTTACCATCTATCCTAGCTGGCGACCTAATGCTGGGTTCACAAAATCTGACTATTCCAATAATTTAAGAAAACGGCGAAGAAAGCACGCAATCCACAGAAGTACTTTTTCAAAATCCTAGATGGCTCTCTGACCTTAGGGGTGTGTGGAAAGAGAGAGAGCCACTGGAATTCTTTATTCTTATATAGGAGCCACAGAAGGGGAGGTTCCATGGAACATTCTCTCCCCAAAAGGGCAAAGGGGTCAGATTATAAAGGAACAGGTGAGTGTAACTCAACCCCACCAGGTAACACCTACTCCTGGAGCCATGCCTCAACACCTACTCCTGGAGCCACGCCTCATTATCCTAACCTAGGGAAAGGCCAGGTTATTGTGGGGCGCAGTAATTGTTCAGTTTCTCTTGCTTGGGGCTTAAGGGCGTGTATTTCCAGAGCAGCTCCCAGCACATTAGTGTTTTCCTCGGTCAGCAGGTAGAAAATAGGACCTCTCAGGTCTGGCGTGCTGGAGGTGAGGTGGTCTCTTGGGCCCCTAAAAGTCTCTAGAACCTTCGACAAGATCTGTTCAGGTAATACCTCTCTCAGTTCATAGTCAGCTGAACCCTCACCTGGGATCCCACCTGGGAAGCTGCAGGCACAGGTAACCACCTCTATGATTCTCTTTTGCAAATAAAAAAATAAAGCTCTGAACAAATAGCAATGGCCCTGGATGAGCCCAAGGTCTGCCATCAGTCCCTTGCTCTGTCCTCTCTGCCTCTTTATTCCCATCAGGACTCCCGGCCTTCCTGTTGGGGTCTGTTCCAAGTTATCAGGGAGACAAAAGGGGTCTGCTAAACAAATTCAAGGAATGGAGTAGCCAAGGTGTTAGTGACTCAGAGGTGCTAAATACCCTGCTCGTCCCAGGAGTGTTGGGATTTTTAAGACAAATAGCAATACCTAAGCCAGCTTCACCTGCACAGCTCTGGGCGTGGTCCATGGAGACTGCCTGGGAAGGACTGCAGTAGAAGTCAGGGGAGGCACAGGTGGCCCATTGCCAGTCATTCCTGGTAAGCAACCGGCCTCTGTACTCACACACAAGCCAGCACAGGAGACCCACACCCATCAGCTAAGGGTGCTTTGTATCGCGGTGGAGCAGTTCTGTTGCAGACACGCATTAAAAACGCTACTTACATTTTAAAATTTATGTTTGCTACAGAAAATTTACCTTTGGGTTAATGGTCTTAGTAACCATTGAGACCTGATGCACATTTCTCAACCCAGTCCTTCTGGTGAGTTCCAGAACTGAGAGATGCTCCATGGGAACGGAAGCATAGTTAACAAGCCAGGAAAAGTCCATCGACCCGAGCACCTGGGATTTCTTTAACTCAAATGGAGCAGATTGTTGTCACAACACGACTGATACCACTAACACAAGGGCACACTCTGTCACAACATCAGATGGAATGCCCATTAATTAGGTTTGGTCTTGAAATTTTTCCAAAGTTTCACAACTAATGAAAACCCCACTATTTCAGCATACTCAAAAACCCTAGGGTGAGGTTACTTTAAATAGCCCCAAGCCAGAGACAGTACCTCATGAAGTGAAGGGCTTCCCAGCAGGGAGAGGGGCAAGCATAACCCCACTGGGACCAGAGAATTCCCACCTGAATGGAGGAAGGTGGAGGACAGCGTCTCTTTCCACCCTATGAGACTTTTATCATCTCTTATTTGTATTTATTTATTTTTAGTAGTACAGATTGAACCCAGGGTGCTCTACCACTGAGTTACATTCCTAGCCCTTTCTTTTTTTTCCAAATTGTAGACAGGGTCTTGCTAAGTTGCTGAGGCTGGCCTCAAACTTGGGATCCTCCCATTTCAACCTCCTGAGTTGCTGGGACTATAGGTGTGCACCACTGTGCCCAGCTGCTTTTAATCATCTTTGAGATATAATTCACATGTCATGAAATTTACCCAGTTAAGTATAGAATTCAGTTCTTAAGCATATTCATGGGATTGTGCAAAAATTGATACAATCTAATCTTAGGAGACTCTTAATCACATCAAAAATAAAATCTGTTAGTGACATGTGGCTGGTGTCTTCCGCTCATCAGAGCTTGGGCTTTTAATATGGGAAAGAGCAGAATGAGGAATCCCAGATTGGGAGGAGGCTGTCCATGAGCTTGTGTGGAAATTGGCATCCTAAGGAAAGCCAGGTGTATATCCTAGGGACACAGGTGTGATGGCCTTGAGTCAGGGGAGGAGAGAGGGAGGTAGTGGTGCTGCCCCTCGCTCAGCCCTGGTTCTCCAAGGATCCCGCCCCTCCTTTAAGTCAGAGAGCTGGCTGTTGAGTGGATAACGTCAGTGAGTGCATCTGAGTCTCGGCATGTGACCTCTGTCCTCACACAGATGCTCAGGCCTCAGGTCATGTTCTGGTTCTAGATACTCTAGACACTGAAGAAGCCCCCTCCTCTGCTCCCCATCCTCCTACCACCAGCATTGGTTGGGTGACTATTTCAATGGCTGCCAAAATTTGCAAAAAATTTTTAAATGATAGTAATTAAGAGAGTTTTCACATAGAAAAGGCTTTGTTTGGATTGCAATGTTAAAAGCCACCACCAGGAACATGAGATCCATAAAGTATTCTCTCTTTGCTGCCTTGAGATCACACTGGTCAGTGTTTGAGCAGTGAATGCTGTCTCGGTGGCCGGGCCTGGCTTTTGCCCCACTCCACTACCCTACTGTGCCTTGCACAGGGCTGTGACCTCTCAGGCTGTCTGCAAACAGACACCAGGCCATCTGCTCTCTTGCCTTTCACCCAAACACAGCTGCTGAGCTCCATCCCAGCTTCAGCCATCTGGAGGAGGAACAAAGACCCCTGTCCTCCCCATCCCCCTCTGCCAAGGGGAGGCTCAGCCAGGAAAGAAAAATGGAAGAAGAAACAAGATCCAGCCACCAGTGGCAGGCAGCCCCCCTCTGTCAGGGTCAGTGGCATTCATCCTAGATGTGGGCTGAGCTCTTATGAGTGCCAAGCCCTGGACAAGACTCCTGGGGTCCTAGCCTCTGGCCTCCAGGAGCCCACACTGCGGAGACGGCAATGCCTTGTCCACTGCAAGGGGGTGCTTGAATTGACTGACAAGCCAGAGCCAGGCCACAGGAGGTGATGACAGAAAGGCGTCCACAGAGGGCACCAGCAGATCCATGGGAAAAAGCTGGCCCGGGCGGTGGGCAAGAAGCAAGAAGAGGAGGTGAGGGGGAGAGAGACTGGGCAGAGACTAGGAACTGCACAGGTCGTGATGCCTAGTAGAGAAAGAAGGGGGAAAGTATAGGGCTGTGGGCGTGGCAAGGTCCCTAGCTGAGGTGGTGGGGAAGAGGAGGATTCACAGCAACCAATCAGGAGCAGTCGCAGTGACCCAGAGAATTAGCGGTGGCTGGACAAGGTGACTGTGGAGGCGGCAGATAAAATGGAGGGAGAAATCTTTGCTAAAAATGTGAGCTCCAAATGCCCCAGACTAGCTCCCAAACAATCCTGCCTCGCAGTAAGTGCTGCAGAGAAGCAATCAGATCCAAATGAGACTCCTCTTCAGAATAGCCAGAGCCCTTCTCAGAAAGGGCAGAGATGGACTGTGGGGACAGCTGCTGCCCCAAGGGCCAAGCGCCACAGGTGGTCTATACCCATCAGCAGCTCAGAAGGACCTCTCATGAGAGGGGCCTGGAGTTCTGAAAGGGCTCAGACCTAACTGCAGCCTTTCCCGCTTCATCCTCAAAGCCACCAGAGAGCCCCCTTTCCCAAGGCAGGAGGTCTGGCAGGTTGCAGAGGCTCTCAGGCACGTCTGGCCTGATGGGGAGAACCCCCAGGAGGAGCGTCGCCAGCTTTCAGGTCCTCTCCCTGGATGCACACGCTGCCCACCAGACTGGGGACAGCCAGGTGTTGGCTTCCATCTTTAATCACAGGGCTGTGTGGCAGGAAGATTGTATCCCCTACTCTCATTGGAGGAAATGCAGTCCCCAGGACAGGAGTAGAAGAGGAGGACCTTCCAGAGGTGACCAGGCAAGTGGGCTCAGGCCTTTAGGAGAGCCCTCTGCCATGGCGTCTGACCTTTGTGCCTCTCCATGCCGTTTGCCACATGGGCACAGCACTCAGACGTGGCCCTGCCAGAGCCTGGAACTGCCAGCGCCTGATCTTGGATTCCAGGCTTCCAGACTGAGGAACAGAAGGCTGCTGTTTAGGGACCGCGCAACCTGAGGGCTCTCTCACAGCAGCAGGATACATGGCCGCCACCTGTTCAAGTCCCTGAGGCTCATGGTTTCCAGGAGGGACCAAGGGCAGGACAGCTGGCAAGGAGCCAGCTGTGCTCAGGAAGGCAGGGACCAAGCGACGGCCACGCTCCATCTCAGATGGAAGAGGACACCAGCCATGCCACGCTCCACCCTCAGCCCTGGGCCATGGATGGTGCAGGTGACCAGGGCCACAGAGGCTGGCTCACTGCCTAAGTCCCAGCTTCTAGCTATAAAATAACTTTCAAAGTATTTCCCCTCTTTGTCTCCTTGCAGATTTTTGCCATTTCTGAAAATGAGACACGGCAACTATTGTAGGTTATAGATGTAGCAGCTAAATTAAAGCACTCAGGGCCTGGGGATATAGCTCAGCTGATAGAGTGCTTGCTTTGTGTGCTCAAGGCCTTGGGTTCAATCCTCAGCACCACACACACACACACACACACACACACACACACACACGCAAGACATTTCTTTAAATGTGAACTTCCTAATCATCCTTAGACACTGCATATATAAGTCACTGTCACACTGCCCCCCCCCGCAAATGTGTACAATGAAAATAATAACTAGGGCTGGGGATGTGGCTCAAGCGGTAGCGCTCTTGCCTGGCATGCATGCAGCCCAGGTTTGATCCTCAGCACCACATACAAACAAAGATGTTGTGTCTGCTGAAAACTAAAAAATAAATATTAAAAAATTCTCTCTCTCTCTCTCTCTCTCTCTCTCTCTCTCTCTCTCTCACTCTCTCTTTTTTAAAAAAAGAAAATAATAACTAATGAAAATACATAAACAGTAAGTCACTAAAAATTCATGCATTTTTTTTCCTTTCCCAGTGATGAATCTTCATTTCACCTCTGATTCATTTTTTTTACTTTTATCAGATAACATTTAAAAAAATTACAACTGCCAAAAATAGCTCTGGGTTGATTTTCTACAGTTTTCCAGGCCCTTGTGATGTTGCTGCTTTCCTCTAAGGAGGGCACTTTGTGTTTGTTAAGTGGTTTTTTTTAAATATGTATTTTCTTCTGCTTAATGCTTGTATTTTAGAATCTTGTCATTAGTGTTAGACCCTAAATAGGACAATATAAAGACAATAGACTTAAGCTTATTCAGCTGATTCACAATTTCTTACACATAATCAGCAGTTTTAGAAGACATGATAAATTAATACCATGACCTTGGAAACAGATTGCTTAGCTGGTGCAGTGGTGCATGGTGATCCCAGCAACTCAGGAGACAGAGACAGGAGGATCACGGGTTCAAGGCCACAAAGAAACCCATCTCAAAGCATAAACAGCAATGACTGGATGACTGAAGGGTCCAAAAGTAGCTGATTAGTTATTTCTTTGGGAAATTTATTCTTCTTTTTCTTGGCTTATTCACATATTTAAGATAGTAAATGAGAGTATCTTTGGCGTGATGACCTTGTCCTGCCTGGTTTCTATGGGCCCTGGCTCTCCACCTGTGAGCAGTAGAGATGGGAGGGCAGGAGAGTTCCAGGATCCCCTCAGGAGCTCACTCATAGCCAGAGCTGGGTCGAGCCAGGCCTCCTGCAGGCTGGGAAAGTGCTCCACCACGGAGCCCATCCCTGCCATTGCTTCTTGTCTCCTTTGACAGAAGCCACTAACTCAGTGCCCAAGGCCTACGAAGCCTCGTCCCCAACATCCACCTTACCCCTTTCTGTGGCTCTCTACTGTGTGGAGGTTGGACCACATCGCATAGCCAGTGAGCCCTCAATAGACTTCTGCTAGACAGAAGAAAAGGCACACTTTTCCCTTTTATTTTATTTTGTGGGGGGAATACCAGGGATTGAACTCAGGGGCGCTGGATCACTGAGCCACATCCCCAGCCCTATTTCATATTTTATTTAGAGACAGGGTCTCACTGAGTTGTTTAGCAACTCACAGTTGCCGAGGCTGGCTTTGAACTCGCTATCCTTCTGCCTCAGCCTCCAGAGCCACTGGAATTACAGGCCTGTGCCACTGTGCCTGGCTGAGGAAGTTGGCTGCTCTGGAAGTTGCTCTGTCTGAAGACTTCTCAGAATTTTCTTTGCTTTGTTTATCCTTCAATCCCATTGTGTTCTTGTGTTCCATTTCAGCAGATGGTCTTCTAAAAGAGAAAACATGTCATGGTGCTCAACTCCCTTGCCCCGTTCCTCACTTACCTATCCTGGAAATCTCTTCCCATCCTATCCTTTTCTGGCTTTTAGACTTACTTTTCATTTTGAATCATGCTAACCTCCTTATCCACAATTTCTGATTCTTTCTTTCTTGAGATAGAAACTCGTGACTCCCAAGCCAAGCTCAGCCGGCACCCTGTTCTGCACCCTCAGACACTGCCAAGGGCTTTGTTCCAGTAGTCTTCCCTGTTTTCCATTTTAAAATATTCTATGAATTTTAAAATACAGTTTTCTAGAAAAAAAAACATAGAAGCCCCAAATCCGGGTACTTTGGAGGGGGCGGAGTCCTCTGAGATGATTCAGTGGGGTGTCACACTTGCAGATTAGAAACCCACGGTCCAGACCTGAGATTTACAGTCACAATCCAGGTGCAGCCAAGTCAGTATCAGAGGCAGGGGTTGGCCACCTCCCAGACAGACTTCAGCTCTAAGGAACAAGGCATAACATGGCTCACAGGAGTGTCGTGCAAGGGAGGTGGCTTGAGGGGGTACTGAGAACTGTGCAGGGCACAGAATTCATGCTCCATAAATATTAGCTCTCCTTAGCAAAAGTACTGTGCGGGGGAAGATGCCTTGTGTCTTCACTGAGTGAAGTTGCCAAGACCATTATATTTCTTTATTCTATTCCCCATTTGAAACCTGGAGGATAGGATCTGGTCAAAATAACTATGATATTGACAAATAAATTCATCAACTGAAAATATAATTATAGTGGTTTTAAAATGAAACTAAAAGTGTTAAAATAAGTGTTTATAAGGCAGATGGCATGACCAAGGGCACAGGGAAATTCCTCCATCTGTGTTCTTTTTCTCTTTTGAAATAATTATTAAATTTCAGGCTTTTTTCTCCTTTTTTTAAAAACCCAAATATGTACTCTGTTTGAAAACAGCACCTTCTTCAATTTTTATTTTTCTTCTTCTTTTCCATCTGATCACTGCCCACTGAGACTCAGGGCCTCTGGATTTGCACAGTGGCCACACAGTTGACAGCAGTGGTCTGTCTTTTCCACAGGCCAACAATGCGGTCTATGTTCCTCAAACATGCAGTTCTCTTTTTAGTTACATGACTTGCTTCCTTCTCCCTCTGATATTTTCATCCCTGAGAGGGAGCAGACAGGGATTGGTGGTGAGAAATCTTCAAGGAGAAACAGCTTAAAATTAAAAGAGCTTGAAATGTCAGTGTGTCAATGCATTTACAACGTAATGTTCAGGGGAAATAAGCGGAAGTAGCAGGAGAGAGAAACAGCTGAATTATCTGCAGAGTTGAAAGTGTGGCCTAGGTTTAGAATTCCCTTTCAAATGTCAAGTTGGTGAGAACATTTCCAAATGTGTGGCTATGGCACACGGGTATGAGTTCACGCGGATCCCAAGAGAAGCAGACAGACTCCGACCCAAGTTCTGCACCACCTGGGTGTGTTGATGTCCCTGTTGTTGGAGAACATGGCCGCTTCTTTTGAAGTGAGAGAAGAAAGCAGAAGATGTGTCTTCCTGAGAGGAGGCCACTGCTGGTGAGGAAGAGCCATTGGCCCATGGCCAGAGTGCTCACCGCACGACCCCTTCTGTCCTCACAGCAACCCTGTGAGATGGGCACCAGGATTCCTGTTTCCAGACGAGGATACTGAGTGCCAAAGAACATGAGCAAGTGACCCAGATCATTTGGCCAACAAATGACGTCCGATGGAATGGAAAGTCATGAAGAAAGAGGAAGGAACGCTGCTGGGGTCAGCTGGTGGGTCAGGGGGCCGTGGTCTTTGACTCATGGTTCAGCTTGCTGGGGGCGAGGCAGGGGACACCTGGACTAGGAGAGAAGCTGGAGCTGAGGTGACCCCAGGAGCAGCCACCGTGCTGCTGCTGCCTTGGCCAGCACAGTCCTGCCATTCTCAGACTAGGACAGGGCCCGGTGGGGAGACAGACAGAGTCGGAGGCTTCTGGTGTGCGATACCTGCTCTGGCTTCAGTGAGGGTGACTGCAGATTGGTTTTACGGGGTCACTGTCAATGGAAGAGGAAGAAACCTATAGGGTTCTCTTCTAATCTTTGCTTTCTCCAGAAACCACTCGTCACTGCCGGGGTATGAGGTATGAATCTTGCACAAGCTGGGTTTGTCCCCACCAAATGCAAGATGTGTGACTTGTATACGCTGGAGAACTACATCTTCCCAGAGGGGCAGAGGCCTGGCAGAGCATGGTAAGAGCTCTTCTCCCATCCCCAAAGGAAAATTCTTAGGAAACGGGGAGACAGGAGTGCACCTCTACTTTATCCCCTAAAAGAGGGCTGGTTGTTTTAGATAATCTTTAGGATTTCTTTTAGCTCCAAAATTCCATGTTTTAAAAGTCTAATTACATTTTCATAGCCCGACTTTTTCTTTGTCTTCATCAAATAAGGAAAATAAACCTATGTTTTAAGTATACATAAAATACACATGGCATATAACATGCAAATGACTAAAATGATACACATGTGAATGTACAGCTGAAAACTCTGGTCCTTTCGTCACCCAAGGAGTCTGGACAGAAAACACAAGCAAGAGGGCAGAATGCCAGGGATCAGGTAGGAAGCTTGTTCCCTCACAGTTCTGAGGTGCCACGAAGGTGGCTGTACAGTGCGTGCCTCTGGGATATGGAATGTAAAAATGAGGTGGTTTGCTTAAGACTTCAGATGTCAGAGACTCTTCTGCTATAAGGGGATGCTCTTTCTCTCAGCTTACGGTGACAGGGTCTGACTGCAGGAGCTCCCAGGGTGGAAAGTCCGCTAGGCAGCCCTTCCCTGTCAGCCAATCCCAGGACCTTCTACCCCCAACCCCACCCGATGGACAGATATTTTCAAGGCTCATGTGAGCCTCTGCATCGTGGAAACCAGATGGCAGTCTTCTCAAATCTGCTTGTTTTACTTTAACAGCTTCTTTACAAAACACTCCCCAGAAGGGGATCCTGAAGGTGGGGTCAGCATGACAGAAAGAGCAGAATCAGACCATCTGAGAGCACGAGATTCCAAAATACCAAGAAGACACAAAGACAGCTGAAAGATGAGAGTCCAACACTGGGCAAAACAGTGTCCAGGAAGTACATCTCCATTGACTTAGAGTTGCAGACATGGTCACTTATTTGAAGATGGGGACTGATTGGCTAGGGAAAGTTTTAATATGCAGCAGTGCTTAATATTTGATGAATGTTTTGCAAGCATGTCTTTGTCTCATGGTGAGACTCTCAGGATGGGTGAGCTTGGTTATTGATTTTTGGTTGCTAAGAGAAAATGGTTAGGGCTACATGGATAGTGGAGAAAGGGAGATGTTATAGGATTCTGGGGTCAAGAAAGACAGAGTGGCCCTTTCATTCTCAAATGCCAGTCCTCAGGCTGGGAACAAACTGGCTGCTTCTGAATTGCTTGAGGAACTTGTTAGAGAGATTTCTGAAGCCTATCCCCAGAAAAGTTTGATATGGTATCATTTTTCCTGTTTGATTCTGACATTATTAGGATTAAGAACTAAAGGAATAGTTAATAAATAAGACTTAGAAGATTGGAATGCATTCATTATTCAAATACATGGTTATTAAGCATCAGCGACAGGAAAGTAGCTTGGTTAGGTTCCAGGGGGTTTATGACTATGCAGAAGACATTCTGTGCCAGTTAGTCTCAGTGGCCAGCTCCCCTGGGTTGAGACTTGTCTAGAAAACTGATAAAGTACATTTCTGGGTGTGTGTTTCCAGAGACAATTGGCATGTGTCATACTTAGAGGGGGTAAGACCACCCAGAAGTGGACCACCCAGTAGGCTGGGGGAGCATTTGGAACAACAACAACAAAACAAATGGAAGGAAGGTATAGGGGTAGCCTGCAGCTGTGCACATGCGCAGCTTTTGGGGAGGGATTGAACTCAGGGGCACATTCCAGCCCTAGTTTGTATGTTATTTAGAGACATGGTCTCACTGAGTTGCCTAGTGTCTTACCATTGCTGAGGCTGGCATTGAACTTGAGATCCTCCTGCCTTAGCCTCTAGAGTCACTGGAATTACAGGTGTGGCCACTGTGCACAGCTGCAAAGCACTTCTTGAGCAGGTGCAGTCCTTGTTGCTGCCCTGGTGTGGACTTCAGCTTCTGTATCCTTCAGTGTTGGCGGTGGACTTGTACCAGCAACTGTCCAGGAGGCTTACAGGCCTTCAGCCTTGGACCAGGGCTGCATCTTCGGTCTCTTTTGTTCAAAGGCTTTCAACTTCTTGGACTGAGCGACTACTGGTTTCCCTGACTCTCCCACCTGCAGGCAGCCATTGTGGGAGTATCAGCCTGATTGTGTAGGCCAATCTAATAGATCTCCTCTTATGATTTATATATGCGTGTATACATATACAAATATACGTGTGTGTTTGCTTATGTGTGTATAAAGAACCAATAGAATGGTTCTATATTCTAGTAGAATACATTGGTTCAATACTCTATTGGTTCTTTTTCTCTGAAAATCCCTGACCCATAAGCATGGGCTGCCTCAGATCTCTCCGTACATAAACTGGACTAGCTGTAGGAATGTAGGTGGCAGGCAGAGATGTTCTCAGACACCAGCTCACAGGTCCCAGTGGGACAGAGAGAAGAGAATGGAACTGTGCTGCCTAGGGAACATAAGCCGAATCTTGAACCACGTAAGGAAAGAAGAGGAAGGCAGCTTGGCAGATTTCCCAGGAGTGGTCTTAGTTCAGATGTCCAAAAGTCAATCTCATGAGCTTGTGAAAAAAACATGTATGTATGAAACATGAAAGTATGTACGTAGTATTCAGCACAGCGTGGGGTGAATGTCAATAAAGGGGTGATAGAAACTGCAGGAGGGTTAAGAGGCTCGGGAAAGCACCACTTCCAAGAATACCCCCATTCTGTAATTCCGGGTGACAAATTTCTTCCATGGATTTTGAAAATTTTTTCCAGCTTTAAGTCTTTTATGAATGATGGTGTCTATCATGAGATGGGGCCTGTGGCAGAGGCTAACTTCCACAGCCCAACTTCATTTCTGCAGAAGCTGCCCTCCAGAGAGTGAGCTGTGGTCCAGAGAGGGTTGTGCCGCAGTCTGGCTGGGCACAATTCAGGAGCCACTTGTCAAAAGAAACGAACTTTATTTTTAGAACCACACAGGCAAAACAAAACAGCTCCTCAGGAAAAACCCTCAGAGCCCAACTGCCACCACTGGCTTCCCACAAGCCTCTCTCTCAACCAAAAGCCTCACCACCTCCCACAATCCTCCTGCTCTTGAGGCCGATTGGCTGGGTCGCGTTGGTGGAGCCATAAAAGTCCCCCAAAGAGCAGCTCCGTGGTCTGAAAGGGCAGGGAAACAGCCCAATGAGCATCACAGCAGAGGAGCCAATCAGCTAGATTTTACTGGGGCTGCTGTGAGCCAATCATCAGCTGGCAGTCTGAAAGGGCAGGGAAACAGCTCAATGAGCATCTCCAGTGAGCATCACCACAGAGGAGCCAATCAGTTGCTTAGTGCCTCCCCAAGGCTGAGGTTGGCATTGAACTTGGGATCCTCCTGTCTCACCTCCCGTGTCACTGAGATTACAAGCATGCATCACCACACCTGGCTAAGAATTGCATTTATTGATTTGCACATGTTGAGCAGACCTTACCTTCCTGGGATGAATTCCACTTGATCATGGTGTATTGTCCTCTTAAAATGTTTTCTTATGTGGTTTGCTAACATTTTATTAAGGATTTTTATATCTATGTTCTTCAGGGAGATTGCTATGTAATTTTTTCCTTGATTTATCTTTATCTGGTTTTGGGATCAGGGTTATACTAACTTTGGAGAGTGGATTTGTGAGTATCCCCTCCCTTTTAATTTTGTTGAATAATTTGAGAAAGTCTGGTGTTATTTCTTCTTTAAAGGTATGATAGAACTCAGCTGAGAATCCATCTTGTCCTGGGCTTTTCTTTGTTGGAAGACTTTTAATTGTCATCTCAATTTTATTACTTTATATAGGTTTTAAATGTCTTCCTGTTTCACTTTGGGTGATTGTATATGTCTAGAACTTATTCAATGTGTTCTAGGTTTTCCAATTTATTGGAGTATACATTTTCAAAATAGTTTCTGATGATTCTCTGAATTTCAGAAATGTCTGTGATAACATCTCTTTTTTCATCCTTTTTGTTAAAGGCTTCTCTCTCCTTTTCTTTTGGTGAGTTTGGCTAAGGGTTTATCAATCTTATGTACCTTTTCAAAGAACCAACCATTTCCTGTATTGATCCTGTATATTTTTTTAATTCTCAATTTCATTATTTTGGGGAGTAGTTTGCTCTTCTTTTTCTAAGTCTTAGAAATGGAGCATAAGATTATTTATTTAGGATCTCTCCATTTTTTAAAGATTGCCATTTTGCACTATGAATTTTTCCCTTAGAAGTGCTTTCATACTATCCCAGAGGTTTTGATATATTGATTCTCACTTCATACTTGTCTCTAAGAACTTCATGATTTTTTCTCTAATTTCTTCTATGATCCATTATTCATTTCAGAGTATTCAATCTCCATGTATTTATGTGGTATAAATTCTTTTTTCTTACTGTTGAATTCTAGTTTCATTCCATTATAATCCTAAAGGATTCATGCCATTATGACAATTTTTTGGTATTTTAAGATGTACATTGTGACTTAGATTATGGTCTATTTTGGATAAGGTTCCATGAGCTTCTGAGAAGAAGGTAAACTCAGCTGCTTGGGAGTAATATATTCTGTAGATGTCTTTTAGATCCATTTGATTTCCAGATCTCCAGCAGTCATCTCCTCCCAGTAGTGGGTGAGTTCCAGGGCAATCAACTAGGGGAAGAAAAGATTACACCATCTCCCTAAACTTGTTAGGGAGGGGGAGAGGAGAGAAGGGGGGAATTAAAAAAAAATAAGCCTTAGAGCAATGATGGCTACAGCTTTACACATTAAGGAAAAAAAAGTTTGAAAACTATCCCATACCCAGGGGGAAAAAAACCTGCAAGTGGGACTTAGTGGTACTTAGTGGTAGAGCTTTTGCCTACCAGTCATGAGACACTGGGTTTGATCCCCAGCACCACATAAAAATGAACAAATAAAATAAAGGTATTGTGCCACCTATCAAAGTTTAGCCAGAGCAGCGCTTTGCCTATCCCCAGCCTCAGGACAGGAGCCGCCTAGCGGCACACCCCCAGAACACCCAGCTGGTAGGAGTTCGAGGTGAGGCGCCGTGGCCCCGAGATCCGGTCCATCATCTCCTCTGGCCACAAGGAGGAGCCCCATACCAGGCCGGATGGGGAGCAGGCTCGGAGTCCTCGAAAGGGACCAGGCGGGACCCGGCAAGTGCTTCCAAGTGGTGGCCGGAGCACGACGGAGTCCAGACGTCCCGCCGACCTGGGGAGGACGCAGAGGCGGGGTGCCCGGAACCCTCGGACCCAGAGCCCCGCGAGCCAGTCCCAGGCAAGAAGCAAGGCTGGAGGGCGGGGAAGATGGAGAGAGGCAGGGGGACCCTGGTCGCGCTGCTCTCCCTCCCTGGCCCACCCGGAGAGAAGCGGGGACCGGCAGGGAGAGCGGGCAAGAGCGGAGGGCGCGGGCCTGGGAGCGACAGCCGTGGAGACGCGTGGGACAGTTGGGGGGCAGTGAGGGAGAGGCCGAGTGGGGAGAGCCGGCGGGGGGCAGTGGAGCTGGCGGCGCGGAGAACGGGCGAGAGCGGAGGGAGCGGACGAGAGGTGGGGGGAGAGCCAGAAGGTGGGGGGAGAGGGCGGCCGGAGAGAGGGTGCAGGGAAGGGGTCTGGAGAGCTGGCTGCTGGGGGGTGAAGGGCGGGGGCCGCGGACCGGTGACTTCCTTGCTGATGCCGGAGACAGTTACTGCGGGGATGGGGGCGAGTGGCAGAGGACCTAACCCTGCAGGGAAAAGTCCGTCACTGTCCGAGAGCTGGGAGCGCTGCCGGCAGCGGCTTTCTGCCGGCGCCCGGCCTAAGGAGGGCGGCCTGGGCAGGGAGACACGTGAGGGAAAGGAGAGCGGCGGGAAGAGCCGTACAGCCCAGCTCCCAGGACCTTGCCGCGCCCCTCGTTTGGATTCTTCTTTGCGCACCGGGTAGTCAGCTGATTCACTCTGTCTTCACGGCCTGACATCCTATCCTCAAAGCTGGAAGCGCTGCTTTCTAGGCAGTCTAACGCGTTGGCGCTGTCCCCAGGGAACTTTTAATTCGATTCCTTGTCTCATTCATGTACAGCTATTCTCATTGGTTTCTTTTCAATATCGCCGTTTCTTTATCGACATGGTCTTTCGTCTGCACTTATTCTCTTATTCAGTTGTTAGATCTTTTTTTAGATCATTGGACATTTTAATAATTAGTTTTTCATTATCTTTATCTGTGATTTTATCTACTTCTATAACTGTGGGATCCTTTGTTGGAGCATTGTGAAAGGGGGGGGCGTGCCTGTTTCCTCATGTTTTCTGAGATCACGGACTTTCACTTCAAATGAGATGGATTTTCTTTCCTCTTTTTTTTACATGTGTCCCTTTGTTGGTATCTTTCTCTGTTTCTGATATGAGTAGATGTCCAACCTGAGCCCCTCCTTAGGGCTTGGTTGTTAGTTTAAGGTTTTTGTTTTAATATAGTAGATGAACACAATACCTTTATTTTATTTTTATGTGGTGCTAAGGATGGAACCCAGTGCCTCATACTTGACGGGCAAATGCTCTACCACTGAGCCACAACCCCAGCCCTTTTCTAGATTCTTGAGTTAAACAAAATACAGTTTTCTACAGTCACTCTACTGTGCTGGAGCACACCAGAAATTATCACTGTTATCTACTTGCAAATTAATTCCCATCTATCAACATCTCCCATCCCTTTTTCTGTACACACCATCTGATTTCAAATACTGAGATGAACTTTTTTTGGATTCCACATGAAAGTGAGATCATATGATACTTGTCTTTCTGGCTTACTTCTCTTAACATGATGACATCCATTTTCATCAATTGTGTTGCAGATGACAGGATTTTGTCCTTTATATGGATGAATAGTATTCCAGTTTGTGTTATGTATCATATTGTCTTTAAATCTGTTAATCACTTGATTGACACCTAGGTTGTTTATGTTTCTTTGCCTTTTTGAATAGTGTTACATTGAACATGGGAATGCAGATGTCTTTGACAGACTGTATTTATTTACTTTGGCTATTACTCAGTAGAGGAATTCCTGGATCGTATGCTAGTTCAATTTTTAAATTTTAAGGACCTCATACTGTTTTTCCTAGTGGCCCTATTATTACCACCTATAATTAATAATTAGAAAACACCTATCATTGTGTTCATTCATTGAAGAATCTAAGAACAGGAAACTGAGATTGAAGTGGGTTTATTGCAAAAGTGAGAGAGATATAGAGAGGACTTCTCTGAGAAAAGGGGGCCTCAGAGCTGGGAATCCAGTGGGAGTTTTGGCCTGTTCTTTTGATGGTCTCTGGAATTTCTCCTTTTCTTATCTCCTCCCCTGTCTACATACTCCTAAATATTATTTATTGGTTCCCCCTCTGTCCATGCATCTGTTTTAGTTTCCCTTTTGGATCTCTTGCTTGGGAGTGCTAACATGGAAGTGTCTATCTGATTGGGTCCCCCACTTGTGACCACCAGCACTTAGGTCAAGCAGGAAGTTGACCTCATCAGAAGACCCTCCCCACGCTCCTTTGTTTGGGCCCTGCCCAACCTCCTCCCTTGCCATCTTGCCCTGGTTGCCTAAGCCCTCCTACCTCTCCCCCACTATGAATCTACATCCCGCTAGCAATATACAGGATTCTCTTGCAGGCACTTTTTGTTTGTTTGTTTGTTTTATTGTTAACAGTCATTCTTACTGGAGTGAGATGATGTCACCTTGTGGTTGTGATGTGCATTTCAAAGATGACTGGTGATACTGAGCACAGTTTTGTGTGCCTATAGGCCATTTACTTATCACTTTTGAGAAATGTCTTCAGATTTTTTTCTCCATTTTGCAATCAGGCTATTTGTTTTCTAATTATTAAGTTCTTTGAGTTCCATATATAACCTCTTACCTGATACACAACATGCAAATATTTTCTGACATTCTATAGGTTGTTTCTCCACTCCCAAAACTGTTGCCTTTGATGTGCAGAGGATTTTTTATTTTGATTCATCTTGTTTATCTGTTTTTGCTTTTGTTTTCTCTACTTTTAGGGTCTTGTCTAAAAAATATTTTCCCATTACAATAGCCTTAAAATATTTAAAAATAAAATTTTATTTTTTTCAATTAATCCCTGGTTCTCCTGCCTGGTAAGCAAGCATTTTACCACTGCCCATTTAAACCACTTTGAGTCGATTGTTTCTGAGTAAAGAGCCACAGGGGTCTAGTTTCATTCTTTTTCCTGTGAATTCCCTACCCTGTTTTCCCAACACCATGTATAGAAAAAAATGTCTTTTTTTTTAAGAGAGAGAGAGAATTTTTTTTTAAGATAGACACAACACAATGCCTTTATTTTTTTTTATGTGGTGTTGAGAATCGAACCCGGGTCATTCCCGTGTAGGTGAGCGCTTTACTGCTGAGCCACAATCCCAGCCCCCAAACTGTCCTTTTTCTACTGTACATTCTTACACCTTTTTCAAAAATAGGCTGCTGTAGGTGTGTGGGTCGAATTCTATGCTCTCTCTTCTGTTCCATGGGTCCATGCTTCTGTTTGTAATTCAGCACCATGCTGTTCTGATTACTCCAGCTTTGTCCTGTATTTTGAAGTCAAGTCATGGAACTCTTCTTGCTTGGTTCTTTTCATGCAGGATAACTGTGACTCTTCAGGAGCTTTGTGGTTCCATAGAAATTTTAAGATTGTCTTTTCTAGTTCTGTGAAGAATGCTCTTGGTGTTTTGGTAGTGATTACATTGAATCTGCTGATCTTGTTGGGTAGAATAGACATTTGAACAATATTGGTTATCTTTTTATTTGTGTGTGTGTGTGTGTGTGTGTGTTGTTGTTGTTGTTTTCAATTTCTTTCCTCATTACTTTATAGTTTTCATTTTAGAGATCTTTTACCTCTTTATTTTAATTTGTTCCAAGGTTTTATATTTTTTGCAGTTATTGTAAGTAGTATTGTTTCCTTGATTTCTATTTCAGATGATTTGCTATTTGTATATAACAACTCTAATAATTTTATTTTTTTGTATCTTGCAATTTTGCTAAATTCATCTATTACCACTACTAGTTTTGGGTGAAGTCCTTGGAGTTTTCTAAATGTAACATCAGCTCATCTGCAAACAGTGAGAATTTTATTCCTTTTTTCGCAGTTTGGATGCCCTTCATTTTTTCTCTTGCCTGATTGCTCTAGCAAGCACTCCCAGAATTCCATTGATTAAAAGTCGTAAAATGGGCATCATTCTTCTGTTTCAGATCTGAGAGAAAAAAACTTTCAGTGTTTATCCATTTGATATGATGCTTGCTGATGGCTTATTTGACACACCTTTTATCATGTTGAGATGTATTCCTTCTATACCTAGTTGTTCAGCATTTTCATCATGAAGAGATGTTGATTTTATCAAATGCATTTTCTACATCTATTATATCGGTTTTGTCCTTCATTCTGTTAATGTGGGATATTACATTTATTGATTAGATAGTGTTGAACCATTATTGCATCCTTGAGATGCATTCCACTTGGTCATGTTGAATAATCTTTCTAGTGGGCAATTGAATTTAGTTTGCTAGTATTTTGTTCAGGATTTTTGTATCTTTATTCATCAAAAATATTAGCTGTGGGGGCTGGGGCTGGGGCTCAGCAGTAGCACACTTGCCTGACGTGTGTGAGGCACTGGGTTCGATTCTCAGTACCACATATAAATAAATAAATAAAATAAAGTTTTATCAACAATTAAAAATATTTTTAAAAAATAGCTGTGGATTAGTTTTTGTGTGTGTTGTCAGGTTTTGGTATCATGGAATTGCTGGCTTTATCAAATGTATTTGGAAGAATTTCTTTCTCTTCTATTTTTGGGAATTACTTAAGGAGAACTAGAAACTGTTCTTCAAATATTTGGTAGAACTTTTAGCAGTAAAGCTCTCTTGTATTGGAATTTTCTTTTCTGGAAGGCTATTACTACTGATTCAATCTTGTTACTTATTATAGGTCTGCTCAGCTTTTTTATTTATTCATGATTCAATCTGGCTGGGTAAGATATATATGTGTAAGTGTTCAGGAATTTTTCCATTTATTCTAGGTTACCAAATTTTTGCAAATAATAACAAACATGGGTATCTTTGTTCCTAATAATCTCAAATGATCCTTTGTACTTTTGTGGTGTCAGTTGCAACCTTTCCCTTTTCTTGTCTGAATTTGAGTCTTCTCTCTACTTTGCCTAGTTGTCTAACTACTGACTTTTCACCTGTGTTTAGTTCTTTGAAGAACCAGCTCCTTATTTCATTACTCTCTCGTGCTCCTTTTTAGTCTCTGATTCATTATTTGTGCTCTGCTCTGAACTTATTATTTATTTCTTCCTTTCCACTAATTTTGGTTCAGGTTTGGATACTAGATATTTTTAATACACTTGATAAACAAGAGTCTCCCAGGCTTTCTTAAAAATCACAGTGGACTGGTCATTTTTCTGGCTTTTCTAGTATATCTAACCTGGCATATACAATTTTCTGAGCCACAAAGCACATGCTTCTGATTCCTTCCTTTACTACCTTTCTTCAAACTATGGATTTTTCATTTTATTCAGATTACAATATTACTTTCCAACCTAAAAAAAGGCAATCTCCTGGGACAGTAGTGCCATCTCCTAAGAGTCAAGCTAAAAGCTATGAACCATAATTATGAACTCTTTCTCATGCAGCTGTGATCCCATCCTCACTGCACCCACCATGACTCAGCATGCACAGTCCCTTCTCCTGTGTCTGATCGTCCTCTGCCAGGCAGGCCCTTCCCTCACAGCAGGCCTGGCACCACCATTGCAAGGTGATGTGCTGCTGCGTGTAGGCATTGTTCAAAGGGCAGAGGGGAAGTGGGCTATGTCCTGGGACATGAGGTTGCTGTCCCCTCCACTTCAAAGGAGGGGAACATGCTCACCTTAAACAGGTGAAGCAGAGAGCTTGGGAAGGGCCATTATTGCTCTGCCAGCTCACCCCTTCAGAGGGATGGAGAGGAGATGCCTAAAGTGTCCTTTCTCACCAGCCCAACCCGCCTTTTTCCCTCACAGGCACTCACTCCCTTTGCTATGACTTCTAAGGCAGCACCTGGACAGCAATGGTGTACAGTCCACGCCCAGGTGGACCAGAAGAATTTTTTCTCCTATGACTGTGGCATGGACAAGGTTAACTCCTTGAGTGCCCTGGGAGGGAAAGTGAGTGCCACAGTCACCTGGGAAGAGCAGAAAACCTCTGGGATATTGGGAATACACTAAAACAGAAACTAGCTGACATTAAAGCAGAAAATGACATGGCCAGAGGTATGTAAGGATAGTCCAGGGACATGAGAGAGCTGATATTGGTTGAAGGAAATTGATTGTGTGCATATAAAAAAAAGAGATGTTGGTCCCTCTAAAAGCCCAGACATAGCTGTTTTGGAGGACAGAACACAGCCAGATTAGAAGGAAAACAGGGAAGGTGGTACTGAGTTGGACAAAGGATTTGTTAAGAAAGGAGGATGATTTCTCTCTGATGGGGGCAGGTCTGAACACCCTGGAGGGCAGGATGTGTTGTCAGCATAAATCCAACAGCTCCTGGAAGTTTGGCTTCAATGAACAAATGTGGCTCCTTTTTGACTCAGACAACAGAAAGTGGAGAGAGATACATGCTGGGTCCAACTGGATGAAAAAAATGTGGGAAAATGACAAGGAGGTGACCGAGTTGTTGCACAGGTACTCGATAGGTGACTGTAGAACCTGGATTCAGAACTTGAAGGAATGGGAGGCGGAGTTGGAGCCAACAGGTAACTGGCAGGAGGGGGAAGAAGTGGGATTCACATGAGATGCTGCTACGTGTGTGTGTGTGTGTGTGTGTGTGTGTGTGTGTGTGTACAATCCATCAAGCATGAGTCAGACCTGGGTTAACATTCATAGTTATAGTCTTCCTATCTTTTTCCCTTCTCACCTCCTAATGCCTCTTTTTTAGTGCACATTCTTTGGGTCTGACATGTGCTCGTCTCTTTTTGGAAATTCCTCTAAATCACTTCACATGTCAGCTTCTCCACCACCATCCTCATGGGTCTCCTCATATTCTGCCACCAGGAAGGATGAGTTGTATGGTCACCCAGGCTTCTCCCATTAGCTGTATGAGCCCCTTAAAGACATGGCCTGTTTCCTGTCTCCCTCACTTCTCAGGACCTGTCACAGCAGCTGCCACATAGCAGAGATCTGCCTTCCTGAATGACTTGGGGCAGCAGGATCTAAGCAGATATTTCCTCATATTTTGGTCTGAAGAAGGGCTAACACTCTTGTGTTTTCATTTCAGGACCTTCAACCACCACCCCAGACACAGTCACTGAGAAGTCCTCAGCCAGTACCTTTAATCACTGGAATTCAGTACCTTTAATCACTAGAATCCTCATCATAGGATGCATCATAATTTTTTTCTGACAGGTATTGTAGGCAGATTGAAGAGAGGGATGGGGGAGATGGGGGAGCAATGAGGACAGGCAAGTAAATTCCCAAGATCCTAGTCTGTACCTTGACTGGTCCTTCCCATTCTGAGGTGAGACAGAAGAATCAGGCCTCCAGTCACTGAAAGCAATAGCTTGACCATACTCAGCCCTGAGTTCTGAGAAATCCTCCCTGTCAGGGCCCAAGGGAAAGAGGAGTGGCCATACCAAGGCCGCCTGTGGATTCTAAAGGGTTTTAGCTTATGCAGGTCTGATTCAGACCAGATTTCTATAAGAGGGACACAGTGGGGCATGGTGTGGAGATAACAGGAACACAGGAAGGAAATACCCAATCCTGAAAGATGGCAGCATGGTATCTCCATTCAGTGTGTACAGAGAAAGGGACTTCATACCCACAGTCAAAGAAGAGGGTCCTGGGACCTCAGTCCTGGCTCAGTGGTAGAGTGCTTGCTTAGCATGTGTTAGGCACTGAGTTTAAACTTAAAATAAAGGTATTATGTTCATATATAAAAGAGAGGGAGAGAGAGGGTCCTATGGCTAATGCCAGGGTAAGGCACAGGGATGGCCTTTCCCAGCCCAACCTGGAAGGCTGGAGTTCAGGGCTGCATTCCCACAGGAGGCTCATTTCCAGAAGCTGAGTTGAAAACAGAGTGGAGTCTGTTCAGGATGAAGGCAGAGGATGCCAGTTCTCTGGGGACTCCTACAACACCAGGATTGGGCTGTGGCCCTGGAACCCAGCCTCCTGCAGACTCCAGATCCTGAGCCAGCTCAGCAGCCCCTGCCTTGAGCAGAGCCTCTGCAGAGACTGGTGGGGCTGAGCAGCTGCTGGGGTCTGATGCTCCAGCTGACTTAACCAGAGTGGAGGGAGTAGGCAGGGCCAGTCACTTTTAGAGCTCTGCTGCTCCCAGGTAAGGAGAGGTTGAGGGAGAAGGGGGAAGAAACATGTCATCTGCAACCCCACCCAAAGTCTGGGAACTAGGTTCCATATCCCCTCTCTTTGGCCGGACTCTCCGCATCCCCAGGTCCTATGGACCCTCCTATCGGGGGAGGAGCAGACTTCCAGTCAGGGAGCAGATCCAGTCATTAGGGCTTCAATCCTGAGACCAAAGCCTATAGCAGGGCAGGAACTGATTCTGGCCTGTGGGAAAGAAGGGAGGAGGGTGATAGAGGCTGTTGGATCCTTGGGTAATGGATGGAGGGAAATACATATCCCAAGGTGAGCACCCAGAAGAATTGAGATAGAATTTCTTCAGAGAGTCGAAGTAACACCTGTTTCTTTTCTAAAGGTGCTCCCAAGAAACTTCTGAAAATGTGATTCAGTTAAATAACTGCCCTTAACGGTCTTCTGCCCGTCTACTCCCTGCTCTTCCTCCATAGAGCAGATGAAGATTGAAGTACAAATCCAGAGGCCTCCAGTACGTCATCATGTATTCTAACTTAGCCTACAGCTCTCCGTTCATATCCAGCATGGGCGAGGTACCCATGGGAGAGATGGGCTGGCTGTGAAATAAAAACTGTGAAAGTAATCTATCAAGAAATAAATACAAAATGGCAAGAATCATATTTTAAAAGCAGGGCATGACCTGTTGGTAAAGTGCTTCCCTTGCACAAGGCCCCCGGTTCAATCCCTAACACCACACACACAAAAAAAATTATATACTTCATATTGTTAACTTTTAAATAAGCCAGTGTGTCTTAATTGTCTTTTCGAAATATAGTTTACTTCTCAGTGTAGAGAGTAACGTAAAATTTTATAACGTATTTATTTAAATATAAAATATTAAATAACACCATTAATTTCCAATTGATTTGTTATTATTATATAGTTTAAGAGCTATTGTTGTAGAAACTTTTGTTTGAAGAACATCAGCTTAGTAAAATGTTCTTTTAAATCTTGTACTTTAATGACGTGTATATTTGGGAAATAAAGATACAATTAATATGTTATTAATAATTATCATAATTACACTGATTTTTTTATATTAACCAAGTTTAGCTTTTAAAGAAAAATTTGAAATATGGAATGTAATGTGGTACTTTTAAAATAACAGTTATTGTTTAAACAAAATTTTATATACCTTAAATCCTTTAAAACTAGTTTTTTTTTTAAATAATAAAACTCAACAGACATAAAAAATTATTTTATTGGAATGAGAATAGATTAATGTTTTCAGTATTTCTTATTTCTTTTATCTTTTAGTTAGAATGCCCAAGTAATAAAGGTCTGTGAAAAGATCTTATCTATATTGGTAAATAGGCCTCATGTCAGAAACTTAGCAGGATTTAAAGAGTAAAAATCTTTCAATAACTTCAGCTGATTGTGTTAATTTCATGTAACCAATTTAGCTATATGTAAACATTTTGAAAATTATTTTGTACATATTTTGTTTTAATTTACTGAGACATTTATAGCCTTTTACTTTACTGGGTGAAATTTTTCTTAAACCTTTCTATATAAATCACACCTGATAGAAGTTTAACTTCCAGCCCCTTGGTTCTCATGAGGACATAGAAAATAAAGGAATTTTAGATCTTATTTTATATTAACCAAATTACAAACACATCTAAAGTTTAAGTATATTTTAGTTAATAGGATCTGATGTTTTTATATTTAGTAGATGATATTTTAGCATCCAATGGATGACATTCTAGCACTCTAACCTTGCAAATCAATAAGTACCTCTTTTAATAAAGACATATAATTACTCCCCTTTACCTTAAATGTATTTATTCTTAACTGTAAGACACAAGACATCAAACAAATGTAGATAACAGTATTAATTATCTTTTTCTTGTTAAAGAAAATTGTTAGAAGCAAATAGATATAAATTTTAAATATCATAGGGATTAACAACTTTATTATTATTATTATTATTATTATTTTAATATATGTATTTTATTTATTTATTGTGGTGCTGAGGATTGAACCGAGCGCCTCGCATGTGCTAGGGGAGCATTCTGTCACTGAACCCCAACTTAATTATTTAACCAGCTGGAAAATTTTGAATTAATAATTTTAAAGATATCTTTATTTTTATCTCTCTACCCTATTTCAATTGAAACTTTTTAAATCAAGTGAATTAAAGCTATTTGGGCCCATTTTATGTTAATTTTAAAATATGAGCATGCTTATTGATTTATAAGTCAATTTTAATATCATGTAACATAGACATAAGCATTATGTACACACATTTACAAATCAGAAAAATAAAAGAATTTTTATAACTTTCTGTAAGTGGAGCTCCAAAGGTAGTATGGAGTGGTACAAATACTTATCAAAGCTTTTATTTGATTTAACCTGTTTAGGAATTACATTAGAACCAATAAAACATTTATATGATTTAATTACAAGGCAGGCCTGCTTGGATGGATAAGCCACATTGAAATCTGACAATTATGAGAACACTGAAATAAATTATTTCAGATTGCCAGCTTCTTGTTCTAATAATTTTCAGACCTACTGTTAGCATCATCCCTAACAAACATAATAATCCATTAAAATAATCCATTAAAAAGCATAATTTAAATGTTCTTTATTAACTTTGGAATTTTTCTCATTTAACTTTGGCTATCGACATTTTAGTTGTTAAGAAAATGAGAGGGTTCCTGTCCTGAAGGCTATTGATGAAGCAATGAATTGTAGCTTGTTAGCTTTAGAGGGATTCAGATTTTGAGTAGAGGATCACCATAGTGTAATGGTTACCATGCCCATCTCACAAGGGTGAAGGTCACCAAAAACTATGAAAGTAATATATCAAGAAGTAAAGTCAAAAAGGCAAAGGTTATATATTTTCAAAGGTAGGTGTGACCCATTGAGCTGATCAAAGGGGTCTGACTTCTAACAAAGAATAGGCCCATGCTTGTCTTATTTATCGTGGTACAGATCAAGGGGGTCAGTAGATAGTTTTCAATGTGGTAGGAGGGTTGTTTTGGTGCTTGTTTCTTGGTGTTGCAAGGATCTTGAAGGAAATAGGTTGTTTGGTCCTAAAGCTGTGAGCCAAGACAAGGGCCAGCATGATCTGGGCTTTCTTGAACTGGGGAATTTCACCCAGGAGTTCCCAGAAAAGTGGCTTCTGTGCCTTAATGGCTCAAACAAACCCCTAATTTATATATGGTTCTTTTGCTTACTCACATCCAGTCAGGATTTAGAAGACCCTCAGGTATTTCACTTTTAGGGACACAATGGGCCTATACCCTCTTTTGCAAGAGATGGACTATTCTGATAGCTGCTTTCACTCTCCTGTCCATTGCAGCAGCCACACCCACTTTTTCTTTGCCACCTATTGATCCCCGATACCCCAGGATATGATGACCCTCATGAAGATCCTGTAACTTCAACTTTGAGCTTTTTTTCAAAAGACATTTATTCAGCGTCATGATCAGACTATTACATTTAGCAATCAACAGCCCGGGTGCCAAAAACAAAGTAGATTAATACCCTTTGTGGAATGCTTTGAACTTTTCACAGTACAAAAACTAAAAATAACCTGTTATACAATTAGTCGCAAGTACAGCCCTTGAGTTTTTTGCCCATACATATGAGTATTGTCTTAACCATGTCTTCTTTATAGCAGCTAGGCCCTGCCAACACTGCTTGGCTGAGTTCACAAATCTATTGTAACCTTTAGCTTCCCTGTCACTTCTCTGGCTCTCCTCTCCTGCTAAGCTTTGTTTCCTGGCAGTATTAAAACCTTCTGCCACTGCCATGGCTACTGCTGCTGCTGCTGGAACCACCATTACAATCATGGTTTCATGATTTGGCAAATATTGGCCTCTACCACCATAAGGTCCAGAGCTTCTGCCTCCAAAGTTTCCACCCTTCATGGGTCCAAAATTTGATGACTGATTGTTATAACTCCCAGAATCATTGTAGCTTCCACCATCTCCAAAATTGCTTCCATTATTACCAAATCCATTGTAGCCATCCCCACTGCCACCATGTCCACCACCATCATGGCTGCCACCAAAGTCAACATGACCACTGAAGTTCCCTCCATGACCAAAATTGTCATTTCCACCAAGACCACCTCCACGACCACCACCAGTTTCCAGAACCACTTTGACCTCTTTGGCTAGATGAGGCACTAGCCACCTCTTGCTTTGACAGGGCTTTCCTCACTTCACAGTTGTGGCCATTCACAGTATGGTATTTTTGAATGACAATCTCATCCACGGAGTTATGGCCATCAAAGTTACAAAAGCAAAGCCCCCTTTTTTTCCACTGCCTTGGTCAGTCATGATTTCAATAACTTAGATTTTCCCATATTGTTTAAAATAATCTCGTAGGTGATGTTCTTCAGTGACTTCTTTAATGCCACCAACAAAGATCTTTTTCACAGTTCAGTGGGCCCCCAGTCTTTGAGAATCTTCTCTTGAGACAGCTCTCTTTGGTTCCACAACTTTTTTATCTACCTTGTGTGGTCTTGCATTCATGGCTGCATCCACTTCCTCCACAGTGGCACAAGTGACAAACCCAAAGCCTCTAGAGCACTTGGTGTTTGGGTGTCTCACAATCACACAGTCCGTGAGTGCTCCCCATTGCTCAAAATGGCTTCTAAGACTTTCATCAGTTGTTTCAAAGCTCAGCCCTCCAATGAATAGATTCCACAGCTGTTCGGGCTCTTTAGGGGACACTGATTTAGACATGATGGCAGCAGGAAAAGAGACTTTAACGATGCTTTCTATGCTGCATCCGCGGGCAGAAAAGCCAACTTTGAGCTTTTTTATTGTGTTTTGTGATAGTTCAATTCTGCACTTTTCGTTAATGTGATAAGCCATGTCCTTCGCTAACCTGTGGAAATATACACTTAGCCTCTGGCTATTGGAACAAGAAATCTCAACAGTTTTAATCTTGGTTTGTGTAACCAAATATTTCTCCACACCTTGAGTTGACCTTTGTTATCGTTTAGAACTGGGGTGTCCCCCAAAGATCCATGTATTGACTATGGTGCTATTGAGAAGTGAGGAAAACTTTATGAGGACAGGAGCTGGGTCACTCTCTGAAGGGCTCTTTGTGTCCCAGGCTCTTTCCTCCCTCTCTTTCCTCTCTTCTCTGTCTCTCTTCCCCCCCTCGTCTCTACTTTCAAAAAGAATAAATTATTTACCATTGCTACCATAAAGGGAGCAGTCTCTTTTGCCACAGATCCTACTGCTAGGATATTCTTCCCTACCTCAGACCCTAAAGCAATACAGTCAACCAAACTTGGACTAAAATTTCTGAAACAGTGAGGCAGAAACTAATCTTTCCTCCTTTAGTTTACTGTCTTCAGTAGTTTCCTCACAGTGATGGAAAGCTAACAACCTTGATGGTGCAAGCAATATTGTTTGTAAAATACCATGGCAGACTTTATTTTTAACTTCAGGGACTCTCTTTATATGTTTTGTTGTACTTAAATAAACATCTCTGTTTTTTAAACAATTTTTAATGAATTGACAATTTTTTCAATGCAATGAATGTGGTGGTTAATTTTATATGTCAACACACTGCCTAAGGAATACCCTGATAGCTGGTAAAACATTATTTCTGGGTGGTGTTCTGACAGTGATTCTGGCAAAGATTTGCTCTCAAAGCAGTAGACTGAGCAAAGTCTCCCTTCTTAGTAAAAGCAGGCATCATCCAGTCCTTTTAGGGGCTCATCAAAACCAAAAGTCATAGTAAGGGCAAATTCCTCTGCATGATCTGAGATGTCCATCTTTCCTGGTTCTGGGATATGAAAAACCTTCACTTTTTCTCAGTCTCCATGACTCAGATCAGGACTTAAACTATCAGCCCTCAGTCCCAGGTCTTTGGTTCAAACCAAATTATACCCCTTGCTTTCTTGATTCTCCTGCCTGCAGACAAACACTAAAATTTCTTGGCTCCATAACTCATAAGCCAATTTCTACAATAAGTCTTTTGGTTCTGATTCCCTGCAGAACTCTGACCAAAAAGTCTTGGTAGAGAATGAATGATATTTTATATTTCCTTCATATTGTAGAGTAAAAACAAAACAAAACAAAACAAAAACCAGTGATTCTGCTAAATTGGTTCATATAAGTAGAATGGAAGGATCACTCTTAACAGGTAGTCTAGATTGCAATCTCAAACATTTTGCTGGCTCAAAACAAATGTTCTTGTGCTTAAGGTATGAAATTTTACCCCAGTGAACTTCACCCTTGATAGTGATTTTTTGTTGTTGTTGTTTTAACCGCAAAAACCTCAACCTGACCTCACTTTCAATTACTAGTCCTGCTGCTTCCACCCGCACCCAGAGGTCCATTGCCAAGTTGCCTGCAGATTTAATTGCACATAGCCATCTCCATCTTGAGACACTGGCCAGTGCCTGGGGGATGGGGGGCAGGATGCTTGCAGGTTTGCTGCCACCACCACCTCACCTCGTGGTGCAGCCAACTCTGTCTGGGGACACCAGCCAAGACCTAGATGTCCTATGCCAGGGTGCCTAGTGTTTGGCTGCCCTAAGGTCCTCCTGCTGGGAGTGCTGGTGGCCACCATCTTGCCAATTCTTTGCAGGGTCCCTCCTTTGAGCACATCCCTCATGGTCTTTCTGCAAGGTGAAATGGTGTTCAGATTCTGGGACTGCAACATGGCTGAGCCTGGGGTATCTTACATCCTTATCTGTCAGATAGTGAGTGGGTCTGCATGGGTCATTCATGTCCAGGCAATCCTGTGAAACTTCACAGACTAGGGGCATTTTGCCTGGGGGAAGCATTGGTTGGAAATGCTGAAGAGAGCCAAGTTTCCCAGCACCACTAGTCCTGAAGTGTCCAGCGACAGATGGAGCTGGTCAGAAGGTTGTAAGAGGGTGTGAGAGCATCTTGCTATCAACTTGCCCAGCCAACGAGTCTGGCCCCCACCAGACTGGAGCTATCATCAAACTCTAGATAATCCCACCTATCACAACTCTAAATGATCTCAAGTCTAGCCTATTTTGCAGCCATTCTAACATGTAGTAAGGTGGGATGCAGACTCTTATTTCAGGTAAGATGGGGATCCTGACAAAAAAACACAATACAACATTACATCTGAAACATAAATTAAACAAAGACTAAGAGAAATTTTAACTTTCTTTTTGTGAAAAAAGCAGCAAAATGCATCCCTGTTTTACAATTTCACCTTTAAACAGATCAGACTCTCATTATTAGCTTCCAAAAATGTATTTAAATTTCAATTCCAATGTGAAGATTAACACCAAATTATATATATAACTTATTCAAAATGTTACTTGATACAGCTATAAAACCTCAAATTACATGAATAAATACCAACCAAATTTGTTATTTTTATATAAATAAGAGATTTTGCTACACATAATTTTAGTTTGGAGAACACTAACTTTGCAAAGCTTTGCATTCAACTAAGTTTAACTTTAAAGTGCAATTTAGAATCCAGAGTGTATAGTAACAGTAATCACAGGTCTCTATGGATTAACAAAATCAATAGCCTTAAGTTTCTTATACATTTAGGAAACAGGGTTAATGATAAGAAATTGACTTACTCAAAGCAAACATATATAAGACAGGTCTTCAATTGAGAGCATGGTCCTTCAATGTCAGATACAATGTATAAAAGAGAGCACTTAGTGGTTATCTTGCCAGTAAACTTGCATATACTTTCATTTTATAAACTTTTAAAAAAATATTTTTCAGTTGTAAGTAGACACAATACCTTTATTTTGTTTGTTTATTTATTTGTTTTTTTGTTTTTATGTGGTGCTCAGGAAAAAACCCAGGGTCTCTGTTCTACTGCTAAGCTACAACCCCAGCCCCTCATTTTATAAATTTTTACATAATACTTATACAAGGCTTAGATAGCCATAGTTCTCAGTATATGTGACTAGGTATAATGAATACATTATACCTAGTCACATATACTTAGGGTGACATCTATATTGGTAGGTTTAAGTAACAGTTGTTTGATTAACAAGTTACAAAGTAATTATTTCAGACTTTCAAAAAGATACAAACCTTAATTACTTTAAGACTTAGTTTCCACAAGCCCAACAAATAGAATAAAATTATCTTGATAGATAAATTATAGCCAAATTAAACAAACACACACCTTCCCCTTCCCCAAACTTTCTGTAACTTACTTAGACATTCACAACTTTACATCCTTAGTTTTGTCACCTTTAATCTGGGACGTTAGCACAAGAATATTACTTTACCAGACAAAATATTTTCTCATTCAGAAACATTTCTCTTACCTTCTAATTTTCCATACTAAAAAATGTATTTCTATACCTGTAATTTTCTTTTATCTTTACTATTTTGGGAACCTTTTTAAAATTCATATTCTGAAACAATACTTATGAATGTTATCTGTGCATTTAATTTACACAACAAATTTCATCCCAAGAGAGGGTTGGACAATCCAACATATACAATAATTATGATTTAATCTTTTTCTCCTATGTTGCTTTCAATGACATTTTTGAGCCTGACCTGTCTCCATGAACACTATCACAATGCCATCAACTTTAAGTGAGTTCCCCACTGTCACTTGTACCCAGAGGCTCCATTTGGGCCTTTTCTTATACTAGCAGACTGATATGCAATGCAAGAAGCCCTTTCCATTTTTCTCTTTAGGAATTCTTGAAGATCCCTTTGCAGAGGCTGCCTATGAAACACAGGTTGTCCTTAGTTTCTGTCTTTTTCTTTTCTGGGTGCAGTTATTTGTCCTGCCAGACTCCCCAGGCTTTTAGTTTATGGGATAGTGTTGTAGCAAGAACACTGCTTTGTCCCAGTGATGAATTTGTCCTAGCCAAATGGAGTGTCCTGTCAGATCTTAACAGTGGAGACTATTCCTGTCCCCAAGTCATAAACTGACAGAGCTGGGACCTACTATCACATCCTTTGTAGCCAGCGACCTCCACCCCCCACACACACCAGAACAAAAGGGGCAGAAAGGCAGGACAGAGTCCAGGCTTTCTTTGGCTATTGTTCTAGAGCCCAGGCAGTTTTCTGTGATTTTCCCCCAGGTTTAGGGCTGGTGTCCATGACCCACAGTGAGATGACCTGCAGCTGACAGGGGCCAGGATGAGGAACAGTGCTAGGAGTTCCAGCTCTGGGTTTAAAGACTGAAATCTTTTGACCCTTTCCTCTGGTGTCTTGCTATCCTTGCACACCAGCAGCAACACCTTTGGCACCTTCTGCTTAGTTCCTGATGGTTGAGAACCCTGATCTTCTTAAGTGCCTGCCCATACAGGATCCTTCATATACTTTACTCCTGATAGGCCTACTTCAACTTCTGAATTGTATAATAATCCAGAAAAACCATTCAAAGGTAAGACTGTGTTGCAGTAAACTGTCTTTCTCTTAGACAGGTTTATACCTATTCATGGTGAAAGGAAAGTAATCACTACACTCGGAGCAATCAAGGGATCTTTATTGCAGCAGTGTCTGATTGACTCGGAGAAAAAGAGGAGAGAGAGAGGGCCCAGCAGGAGAAGGTTTTTAATAGCTCTTTACTGTGCTAGCTGCCTTGTTGGTGTACAGTGATTGGGCAACACTGTAGTTGATAAGGGTGTCATCTTCTGCCTTCAAGCAGATTGGGCATGGGCTAGGTGTGGGTTTCAAATTAAAAAACAACAAGAGGAAGTAAAGGGAAAAGGTGCAAAATAATCATCCCAAAAGGAAGGGCTAATGAAGGGTGGGAACCAGACAGGTGAGCGCTGAGTGTTCAGCCTGCCCCACAGCTAAAATTTGTTCATCCTGCTCTGCAACTAACAGTACTTCCTTATATGTGAAAGGCACTGGGTTTGACATTTAGCACCACATAATACTAAATAAGATAAAGGTATTGTGTCCATCTACAACTATAAAAACTTATTTTAAAAAATGTAAAACCACAGAATGGTGCTGTAATTTGGTGGCAGAGCACTTGCCTAGCATGTGCAAGGCACCGGTTTTCATACTTAGCATCACATAAAAATAAAATAATTTTAAAAAGTAAAACTATAAAAATGGTATTACCTAATATTTTCCATAAGGTTAGTCCACTATTCAAGTTTGTCTGAAACATGAATACTGTTCAGTCTTACTGTGTGCACATTCATCATAGCCCAGGAATGGAACTTACTTGAACGGTAAATTAGAACTCACTGAGAACACTGAGGACTGTCTTTATCCTGGCTCTCTGCCCACACCCAGCACTCCCATTTTCCTGTTTCCAGGTCTATTCTCTTCCTCTAAGTCCAAGATTCACTCCACTTAGCTGAACACTAGAATTCTTGTCTCTGTTAAAGTTAGGCAAAAAATCATTCAGTACTTGAAGCTACCAAACATGAATGGCAATACAAGAGTGGCACCCAGTCTGAAGCAAGGGATGGTGATCAGAAAAACATGGAAAGGACCAGACATTGAAGGGAGGTTTATAACCAATTATTTTAATTTCTGACTGTAAAATTGATTCATACTGATCACACACCATTTGAAAAGTTAGAATACATAAATAACAAAATTAACTTACATGTACATTAACAACCCAAAGATAATTAGTGTGAGTGACATTAGGAAGATAGCCATGTAGGAGTGCTTCAGCTTCATCCTGCCCCTCCCATAAAAATTCACCCCACAAATATCCACAGACAAGAGTGACCAGAGACAAACATTTAAATCCAGAAAAGCAAGGTTCAAGTGGTAAGAGAGACCATTTTTTCCCATGTTCTCCCTTTCCCAGCTGGAATGAAACCACACATAGCCCATCCCCCTACACACCAGGGTTTCTACAGTGGAAAATGTGAGGTGGAGGTGGACATTCAGCTTCACCACCATTCTGGAGCCCTTCACAAGAGGCAGGCCCCTGTCTCTCCCCACTAAAAACATTGAGAAACCTTTCAAAACTGGATCAACTGTAGCATCTATAAACAAAGACAGAAGAGAGAGAGAACTCACAGCAAAAGATGTGTAGATATTGGTGGATGCCCTATGCTCTGGCCCAGGGCACACTGCAAAATTCTGACCTGGCCGGGCAGTTGTGTCAATCCTGGTCATATAGTGGTAACTAGTGGTCCAACAGGTTCTTCAGAGAGACCAATCCAGATAGTCTGATGGGAATTTCTGAATAGGATGCCTCTTGGAAAACCTCACAGGACAAAGTTAACTAGGAAGAATGGAGTAAGTATACATACTTCAAGCTTTATAGTGTACATGACAAATATACACAATATTATCTGTCCATTTTTTAAAATAATAAAAATTTAAGTTTCAGCCAATTAAAAATAAAACAGAGCTCAGTATGGTGGCTTATGCCTGTAGCAGCTCAGGAGGCTGAGGCCCTAAGTAAGCAACTTAGTGAGACCCTGTCTCTAAATAAAATATAAAAAGGGCTGGGGATGTGGCTCACTTGTTTAAGTGCCCCTGGGTTCAATCCTTGTTACCTCCCCAATATATATATATATATATATTCACATTTCCCAATCAATTAAAATATAGCCCATAGGGCTGGAGTTGTAGCTCAGTGGTAGAGCACTTTCCTTGCAAGTGTGAGGCACTGGGTTCAATCCTAAGACCACATAAAAACAAAGGCATTGAATCCATATACAACTAAAAATGTTTTTAAATACTTATTTTTTAGCTCTAGGTGGACACAATATCTTTATTTTATTTTTATGTGATGCTGAGGCTCGAACCCAGTGCCTCAAGCATGCCAGATGAGAGCCTACCACTTGAGCCACATCCTCAGCTCCCAAAAAAATTTTAAATAGAATAAAATATACCTATAGACTACATAAATTTATCTCTCATGCAAGCCTGCACCCTCTGGCCTTAGCCACACACTCAAGATAAAAAATTTTAGGGGATTATTTGTTATCCTCCCAGGGAGTCTTAACTCAATTTCAACACATGGGAATCTATTCTCCACTGGAAATTTTGTTAATTTTAGGCTCACTATGAATACTGTCACATTCTTGTTGAGAAAAATTGGACTGCTTTACATTTCTACCATAGTAACAATTTCACTTCCCTTGTCAACGCTGGGTCTTAACAATTACAAGTTTTTACAAAAAAGTTGCCCTCGATGAAATGATGCACTTTTAAATTGGATCAATTTGCACAGCATTTTATTCTAGGAAATTGTATACAGGTTTAAACATGTATGATTATTGCAATGTTCTCTTTTTGCTAAAGTAACTAATGGGAGACCATCTTCATCTTCATCAAAGAGCTGGCTGCATATAAATCTGATGGACAGTCCATAGATTGCCATGCAGAAGGAAAAAGAAAAGTCCTTATAAAATGATCTAGTCTGGGAGGATCTTTAAGATGTAATATTTTAAGATATATACTAAGAAAAGCTGAACGTATATGGGCTCCATATTTGCTTTGAAAATAAACATTAATACTAGACAAAGCTCACCTTTCCCTAACAAGAAGTGTTCCCAAACTCATTCCAAGTTTTCCTGTCTGATGTCAAAAAATAAATGTATTTGAAAAGCCACTAGTATTAGTTATCAACTCCCCTGATTCTGCAGTGTCCGACAATCAACCTAGTTTATTGTCAAATTAGAACAAGAACATGATCCCAGCTCAGAAGCTTAAAGGTGTCGCTTGCTTTGGTAGCAAAGAAAAGAAGAGTGTGCTGGACATGACTAAGCTGGGCCCACTTCTCTGCCCTAGCTTCCCTGGGCCAGGTCCCAGGATCTGAGTGGGTGCCTGCTCCTCACCCACCTCCCCACCAAGTACAGCAACAGCTGCCTGACAGGACGTTACCACTAGACAAAAAACTGCTGTGCTTTTTTAAACACACATGTAAGAAAAAAAAAGAAAGAAAAAACAGCACAACTTGTTTGGGACGAAAAGACTTGCAAAACATGTTTTTGATAAAACCATTTAAAAATTTTTTTTAGTTTATTTATTTTTATTTTGTTATATGTGACAGCAGAATGCATTACAATTCATACTACACATATAGAGCACTTTTTTTATATCTCTGGTTGTATGCAAAGTAGAATCACACCATTCGTGTCTTCATACATGTACTTAGAATGATGATGAAGTACATGAAGATGTATGAAGGCACGAATGGTGTGATTCTACTTTGATAAAACCATTTTTATGGAAAAGAAAAGGGCGGAGACTAGAAACGATGATGCAGAAATCAAGGGAAAGCGGCCTCACTCCCTTCAGTGAAAAGTCTCGGGCAAGAGGAAAAGAGAAATTTCAGTAAAGTACTAAAGCGGAGGCCTAGAAAATCTCCAGGATGCACGCCCACCACAGTGCCTAGCCCGGCCCACACCCCCGCGCCTCCCCCGCACCCAGAAATTCCCAGCACCCCCTGCTCACCCTTACCAGCATGCACAAATTCCCTGCTCCCCGCTCCCCACTCCTCCCCGAACCCCGCTCCCCCCCTGCTCCGGGTGGATCCCAGAGCCCCACTCCAGGGCCCCAGCTCCGCCCCCCGACCCCAGCTCCGACCCCTGGCCCCAGCTCCTCGGGACTGCCCGGCACCCCTCTTCAAGCTGCGCCCACAGAAGGTCTGTGCGATGGGCCACCTGCCTAGCATCCAGCTTCCCGCCTCGTCCTGACTCCTGCCTCCTGCCTCCAAACCGGTCTTAGCCCAATGTATAGAAATCTCCACGCCCAGCTCTGCTCTCTGCCCCCGCGCCCGCGGATCTTTTAAAAAGCAGCCGGCACACACAGGCACCCCCTCGCGCTCCAGTGTAATCCACACATGGCTCTGGATACCCTCACCTGGCTGCTGTTTTCTGTCACCCTAGCTCTGCTTCTACTGCCCGAGTGTTTCTGGCAGGCGCGGACCGGTGAGTTCAACTGAAGAGGACTTGGACCAGGTGGGACTGAGCCTGCGGGGGCGGTGGAGGGGCCTGAGGAGGGGACCCAGGCTCAGTCCTGCCATCAGGTGTACATACGTGACGCCTGTCACATGACTTTCTGCCACCCCTTAAGTTTTATCTTGTCTGGTTCTTATCCTCAGGCCATTGAGAGGAGCTGGAAAGAAAAAAGTAAGGGCAGGAGATGGGAGGGGCAAGAGGAAAGGAGAATGCAAGCTGGCAATCCCTGGTGATGTCTCCCAGCCTTGCCGCTGTCTCCCCAAAGCATGCCTGAGCCACAGCCACCAGCGCCAGGTGCACAGAGGCGTGACCCCACAAGATTAGGACAACAGATATCCCTAGGCCCGTCTCTGCTCTACAGACTCTCATCCCAAGGCTCTTCACCCTTGAACTTCCCACCACACTTTGCCTGGGGATCTCAGCACATGCGCCCACAGAGCCTCAACTGCCACCAGCCACAATCACTTTTCTGTGATTCAGTGAGCCACCACCCAGCTCACCTCCCTTCACAGCTTTTCTCATCTAGCCATGCCCCATCCAGGGCCTCCCTACCTTCCCATCCACCTAGGAGACCCTAACCTCCACCAGGACCACCTGGCACCATATACCCATGCCTGAGGACATACCCTGCAAACATCCCCACCTCACCCACAGATCCTAACACAAGAGGAGGGGGCCCCATTTTTCCAAGTATGACCTTGGTAATGGTATAGAGCTGGGGTCATCTAAGAAACAGATAGTGCAAAGACCTCTTCAAACCCCAATTCTTTTGATCAAGTCCTAAAGATTTCAGACATTTTGCCAGAATAACAAAAATGAGTTTATTGAAGAGATAGGAAAAGGAAAAGGCAGCACTCTCAAGGGAGAGAGTGGGTTCTCTCAGAGAGGAAAGAGACAACCTGCCTCTCCTGTGTTCCAGTTGTATTGGGGATCCCAGGAAAGTTTCCTGCCCAGGCCCATCTCTTGGCATATATATATATATATATATATATATATATATATATATATACACACACACACACACACACACACACACACACACACACACACACACACACACTTTAGGTGTAGTGGGACACAATACCTTTATTTTATTTATTTTTATGTGGTGCTGAGAATCAAACCCAGGGCCCTGCATATGCTAGGCAAGCGCTCTACCTCTGAGTCACAACCCCAGCCCACCTCTTGACTTTTGACTGACATCAGGGTGACATCAGATTTCAAGTTAGCTTTGCCATGACAACTCTCTCTCCTTGGCCCATGCTGACTGGTTCTAAATGGAATTTTAATCATTTTTATAGGTTTTATGGTTAGAAGGAATTATCTTTATATTCCAAAATCTGTTCTGTGAAACACCCTTCACATAGCTCTCCCTTCAAAGTAACTTGGGTTCCTCTTATCAACATTATTTTCTGCCTAAATTTCTTCCAGATAACAGGTACTTTGCTGAGGAATGTGACATATCCTGTCCAGCAGAGTTAGATAAATTGCTTTTTAGCAAAGAAAGCATATGGGGGTCAGCACAGTGGGATATTTTATAATTATTATTAAATTATTCTCTTGACATCATGTTCCCACCATTGTCAACTGTCTAACAGCAAATGTGCTATCTATACGTTTCTGTTGTGGGAGCATCGATAGACTCCTGACCTTGGATCCTAAGCCTATGTAGTCTACCTCTTGGGGAGCCAACATCTTATAGTGGTATAAAGTAGGCACAAGTTGCAGACAGTAAAGGCAGACAGTAAGCACTTTCAACTCTGCAGAACACACTATACCTGTCCCTATATCAAATACTCAATTCTGCTTTACTGTGAGAGGAACTAAAGACAACATGAAAATGGATGGGGCACTAGATTTGCCCACTGTCCTAGTCATCCCCAAATAGTTGCTGGTTGTCACCCAGCAAGCACTTTGGCCCTTACCAGTCATCATCAGTGACCTCCTAGACAATGTTGGTGCCCTTCTTGCCAGGTTTTTCATTTTTTTTTATTTTTAATTGCTACATATAAACATAAAATTATATATATTAAAGGAGGTGCCATGTGAAGTTTTAATACTGTGTGAGATTTAAATCATGTTAAATGTGTCTGTTGTTACAAGCATTTATAATTTTTTTATTGTGAAAACTTTCAAAATACTTTCTTTTAGCTACTTGAGATACACAGGACTTTGTTGTTGTCTATAGTCACCCCACTGTGCCATAGCACACCAGAACTTCTTACTCCTACATAACTGTAACTGTAACTTAGGACCCCTCAGTCAACATTTCCCCAGCCCTCCTTTTTCAATTACCATATACAGCCTCTGGAACCATTCTCAATTCTCAACTTTTGGGATCAACTTTTTCGGATTCTATCTCCAAGTGAGATCATATGGTACTAGTCTTCCTGTGCCTGACTTACTTCCTTAACATAATGATCTCTATTTCCATAAATTGTGTTGAAGATAACAGGATTTTGTCCATTTTATGGATGAATAGTATTCCAGTGTATGTTTTGTATCACATGGTCATTATCTGTTCATCAGTAGATTGTTTCTGTTCTTTGTCCTTTGTGAATAGTGCTACAATAAACATGGGAGTGCAGGTGTCTTTGGCCTCTGTGAATAGTGCTACAATAAACATGGGAGTGCAGGTGTCTTTTTTATTTATTTATTTATTTATTTATTTATTTATTTATTTATTTTTAAAGAGAGAATGAGAGAGGGAGAGAGAGAGAGAGAATTTTTAATATTTATTTTTTAGTTCTCGGCAGACACAACATCTTTGTTGGTATGTGGTGCTGAGGATCGAACCCGGACCGCACGCATGGCAGGCAAGCGCGCTACCGCTTGAGCCACATCTCCAGCCCGAGTGCAGGTGTCTTTGATAGACTATATTTATTTCCTTTGGCTAATACCCAGTAGAGGAATTCCTGGATCATATCCTGGTGTTATTTCTTAATTTTTGAGGACACTCCATACTGCTTTTCCTAGTGGCTCTATGAATTGACATTCCCACCAATAGTATATAAGGGTTCCAAGCCAGCACTTATTATCTTTTGTGTATTAATAATGACCATTCTTAGTGGAGGGAAATGATATCTCATTGTAGTTATGATCTGCATTTCAAAGACAATTTTTGGTACTGAGTACTTTTGCATATGCCTGTTGGCTATTTGTGTGTCTCTTCTGAGAAATGTCTGCTCAGATTTTTCTCCATTTTTTTAATCAGGTTGTTGGGTTGTTTTTTTTTTTTTTTAGTTCCTTATGTAGTCTGGATATTAACCTCTCATCATATGTGCCATTTGCACACATCTTCTTCCATTCAGTTCAGTGTCTCTTCACACTGAAAATTGTTTCCTTTGATGTGCAGAAGCTTTTTATCCTGGTCTAAGTCCAGGCCTTGTGGAATGGTATAGTGAGGATGCCTAAAAATCTGTTCCTCATAGAACTATTGATAACAGGTACAAATGTTTTCAACAATCAGCTTTGTCAGGCCTCTGAAAATCAGTCAAAACTTACACCAACGTGAGGAGAATTTATTCAAGAAAAATGGCCAAATTTCAATAAGAACAGTGAGATTTATGGCATGTTAACATGACCCATTCCCATTCCCCACACCCATCTTGGAAGTGGCCTGGAAATGGAGCGAGTGCACAATGTTCTAGGAAAACTAGCATCCCAGCCCAGAAGGTGCACTCTGGCCTTGGTGAACTCTGGAGTTGCCCCATTCATAGGTCTCATCATTATTTGACTACACAGAACTCATTCTTGGCAAAAGTGGGCAAGGGGAATCCCTACAGCAACTTTGTCTTTATATATATATTTTACTTGTAGATGGATATAATAACTTTAATTTAATTATTTATTTTTATGTGGTGCTGAGGATCAAACCCAGTGCTTCACATGTGCAAGGCAAGCATTTTACCACTGAGCCACAACCCCAACCCCTACCTTCTCATTTAAAAGCAAACTAATTTTATTCTTAAGGGATTCCATCTTCATGGCCTAATGCTGCGACCTGCACTGCAGTTAATTCAGGAAACCAGATGAGGGGCAATAGGGGATTAGAAAAGACAAATAGATGGTAGAGTGCTTGCATTGCATGCACAGGTCCTGGATTTCATACTTAGCACCATAAAAAAAAGACAGACACAGAGGGAGAGAAAAAGCTGGAACCTGGTAGATATTACACTCTGGAGGAGTGCAGTGACCATGAGTCAGCTCAGCACACTTATTATGTTTCATCATTAAAAGGGTTTTGTGAGAAAGTTTCTTTAAAGCAAGCAGAATCAAGATCATAGCTATAAGCAGCCCAATTATAATAATTAGCTTGCACCCATAACTTTCTACCCCTGAACAGCTGGCATCTGAACCTCAAGGTCAAGAACTGGATAACTCTGTGGCTAACAACCTCCTATTGTCACCACAGCAACTGGGCTATCTCAATAGCACCTTCTCCCTGAGAGTTCCCAAGAGAGGCATCACCTCTGTCACAGGACAGTTCAAGACCCATACTTCAGTCACCACTCTCAACAATCAATGACTTTGTCACAGGAGAAGAAATTTCTGGAGAAGGGGTCTGAGGATTCCCAGAAGCAGGCTGACTCATCTCAGGACTAGCTGGGTCCTTGGCATATGCATCAGAGAAGAATTTCAGCATGAGCCAGATAAAGACATAGACTGGGCTTTATTTAGGAAAGTAGATACACATCCAAGGGAGAACGCAGCTGACTTGAGTGAGGAGCAGCCCTGACTTGGGCTGGAGGCCCAATATTTAGAGATGAGCTGTACTAGAAGCTGGAGTGGAGGTGGATCCAGGGTGGGGCTGCAAAATTTCTCCCAAGTTTTTCTGCACTTGTGTATTTCCCTCATTTTACAAGGGCATGGGCCAAGGTTTGCAACTGTGTCTTCTGCATCTCGGTGGCATGATTTTGCACTTCAGTGGATTGAGGGTGTTTCCCTTAAGATTCCATATTTCTCTCTCTTTATCCTAAATCCCTAATACACATTGTTGATTAGGTTTCAACATATAAATTTGAGGGCAACTCAAATATTCAGGCTATAATAATCCTTCTGCTGAATTGTCTCACCAAATAGATGAAGAAACTTGAATAAGGCACATAGCCCTTGTATTTGTCACTTGAATATGATCAGAGTAAAAACCAAAGGCCTAGGTATCTCTATAGTCAGGCCAACCATTCCCTACTCTGTCCCCTGCTCACTTAGTCCCTACCCTAGTGCTTACTCTCTGGTCTTCAGCATATTGCAGAATTCTCTAGCCTAAGAGCCTTTGCACTGCCATCCTTTCAGACTGTACTGTTCTTCCCTGAGGAATCTACTTGTGTCATTCTCACATCTAGTTCTCAGGTGACACACCCTTCCATGCCTCCCCCTTTTGAATCCTTTATTCATTTATTCTTTATTTAATTTTTAAAATTGTCATATAATATATATATATATATATATATATATATATATATATATATATATATTTCCCCCTTTAACCATTTTGTTTGTAAAGGTATCTATTTAAAATTGTAATACCTCCACCTGCTGGAACAGTCCTGAACCTTCTCAACCTGAGTTTTTCCCCTCCCCTCATTCTGTGACCTATTTAAACACATTGTGCCAGATTTTGATTGCTACTGTAATAAATTACATATATATATATTCTTTCATTGTTCTGAAGATGTAAACACCAAACTCTCACAGGGTTATAATCAATAATCATTTCTTTGTAAGGCTGTATTCCTTCAGAAAACTCTAAGAAAGAATATATTTCCTGGCCTTTTCCTGATTCTATTCTTTAAGTCTATTGATGTGATGAATTCCAAAATCCTAAATGGAACACTGGACATCTTTTTTTGTTTTAAGTTTAGTTTTAATTTACACTTCTCTAATTGCCAGAGATGTTGTCATATAGTTTTTGAACATTTGGATTTCTTCTTCTGTGAAGTGCCTGTTCATTTTCTTTGCCCATTTATATATTTTGTTTTTTAAGTTTTTTGAGTTCTTTGTATATCCTGGAATATGATCCTCTGAGGTACAAGTTGCAAATATTTTCTCCAATTCTATAAACTCTCTCTTCATGTTCTTAATTGTTGCCTTTGCTGAGAAAAGGCTTTTCAGTTTAATGCCATCCCATTTATTGATTCTTGATTTTATTTCTTGTGCTTTAGGAGTCTTCTTGAAGAATTTGGTTCCTAAGCTGACATGATGAGAGTTGGGCCTATATTTTTTTTCTACTAGGCACAGAGTCTCTGCTCTACTATCAAGGTCCTTAATCCACTTTGAGTTGCGTTTTGTGCAAAGTGAGAGATAGGGGGTCAATTTCATTCTGCTATGTATGGATTTCTAGTTTTCCCAGCACCATTTGTTGAAGAGGCTGTCTTTTCTCTAATTTATGTTCATGATGCCTCTATCTTGTATGAGATAACTGTATATATGTGGGTTTGTCTCTTCTATTTGTTTGTCTCTTCTATTCTGTATATTCCCTTCATACTGGACTGTTCTTCATAAATGTTTTTATACCAATACCATGCTGTTTTCATTACTACAGCTTTGTAGTACAATACAAGGTCTGGTATTGTGATGCCTCCTGCTTCACTTTTCTCACTAAGGATTGCTTTCGCTATTCTGGGCCTCTTATTTTTCCAACTGAACTTTATGACTGCTTCTTCTATATCTATGAAGAATGTCATTGGAATTTTAATAGGACTTGCATTAAATCTGTATAGGACTTTTGGTAGCATGGCTGTTTTGATAATATTAATTCTGCCTATCCAAGAACATGGAAGATTTTTTTTTCATTTTCTAAGGTCGTCTTCAGTTTCTTTCTTTAGTATTCTATGGTTTTCATTGTGGAGGACTTTTACCTCTTTGTTAGATTGATTCCCAAGTTTTTGTTTCTTCTTTTTTTTAGGTTATTGTGAATGGAATAGTTTTCCTAAATTCTCTTTCAGCTGATTCATCATTGGTGTGTAGGAATGCAATTGATTTATGGGTGTTAATGTTAAACCCTCTTACTTTGCTGAATTCATTTATAACTTTTAGATGCTTTTTGGTGGAGTTTTGGGTCTTCTAAATGTAGAATCATGTCTTGGCAAATAGGAATAGTTTGAGCTCTTCTTTTCCTATTTATGTTCCTTTAATTTCTTTCTTTTGTCTAATTGCTTTGGCTAGGGTTTCAAGAACTATGTTGAATAGGAGTAGGAAAAAGAGGGCATCCATGTATTGTTTCAGTTTTTAGAGTGAATGCTTTCATTTTTCCCCATTTAGAATGATGTTGGCTTGGGTTTAGCATGGATAGTTTTTACAATGGTAAGCTATGTTTCTATTATCCCTATTTTTATCCTGTTTTGAGCACAAATGGATGCTGATTTTTGTCAAATGCTTTTTCTGCATGTACTCACAGAATCATATGATTCTGGTCTTTAGGTCTATTGAATTACATTTACTGATTTCCATCTGTTGAAACAACCTTGCAGCACTAGAATTAACCACATTTGATCATGATGCAGTATCTTTTTTATATGTTTTGATATGCTACTTGCAATTATTTTATTAAGAATTTTTGCACCTATGTTCATCAGGTATATTGATCTGAAATTTTCTTCCCTTGAAGTGTCTTTGTCTGGTTTTGGTATCAAGATGATATTAGATTCATAGAATGAGTTGGGAAGGTCCCTCTTCTTTCTTACTTCATGAAATAATTTGGTGTAAGTTCTTCTTTGAAGTTCTGGTATATTTTGGCTGAGAGCCTATCTGGTCCTAGGCTTTTCTTTGTTGATAGCATTTTGATGGTGTCTTCAATATCATTGTTTGAAATTGGTACATTCAAATTTTCTATGCCCTCCTGATTCAATTTAGTAGATCATATGTATCTAGAGATTTAAGACAGAAACTTTTGACAAACTGGTAAACTGTTTTCTTAAAGAAACTTCCTCCAATACCAGAGATCTTGAATAGCCTCCAGATCAATCATCCAGAAACATCTCTCCACATAATTGAAGAACTTGGCTTCCATTTTGGGAAGAGAAGGACCCTTTTGTACTTTCTTTAATTTCTGTTTTTTTGCTTTGGCAGAAGTGGGTCTTTGGTTTTTCAGGAGTTTTTCCCTGTGTTCTGGAGGATTCTTGACCTCTTGATCTAGGTGTCAGTGGTTTTTCATCTTCCCTGTTCTTATGTCATTGTTGTGCATTTTTAGCTGGAGAGTCACAAAGAGGTTTCCTCACTAGTGCTTTTATTTAGTTTCTTCATCAACAAAATCATCATCTTTAGTAGCAACAAGTTTTACTGCTTTCTGTTGAACCTTACTACTGCTTCTAGAGTCCAACTGCTTTTCACATTCACTAAAGAGCTTGACATCCTTCTATGCTTCTGACCTGGGATCTTCCTCCACAGTGTGCATAGACCAGGGACCACACTTCATATCAAGACCATACATGGTATAATTTTCAAGTCCCCAAGGGAAATTATTTACTGCACAGACATTTTTCAAAACTGCCACCATTGCCTTACTGGGACTGCCTTCATAATCCATTGCCTTTATTTCAGCAAGGTGCAGTTCATTCTTTGCACCACCCATCAAAAGACCATTCTTAAAAATTACTTGTGTTCATTTTCATCATTATCCACCTGAAAGTGATCATCTTTGTCAGCCTCTATTTCTCAACCAAAAAGGTAATTCTGGGGCTCTAGGGCTCGTGTCTGTATTGACTGAATCTCTCATTGTGGGGTATTGAATGCAAATGGATCTCAGTCTTTAAGAAGACGGGTTTGAAAGGTTAGAGGTAATGGGACAGAGGAGAGTGAGGTTATGAAAAAATACAGACATGGGAAGAAAGCAGATAGCAAAAGAGGCAGGGAAAAGAGGAGAAGTAGTATGTAGAAGGAAGGAACTCATATAACCTCCAGCAAGCTCTGCTTCCCCTACAGAGACTGGGTATTCACAGTGAATTTTGTTTTTTAACATCTGCATTTCTAATTTTTAGAATTCTATTAATAAGTAATTCTGTTTTGCATTACCTGCTAAACATGCCTTAAACAACCTTTTTCTTCATTGAGTTTCAATAGACTGGTCCTTAGTCCTCCAATGGTAGGTTTAGGGCATGCCCACACCCTAGTGGCTAATTTTGCGCATTTCTCTGAGACTTATTCTCAATAGAAAGTCTCCAGTATATTCCAGTAGCTATATTCTTTTGCTACTTATGCTGCTAGTAGAATCTTGGAAGACTGTGAGTCATAAGTGTTAGCAAGAACTGGTTAGGGGTTGGGTTTGTAGCTCAATGGTAGTGCACCTGCCTTGCATGTGTGAGGTACTGGGTTTGATCCTCAGCACTACATAAATAAATAAAATAAAGGTTTCGTGTCCATCTAAACTAAAAATAAAATAAAAAATAAAAAAGAACTGGTTGGGAACAGAGAGAAGAGATTGGGGCTCCATGCTGGGCACAGATAAGTGGATACCTCTTCTAAAAAATGGGGAAAGGGTGTGGTTTGGCTAGAGAGGTTCCCTGGAATCTGATGATCAGCTCATAGGGCACCAGCCTAGGACACCAGACTAGGTTCTGTGCTCCTGTGTGGCAGCTCCCCTCTGCTGCCATGTTCCTGTATCTACTCCATGATGATCTGCCTGAACACCAAGACCATGATGAATTGACCTGTGATCCCTGATGCCTCCTTTTTCTCTCTATTGGAAATACTGACTGTTCAGCTAGGTTTTAAGTTTCAGGAGGACAGATACCATCTTGTATTTTTTGTACCCAAAAGTTAGTGGAGGTCACTGAAAGTGCTTTCAGATTTTCTCCTGGTAACACTGTGCCTGTGAGGGGTCCCTGATAGAACAAGAGCATCCTACAATCTCAGTTAAATGTGACACCAAAATAAGGATCTAGAAGATTGAGGGGGTCTAGGATAAAGAGTCCTCTATCTGCCAGCCTGGCCCTTCAGAGGGAGTCTGAGAGTCACAAAAGGATGGGAACTAATGGCCCTCTTCTCTCTGTCCTGAACCTCACATCCATGTTTCTCTCACAGTTACCCACTCTCTTTGCCTCAACTTCACTGTCAAATCTCAGTCCAGACCTGGGGAGTCCTGGTGTGAAGTGCAGGGCTCAGTGGATAAGACTGCTTTCCTTCAGTATGACTGTGAGAGCAATAAGATCAAACCATTGGGTCACCTGGGAAGGGAGGTGAATGCCACCAAAACATGGACACAATTGACTGAAATGCTGAGAGAACTGAGGCAAGATCTCATAATGATCCTGCTTGACATGGACTTGGAAAAAAAAATAAGACCATGGGTAAGTATGGAATGGGGTGAAGAGATAAAACAGGAGAGAGGAAGGGATGGAGTGTACATGTGGAGGAGGCTCTGGATGTATTTGTGTAAAAGAGATTAACATTGGCCCAGCCTTAGAGGGATGTGGGGCTTAATGGGCAAGAAAGGGCAAATCTGGAAGAAAAGAATACAGGCCTCTAAATGTGCAGAGAAATGCTCAACTTATTGGGAGGTGATGAATCTATCAAGAGTGAAAGATGATAGTTTTGTTGTGTATTGCAGGTCATCTCACCCTGCAGGCCAAGATGTCTTGTAAGTTTGAAGGAAAAAATCACATTGGTTCATTCTGGAATTTCAGCATTGATGGACAGCCAACTCTCTACTTAAATGTGATGCACATGGAGTGGACAGTGATTAATCCTAGAGCCAGAGGGATCAAGGAGAAGTTGGAGAATGAGAAAGAACTGACAGAACGTTTAAGAAAGGTCTCCATGGGAGATTGCAATCAGTGGCTCGGGGAATTCTCAGAGCACTTGGAGGAAATGCCAGGTAGAGAGCTGAGTTACTATGAAACTCAGCAGGATGGGAAAAATGTAGGAATTCTCTTTAAAGGTCTGATGACTTCCCTGTGGGGTGTGAGCATGTGCATATAATGGAAAATTTGATGGGCTGAATGACTGACTTCTTCATCGGCTTCTTGACTGGACAATCAGTGATAGCCATGTGGATTTGTCACTAGCCTCCTTTCTCATCTCACCTCCCAAGGTCTCTTCTTTACAGAAGCCCCCATTGTCCATTAATCAATGATGCAGTCATTAATGGTCGGCCAACTAGTTCCCAGGTATATATATATATATATATATATATATATATATATATATATATATATATATATTTCTGTAAACTTCCAGGCCTTCTCTTGTTACAACAAATTGGATGGACTTTTGCTGTCCCCTCCAGTTGTAATGTGAGCTGTATAAGGACATAGCACAACCTCTGTTCATCTCTGTACCCCCAGGACCTGGTAGAATAATTGTCCCATGATGAGTCAGTATATATGAGTTGAATGCACTGTATGGGGAAAACAGGTGCTGAACAATGGATATTTTTAATTTTGACAGGGATTTTGCTCTTTTGTTTGTTTTAGCACCAACATCAACAGTCCCAGTTACCAGTGGGTCTCCACGTACCTCATCTGTTTCAGTGACCAGCTTAGGGATCATCATTGTCTTAATTTTAGTCGTCAGTCATCATCATCTTCATGCCTATCAAGTTGTATAGGAAATCAACAGACACCATGAAAGGTGAGGAATAGTCTGTCCTCTGGCCTTTGGGTGGTGCTGTCTCAGTCTGGTAGGGCCTTAGTACAGGTGTCCCACCAGTTTCACCCAAGCCCCTGGCCACTGATATCTCTCCACAGAAGTAATGCCCTTCCTTAGCCTTGAGCACTGCCCATTCCACAGTAGTGCTGTAATGACTGCTGCTGAGTAGAGGAGGCCACTGTAGGTAGTACAGCAGTGCAGTGAGAGGAGGGACACATAGTAGTCTCCTCCTGAGTGGGGCAGTGCCTCAGATCTGGAGAATCTGGTGGGTGTTGGCTCCAGATCTTTGGTTGAGGAGTTATTTGCTCTCTGGGAAAATATAACACAGATTAATAGTTTTCCTTAATGTGTAGAAGCTGTTCCATCATCTACTATGTCTTCTGTGGACCATGGGAAGGCAACATCATCAGACCACCCTTGGTGGCAAGAAGTGTCCTTAGATGACTGTCTCTACTCTGCCACTCTTTTCAACAAACTTTCCTCCATTTGAGTGGAATTGGAAAGCCTGTAGACATTTTCCTTATTTATAGAGGAAGATGATTTAAAAGGATATTTATCTTGGTTTAATGAGGTTTATCTATGTATTCACACTTATTTTTGTATATAATTAAGTTACTGATAGACAGAAACCACAAGTCAACTCTGCTAACTCACTAGATATTATGACACAAATGATTAAGGCCATAGAGTGAAGTGACATGTGGATATATTAACATCTTGTTGTGACACCTGGCACAAAAGACTCTTAGCAACCTTCATTGCAACCCGGAGGAACAAGGCATGTTCTGTCCGAGGAAGATTGGATCTGAAGCCCTGGAGGTGGGCAGGAGGCTCTTTCAGATATTCTTTCCTTAAGGGCTCTGCCGCAGCCTTGGGGATAAGGGCTGCTCCCCAGACACATCATCTATGAATCTTTAGAGCTGTTTCCCTCTCAATAGATAATCACTGTTAGAATTAATAATTCCTCATACTAAACATTGCCTCTATAAATTACTTTAGTTTTAGTTTCACAATTGGACCTAGAGTGACACCACTGCTCTCCAAATCATTATTCTGTATTATTTTGGCATGGCCAGTGAGTAACTCACCACACAAATGCCCCTTCCCAATGCATACTTCTCAGTCTTCTCTAAAACTACCAGTGAAGTTCCCAGTGACTGGATACGCTGAAGCAGAAGGATCACAAGTTCAAAATCAACCTCAGCAACTTTTTTTTTAAAAAATGGCATCTTTTTTTTCTTATAATATTTTTGTTTTGTTTTAGTTATTTATTTTTAGTATTTTTATTTGCTCTTTTTAATTATACATGATAGTAGAACGTATTTTGACATATCATACATACATGGAGTATAACTTCCCATTGTTGCGGTTTTTACATGATGTGGAGTTACACTGTTCATGTATTTATATATGAACATAGGAAAGTTATGTCTGATTCATACTGTCTTTCCTTCTCCCACCCCCCTCTGTTTCCCCATTTACCTGTGTCTAATCCCGAGAACCTCCCCTTATTGTGAGTCAGCCTGCAGCCTCAGTAGCTTAGTGAGGCTAAGCAAGTTAGGAAGACTGTATCAAAAATAAATAAATTTCAAAGCACTGGCAGTATAGCTCCGTGGTACTGTGCCTTTGGATTCAGTTTCCAATATCAAAAAATTCTATTTCTTAATAAAAAGTAAAATTGTATAAGTAAATATTACCTAATATTTTCAAAAGATTAGTCTACCATTCATGTCAGTATGAAACACATGAGATCATCTGAACAGGTAAATGTTGTTGCCCCTGTACACCCAACATAGGAAGCCTATTTAAGAGCTGGAGGAGCACACTTGTTTCCTCTTGGAGTTCTCACAATTTGTCTTGAAAACTGGTTCAAGAATCTTTTACAAAAAATTATATTTTCCAAGTCTCATAACAAGAAGACTTAGGTAGTCCTTCTAGAACTCTCCTCTAAACCAGCACTTCTCAACTACAGATGATTTTGTCCATCAGTGGAACATTTGGCACTTTCTGGAGGCAAATTAGGCTATTACAACTGAGTAGAGGGTGCGAACTATCTGGCCCAAATGGCAGTAATTATCAGGCTAAGAAATCTCTCAGAATTTGGACTGGCCTGTGCCCATTGCCCATAACACATTACCACACGTCGCTCACATCCTCCTTGGGTGAGGAAGTGGGTACCCATCAGAGGGATGGACTGCTGTGAAATAAAAGTAAAAGACAAGAATTATATATTTTCAAAGCAATGTCATGACCTGTTTAGCTGACCAGAGGGGTCTGACTTCTAACAAAGAAAAAGCCCATGCTTGCTTATTTATAGTGGTACAGAACAAAGGGGATAGATAGAGATTTCCTTGGGGCAGGAAGGTAGACAGGATGAGAGTGGAGACAAACAGGTTGTTTATCCTTGGCAGGTTATTCCTATTTCCAGTGGTGCCGAAGTCTGGCTTGGCACAAATCAGGAGCCACTTGTCAAAAAGAAACTAACTTTATTTTTAGAACTACAAACGCCAAACAAAACAGCTCCAGGGAAAAACCCTCAGAGCCCAACTGCCACCACCGGCTTCCACAAGCCTCTCACTCCCACACTAGCCTCTCAACCTCCCACAATCCTCCTGCTCTTGAGGCCGATTGGCTGGGTTGCGTGGGCAGAGCCAAAGAAGTCACCCAATGAGCAGCTCCGTGGAGGAGCCAATCAGCTAGATGTTGCTGGGGCCGCTGTGAGCCAATCATCAGCTGGCAGTCTGAAGGGCAGGGAAACAGCCCAATGAACATCACCGCAGAGGAGCCAATCAGCTAGATGTTGCTGGGGCCGCTGTGAGCCAATCATCAGCTGGCAGTCTGAAGGGCAGGGAAACAGCCCAATGAACATCACCGCAGAGGAGCCAATCAGCTAGATGTTGCTGGGGCCACTGTGAGCCAATCATCAGCTGGCAGTCTGAAGGGCAGGGAAACAGCCCAATGAACATCACCGCAGAGGAGCCAATCAGCTAGATGTTGCTGGGGCCACTGTGAGCCAATCATCATCAGCCGGCAGCTGGAAGTTTGCTGGGGCCCCTTTGGCTGTGGCTCTCAACATCTCCCCCTCTCTGTTTAAACAACAAGCATGTGGCTTATGGACCGTGCCTGCCTTAGGTTGTCCAATACTACATATGGTCCTTACCTGTCTTTGGATGAGCTGACCTCAGGGCGTCAGCCTCCTGTCTTAGGTTGGTACCATTGTAATTGGATCTTACCCGTCATTGACTACTGGTCCAGTATACAGCCACACCTGTGGAGAGGTCTCAGCGGGGGGGGGTGAGGTTCTTTGCCTCACCTCTGTTGACCCCCAAATTTTAGCTGAATGATCATGACAAGCAGAAGGGAGGAAGATATACCAAGTCAATTGACGGCTCCTTTTGGGAAAATTGTACCACCGATGATATCATCAGCAAAAATACCCCAACACTACCACAAGTCGCTGCACTAACAGATAGTTCACAATGCATACAAGTGACACATAGTTCTGTAAGCAGTTCAGTGCAAGTCCTGTAAGCAGTTCAGTGATGACTATTGCAGAAACTGTAGATTAGTTTTATCTTTGTCTTCACCGGCACAGGGATGAAGATAGGAATTCTGGCAATAATGACTAAAGAAAAAATTAGGTAACATTCCAGAAGACACTAAAAGAAAACAATTTTCTTAACAATTTATATTATCTTCATCGGCACTGGGATGAAGATAGAAATTCTGGCAATAATGGCTAAAGAAAAAATTAGGTAACATTCCAGAAGACACTAAAAGAAAACAATTTTCTTAACAATTTACATTATAGTGAAGAGAATTATTAAATATAATGAAAACGAAAGGTGAGAGTAAACAAACAGATCTGTTAACCTCCTTTTTTGTTTACATATTAAAACAAATCTTAACAGTTATTTACCCAATTTAAATTAAACCATTTAAATCACGTGAATAAAAAAAAAATATTTGGATCCATCTTTTCATGAGCGCTCATCATATATGATATATGGAAATACGTACATTGGACATACGTACATTCAAACATATAACACAAAACACAAGTGTGCACACATAATATAATACATACAACACATAACATAATAGTAAAGGCCTTTTAACTTTTTACAGGTAAAATCTCTATTGCAATGTTTAAAAACTCTATAGTCAAAAAAAAATAGAACTGATCAGCAAAACATTAACCTAGGTCTGTATGAGCTCAAAAAAAAAAAATAAAATAGAACTTCATGATATGGGAAAGGGCAATAATAAAATAGATATTGAAAAAAGCATCCTGGTTCTGTCGCAGATGTAAGGATAGCCAAATTGGAGTTTTGGATATCAGCTATTATGGATTTGAGCTAAATCATCTTCTTTTTGGTCTGTAGAAATCGCTTTAGTTAATCTCTCTGGAATCCAAATCGGCTGCTGTTCTCCCTGTGGAAACACACAAACAGACCCCTGACTCCAGACAATCACTGGGTCAGAACCTTGGTTAATCTCTCTGGAATCCAACTCAGCTGTTGTTCTTCCTGTGGAAACACACAAACAGACCCCCGATTCCAGACAATTACTGGGTCAGGACCTTTCCATTGTCCTGTTAGAATATCTTTCCAAAGTACCTTGGGCTTATGTACATTTTTTGGACACATATGCCTTTCTGCAGCACTAAGTCCTGATGAATCCAAATTTAAAAAGTTTAGAGTAAAAAGAGTTATTTTAAGTTTATCTTTGGGGAATATATACCCTTTCCCAATTCCGTCTTTTTGCTTTAATAAGTACATTTTAATAGTTTGATGAGCTCTTTCAACTATGCCTTGTCCCTGTGGATTGTATGGGATTCCTGTTATATGAGTAATGCCAAATGATGAGCAAAATTGTTTAAAAGAAGTATACATATAACCAGGGGCATTATCTGTTTTTAACTGTTTTGGAATGCCCACAGTGGCAAAATTTTGTAAGCAATGAGCTATAACATCTTTAGTTTTTTCGCCGGCATGAAGGGAGCCCATCAAAAATCCAGAAGAAGTATCAACTGTAACATGCAAATATTTTAATTTTCCAAATTCTGGCAAGTGTGTGACGTCCATCTGCCAAATATGGTTAGGCATCAATCCTCTAGGATTGACTCCAAGATTAACTTGTGGTAAAAAGGTCACACAATTTTGACATTGTTTTATTATTTGTATAGCTTGTTCCTTAGTTATTTTAAAATGCTTTTGTAAAGTATTAGCATTGACATGGAATCTTTCATGAAAATTTATAGCTTCTTCTAGTATAGAGAAAATATGTATGTCACGTGTAGTTTTATCTGCTAAATCATTGCCCAAACTAAGGTCTCCAGGCAATCCTTTATGTGCCCTGATATGTCCTATAAAGAATGGATCTTTTCTGTCCCAGATTAAACTTTGTATAGTGGAAAACAAAGAGAAAACAGTAGAAGAAGGGGAAATTCTACCAGCATCTTCAAGGGATAGTATAGCATTAACTATATACTGGCTATCAGAAAATAAATTAAATACAGAATCTTTAAACATCACAAAAGATTGTAATACTGCATTAAGCTCTACCTTTTGAGCTGATTGTTTGGGTACTAAAAATGTAAAAGTTTGATCAGGTGTAACTATTGCTGCTGTACCATTATTTGACCCATCAGTGAATATATTTGGAGCATTCATAATAGGTGTTTTTCTTGTCATTTTTGGAAAAATTACAGGATGCAATGACCAAAAAGACAATAAAGGATTAGATGGTAAGTGGTTATCAAATGAAACATTAGATTTGCACATTATTATTGCCCAAGTATTTAACTCATTAGCTAATTCATCAATTTGATTCATAGTATATGGAGTAATAATTTTATGGGGAGAAATTCCAAACACTGCCTTTGCTGTTTTTATTCCTTTGAGTGTTAATTGTCCTACAGCCTCAGGATATCTAGTAAGAATAGTGTTAGGAGAATAAGATAAATGTATTCATAATAATGGACCTTCTTGCCAAAATACTCCTGTAGGAATATTTTTTGTTGGTAGTACAATAAATAATAAAGGCAAACTTATATCAATTCTATCCAAATGCATATTTTCCATATATGTTTCAATGATTTTTAATGCCTTTCTTGCTTCAGGCGTTAACATTCGGGGTGAATTTGGATCTGATGGACCTTTTAGGATATCAAATAAAGGTCCCAATTCTCCTGTTGGAATACCTAGATAAGGCCTTATCCAATTTATGTCTCCTAATAACTTTTGAAAGTCATTAAGTGATTTGAGTTGATCTACTCGTATTTGAATTTTTGGTGGACGGACCATGGTTGAGGATAATAGAACTCCTAAATAATTAATTGGAAAATTTAATTGTACTTTATCTATTGCTATCTCTAGATTATAATTTTTTAATAAGTTTGTAAGTGTGGCATAACATTCTAGCAATGTGTTTTTAGCTTTGTGTGCTAATAATACATCATCCATATAATGAAATATTTGTAGTTCAGGATTTTGATTTCTAAGTGGCTGGATTACTTTGTTAACATAAATTTGACACATAGTTGGGCTGTTAGCCATCCCTTGAGGGAGTACTTTCCATTCATATCTCTGATCACGACCTTCATGATTTAGTGCAGGGATAGTAAATGCAAAACGTGGACTATCCTCAGGATGAATTGGAATTGAAAAAAAACAATCTTTAATATCTATAACTAAAACATACCAAGTTTTTGGCAAAGCAGACAATTGAGGAATCCCCGATTGAGCAGGTCCCATAATGACCATTTCATTGTTAATGGCTCTTAAATCTTGCAGTAATCTCCATTTACCAGATTTCTTTTTGATGACAAAAATGGGAGTATTATGGGGAGATACAGAAGGTTGTATATGTCCTTCCGCTAATTGTTGTTTGACCAGATCATGGGCTACTTGTGTCTTTTCTTTAGTCAAGGGCCACTGAGGAACCCATACTGGTCTTTCTGATTTCCATGTAATTTTTATTGTCTCAGTGGCCCTTTGTGAAAATCCAACCCATGTCTGTCTGTTCCTTGATCTATTTGTATTGGTGCTGCTATACATTGTTCTTGTCTTTCTAATCTTTTTCCTTTCCTAAAACCTTGTCTAGCCATAATAGTGGGTGCATTTTGATTGATATTATTTGTTAATGTCAAACCTAATTGATCTAAGACATCTCGTCCCCATAAATTTACGGGAAGATGATCCAATACATATGGCTGTATAGTTCCTTCACATCCTTCAGGATCCTTCCAATCTAATAGCATTGCACTTCTATCGGGATTAGTCGCCACTCCTAGGCCTTGAAGCGATTGAGTGGCTTGTTGTAATGGCCAATGTTTTGGCCATTCTTGATGAGAGATGATGCTAAGGTCTGCACCTGTATCCAGTAGCCCATTAAATTCATGTCCTTGAATATTTAGTTTTAGCATGGGGCGAGAATCTAAATTTAAAGAAAGCATAGCCCAATCTACACCTGTGGAGCCTAATCCCTTGGAACCTCTTTCTACAACATGACTGGAAAATTTATCATGTAGGCTTGGTATTATTAGTAACTGTGCTATTCTATCTCCTGGTGAAATTACTGATATACCCTTTGGAGAACTGGCTATAATTTTTATTTCACCTTCATAATTGGAATCAATTACCCCAGGACTTATCAAAAGTCCTTTTAGAGTAGAAGAGCTGCGTCCCAATAATAAGCCTACTGTTCCTTTGGGAAGAGGTCCTTTTACCCCTGTGGGAATGATTTGAACTCCCATCTCTGGAGTTAGTACTGATTTGGTGGAGGCGCAGATGTCCAACCCTGCGCTCCCTCTGGTTTGTCTGATGAGGGATCTGATGTGCTGGGCACTACCCTGATGGGGTTGCTGGGGTTGCTGGGTTCCTCCAGTGCTCCGTATATTTGTGGTTTGGGGCCCCGGAGCATTGGGGCCCCCTGTCCATTTTTTGGCAATGGAGCCCGATGCCTTTGTCCACGATATTGTGAATAAACACCTTGTCCTTGTTCGTTTTTTGATAATGGAGTACCCTCTATGGTGGTTTGAGGACGGTATTCATTAGCCCAATATAATGGAGTACCCTCTATGGTGGTTTGAGAACGGCATTCATTAGCCCAATGTCTCCCTCTACGGCATAGTGGGCAAATACCCGGTATTCTACTTGTTTGATACCTAGTTTTGTTAAACCCTCCTCCTATGGGGCAATTCCTTTTAAAATGTCCTGTTTGTTGACAATTGTAGCATGTTCTTGGCCTGGCATCTAAAGCCTGTTTTACTGCAGCTGCCACAATTTGCCCTTGTTCATTAATGTCTCTGGCATCTAAAGCCTGTTTTACTGCAGCTGCCACAATTTGCCCTTGTTCATTAATGTCTCTGGCATCTAAAGCCTGTTTTACTGCAGCTGCCACAATTTGCCCTTGTTCATTAATGTCTCTGGCATCTAAAGCCTGTTTTACTGCAGCTGCCACAATTTGCCCTTGTTCATTAATGTCTCTACATAATTTAATATATTTGTTTAAATCTTCCTGTTTCCATGGTCTAATGATATCTCTACACCAACGATTCGCTTGGTCATAAGCCAGTTGTTTTATTAATGGCATTGCTTGTTCTGTATTCCCAAAAACTCTGGTAGCTGTTTGAATAAGCCTATCTACAAATTCAGCGTAAGGTTCATTAGCTCCTTGTATTATCTTAGATAATTGACCTTGTAAACCTCCATGTTCTTGTAAAGTCTTCCATGCCCTGACTGCATCTATAGCAATTTGTGAATATACACCAGGATCATATGCATTTTGTTGCTGCCGATCCTCATAAGGTCCCTTTCCTAACAACATATCTAGATTTCTCTGAGGATAACCAGCTGCTGCATTTCGACTAGCCGTCTCCTTGCAAAATTCCTCATTGGCAACCTTCCATAACAGGTATTGTCCTCCATTTAGCACAGCTTTACACATACTAGCCCAATCTGCTGGCGTCATGCTTAAGTTGGTAATGGATTCGACCAAGCTTACAGTGAAGGGTGCTTGAGGACCATAGGTTGTTACAGCCTCTTTTAGCTCCTTCACTGATTTGAAATTTAAACCCTGGTAAGTTCGCTGCCCTCCTACCTCAAATACAGGGCATACTTGAGATCCTGTCTCAGGATCCCAACTATCAACTGTGGGGGTTGGGAGTCTCTTAGCATATGGAGGTGGTGCTGTTGATTGGACACTTATGCCCTCTGGTGATAGAGTGCTGTTAGTAGCAGTCTCCTGTAGAGGTGGCGCTGTTGGTTGAACACTTACGCCCTCTGGTGATAGAATGCTGTTAGTAGCAGTCTCCTGTAGAGGCGGTGCTGTTGGTTGGACACTTACGCTCTCTAATAAAAAGGTCTTATTAGCAGTCTCCTCTTTTAACTTTTCCCCTGATAGATTTTTCTGCTCTAAACTTCCTTCCTCTGTCTCACTATCTCGAAAGACCTTCTCTTTTACTTGAATCTTTTCCTCTTTCTGACTAACTTGAGAGACTTCCTCTTCTACTTGAATCAATATGTCTTTTTCTTCCTCTACCTCTGTCTGAACTGAAGGCTTTGGACTAAGCAAACCAGATACCAACGTCCACAATGACAATGTGCCAACTGGCAGAGTCCCTGGGTTGTTCTTTTCTATTCTTTTTAAATCTTCACCATGATGGTTCCATTGTGATATATCTAACAACTCCTCCTTAAAAAGCCATGGGCTATATTCTTGTATTATATCAACGTATGCCCTGACTGCTCTTGATTTTACTGGGAAGCTTCCTTCCTCTAACAATTTACTTAACACTCTTTCGGTTTGTTTTTTACTAATTACTGATCCCGTATTTCTACTATAATACAACCCAACAAGATGACGCCAAACAAAACCGAGACAGAATCCAATAAAAAGGGAACCACACAAAATCATTATAACAGCCTTTCTATCCTCCTGACATATGCATCCGTCCTTTCTCCCTATCTGTTCCTCAAACTCAAATAGTTTTTCCTCAGATGTGAGTGGTTTTTCTTCCCTCTCACTCATCTCCAGGGACAGGCAAGTTAAAACAAAAATGAAGCAAAACAAAAGAGGAATCTTAGAATGGCTCCCCATTCTCTCACCCTGCCCTCAGGGGCGAGCAGTTTACTTACCTTCAGTTGCTCCCCGTGCGAGCCACCAAATGCCGAAGTCTGGCTTGGCACAAATCAGGAGCCACTTGTCAAAAAGAAACTAACTTTATTTTTAGAACTACAAACGCCAAACAAAACAGCTCCAGGGAAAAACCCTCAGAGCCCAACTGCCACCACCGGCTTCCACAAGCCTCTCACTCCCACACCAGCCTCTCAACCTCCCACAATCCTCCTGCTCTTGAGGCCGATTGGCTGGGTTGCGTGGGCAGAGCCAAAGAAGTCACCCAATGAGCAGCTCCGTGGAGGAGCCAATCAGCTAGATGTTGCTGGGGCCGCTGTGAGCCAATCATCAGCTGGCAGTCTGAAGGGCAGGGAAACAGCCCAATGAACATCACCGCAGAGGAGCCAATCAGCTAGATGTTGCTGGGGCCGCTGTGAGCCAATCATCAGCTGGCAGTCTGAAGGGCAGGGAAACAGCCCAATGAACATCACCGCAGAGGAGCCAATCAGCTAGATGTTGCTGGGGCCACTGTGAGCCAATCATCATCAGCCGGCAGCTGGAAGTTTGCTGGGGCCCCTTTGGCTGTGGCTTTCAACACAGTGGCTGTGTTTGAACAGGAGCTTAGAGCCAGGTCAGGATCCCAGCATGATCTGGGATATCTCCAACTAGAGAATTCTACCCAGGAGTCCTGGAAGACTGACTTCCCTGCCTTAATGGCTCCAACATTGTACAGTTTGCATACAGTTCACACATGGCTCCTAACACATAACACAGTTCCAACAGTGGCCAATCTTATTGTCTGCACATTCATCAAAGCCCAGGAATGGAACTTATTTGCACAGGAAATTAGAATTTACTAGAATACTGAGGACTGTCATTATCCTGGCTCTCCCCAGGGGCACTCCTATTATCAGGTCTATTCTCTTCCTCTAATCCAAGATTCACTCCTTTTGGCTGAACTCTAGAATTATTGTTCAAACTGAAGTAAGGCAGAAAATCATTCAGTGCTTGAAGCTGACAAACATGAATGTCAATACAAAAGGAGCACCCAGTTTGAAGCAAGAGATGGTGATCAGAAAAAAATGGAAAGAACCAGACACTAAAGGGATGGTTTATAACTAATTATTGTAATTTCTGACTGCAAAATTGATTCATACTGATCACAGATTGTTTTAGTCAGCTTTTTCACTGGTATGACTAAAAGACCCAACGAGCACAACTGTAGAGGAGGAAAAGTTTATTTAAGGGCTCACAATTTCCAAGGTCTTATTTCACAGAAGGCCAGCTCCATTCCTCGAAGCTCATGGCACAAGAGTGTGACACAGGGAAGCAGCTCTCATGTTATCAGAAAGCAGAGAGAAATATTTGCCAGAAACAAATATATACCCCATAGCCACACCCCACTGTCCTTCAGTAATCACTCAGTAATCCCATCAGGTATTAATTCGCTGGCTGGATTAAGGCTATAACCCAATCATTTCTCCTCCAAACCCTCTTGCATTGTCTTACACATGAGCTTTGGGGGGTTACCACATCTATACCATAACACAGACCATTTGAAAATCAGTAATATATAGCCAGGTGCAATGGCACCTGTAATCCCAGCAGCTCATGAGTCAAGGCAGGTGGATTGCAAATTCAAAGCCAGCCTCAGCAATTTAGCGAGGCCCTAAGCAATTCAGTGAAACTCTGTGTCTAAAGGGCTGGGTATGTGGCTCAGTAGTTGAGTGCCCCTGGGTTCAATCCCCAGTACCCCAAACAAACAAACAAACTTACATGTATGTTAACTACTCAAAGATAATTAGTATGGGTAGCATCAGGAAGATCGACAAATAGGAGTGCTTCAGCTTCATCCTGCCCCATTCATACAAATTCACCCAGCAAATTTCCAAAGACAAGAACATTACCCTGGGAGTGAGCCTAGACAACGTTTCTCAAGAAATGCAGGATTCAAAGGGTAAGTGAAACAGCTTTTCCCATGCTGTCCGTCCCCCAGCTGGAATGAAACCACACACATCCCCCTACACATAAGAGCTTTTACAGTGGAAAATGTGAGGTGGAGGTGGACATTCAGCTTCACTGATATTTTGGGGCTCTTCACAAGAGGCAGGCCCCTCTCTTGCCACCCCCCCCAAAACAATTGGGAGAACTTGCAGAACTGGATTAACTGTAGCAACTGTAAGCAAAAAAAAAGAGCCCACAGCAAAAGATGTGCATATCTTGGTGGTTGGCCTATGCTTTGGCCCAGGGAACACTATAAAATTCTAATATTTACCGGGCAGCTGTAGCAATCCTGGGCATACAGCGGCACTAGTGGTTCAACAGCTGCAGCAGAGAGACCAATCCAGATAGTCTGATGGGACTTTCTGAATTGAATGCCTCTTGGAAAAACTCACAGGACAAAGTTAACTAGGAAAACTGAAATAAATATACATACCTCAAGCATCATATTGTACATAAAAATACATACAATGTTATCCATTTTTTAAAAATTATAAAAATTAAAGGCTCAGCCAACTAAAAATAAAAAAAGAAAGCTGGGTGTGATGATGCATGCGTGTAATCCCAGCAGCTCTGGAGTTGAGGCAGGAGGATTGTAAGTTCAAAGCCAGCCTCAGCAATTTAACAAGGTCCTAAGTAAACAACTTAGTGAGACTCTGTCTCTAAATAAAATATTAAAAGGGCTTGGGATGTGACTTAGTGGTTAAGCGACCCCTGGGTTCAATCCCTGCTACACACACACACACACACACACACACACACACACATATATATATATCACATCCTCACATTTCATGAGCAAACAATTAAAATATAACTTATAGTATGCATAAAGTGTCTCCCCCATGCAAGCCTGTATCCTCTGGTATTAGCCACACACTCAAGATAAAGTTTGATTAGATTTTTGTAATCCTCCCAGGAAGTCTTAGCACATGAGAATGTATCACCCCTCCCACCGGAAGTTGATGAATAATGTCACTTTTCTGTTAAAAATCGTTGTACCAGTTAGCACTCCTAGCATAGTAACAGTTCCACTTCCCTTTCCAAAGCTGGGCCTTAACAATTACAAGTTTTTACAAAAAATTGCCCTGATGAAATGATGCAGTTTTAAATTGGATCAATTTGCACAGCAATTTATTCTAAGAAATTGTATAGAGGTTCATACACATATGGTTATTCCAAAGTTTTGTTTTTTGTTTGGTTAAAATAACTAACAGGAGACTTTCTTTATCTTCATCAACAGACAGCTAGTTACATATAAATTGTCAGTCATTCCATTCATTGCCTTACAGAGTTAAAAAGAAAAGTCCCTGTACAACGCGATGGTCTGGGACTATCTTGAATATGTATTATTTTAAGATATAAACTGAGAACAACTGAATGTATATGGGCTCATATTTGCTTTGAAAATAAGCATTAACCCAGCACTCCTTTTCATAGTGAGAACATTGTTCCTATAACCTATTCCGAGTTTGCCTGTCCGATTGCAGAAAAATAAATGTACTAGTCGTCTACTGCTCTGATTCTGCAGTGCCCAACAGTCAATCAATCTTATTGTTAGATCAGAACAAAAACACAGTCCCAGCCCGGAAGCTTGAAGGAGTCTCTGCTTTGGTGGCAAACAGCTGGGAGTGTGCTGGACCTGACTAAGCAGGGCCGACTTCTCTGCCCCAGCTCGCCTGATCCAGCTTCCAGGCTCGAAATGAGCACTTTCTCCTCGTCCACCTCCCCCCCCCAGTACAGCAGAGGTTACCCGACAAGACGTCACCACTACACACAAAACTCCTGTGCTTTTTTAAACACACGTTTAAAATGAAGGGGAAAAAAAGCAGCAAAACTCGATTGGAAAAAAGTTGCAAAATATGTTTTTGATAAAACCATTTTCTATGGAAAGAAAAGGGGGGAGACTTGAAACTCGGGTGTAGAAACCTAGGGAAAGCGGCCTCTGTCCGTTAAGTAAAAAGTCTGAAATTTATCACCAAACCTCTGCAGCAAAGGCAGGAGAAGCCTCGGGAAGCTCCGCTCCGCGACCTGCCCCGCCCTCAGCAGGCCTCCCAGACCTGCGACCGGCCCCGCACCCTGCTCCCGCCCCTGTCCTGCGCACCAAGGGTCTACGTGCCAGTCCCGCCTCTCCTCCCCCGCCCTGTCAAGCTCCCCGTCCCGCGCGCGGTCCTCGCGCCTCACCTCCGCCCGCCCTTGTCCTGGGCGCGGTCCCAGCGCCTCACCTTGCCCCGCCCCTGTCCCGTGCGCGGTCCTCGGGCCTCACCTTGGCCTGCCCCTCTCCCTCGCACAGAAGGATTACGCGCCCCGTTCCGCGCGTGGCCCGCACACCTCGGCACCCTCTTGCGCTCTGTCTAGTCCAGATATGGATGTGGGTACCCTAACCTGGCTCTTTTCTGTCAGCACCGGTGAGTTCCCACATTACAATTTAAGGGGTGTGGCAGAGCATCACTGGGACAGGTTTCCAGTCCAGACACCAGATCACAGGACTGAGCCTGGGTCCCTCCACAGGCCCCTCCATTGCCCCCGCGGGGTCAGTCCCACCTGGTGCAAGTGTCTGGCTCTTCTCCTGAGGCCCTCGAGAGGAGTGAGAAAGAAAACAAATAGTAAGGGCAGGAGGTGGGAGAGACAATAGGGAAGGAGACCACAGGCTGGCAGTCTCTGGTGACATCTCGCAGCCAGGAAGCGGAGCCAGAGCCACAACCCCCAGGACCAGGTGTGGTCGTGCACAGGGGCGTGATCCCCCCAGGGTCAGGACAACAGACACTCCCAGACCCAGCTCTGCTCTACAGACTTTCACCCACTGCAAACCCTCAGCATCCCAAGGCTGTTGACTCTTGAACTTCCCACCACACTTTGCCTGGGGATCTCAGCACATGCGCCCACAGAGCCTCACCAGCCAACAGCCACAATCACTTTTCTGTGATTCAGTGAGCCACCACCCAGCTCACCTCCCTTCACTCCTTTTCTCATCTAGCCACGCCCCATCCAGGGCCTCCCTAGTTCCCTTCCTCCTAGGGACCCTAACCTCCACCAGGACCACCTGGCACCATATACCCATGCCTGAGGACATACCCTGCAAACATCCCCCACCTCACCCAAGATCCTAAAGCAAGAGCAGGGGCCCCATTTCTCTAATGACCCTGGTGATGTTATACAGCTGGGGGTCTTCCTAAAAACTGAGGCAGCTGGAAGACCCCCATCTTCAAACCCTGATTCTTTTGATCAACTCAGAAAGGTTTCAGACATTGCTCAAAGTAGGAAAAGGGACATTCTCAAGGGAGAGAGTGGGTCCTCTCAGAGGGGAGAGACAAAGAGCACTCTCCTGTGCTCCAGTTCTTTCTTTGGGGGGTGGGGGCAGGAAAGTTTCCAGAGAGTCCTACCAGGCCCACCTCTTGGCTCTTGACTGACAGCAGGGTGACATCAGAATTTCAAGTCTGCTTTGCCATGACAACTCTGTCACCTTGGCCCATGCTGACTGGTTCTATCTGGATTCTTAATCATTTTTACAGGTTTTATGGTTAGGAGGAATTATCTTTATCTTCCAGAATCTGGTCTGTGAAGGGACACATAACTTGGGTTATTCTTGTCAATGTTACTTCTGCCTGAATTTCCTTGTAGATAATAGTTTACTGAAGAATAAGACATATTCTTTCCACTTTGGTTAGTCAGGGCTGCAGGTAAATTGGTTTTTGGCAAAGAAAGCATGTGGGGGTGAAGAAACCATGTGGAATCAGCACAGTGGGACATTTCATAGAATTATTCTCTAAACGTGTGTTCCCACCCTCCTCATCTGTCTGTCCCCTAACAGCAATGGTACATCTATACATTTCTGTAGTAGCATCTATAGACTTCTGACCTTGGATCCTAGCCTCATCTAACTCTTGAGGATCCAGCATCATATAAGGGTATAAAGTAGGCACAAGTTGTTTACTTTCTCCATAAAGGCAGATAGTAAGTGGTGGCAGGCCTCTGCAGGCCACACTATAACTGTCTCTATATGAAGTACTCATGAGAGCAACTGAAGACTACATGCCAATGAATGGGGCACTGGCATAGTTTTCTATGCCCTAGTTTTCTCACCCTAGATTAGGGTATCTCCTGTGTCTCCAGTGTTGGTGCCCATCCTTATGCTGTCTTTCCCAAGTGATTCTGCAGATGCATATTTTATGCTCCTGTGGCTTCAGATGGTCTGGTGTTTAGGAGGGGTTCCTGTAGATTGAGGCCTACTGTACCCCCACCCACACTCACACCCTTTGCTGCCCAGTGGATTCTTCGGTTCATGTGGATTATAGGGTACACTTTCTAAAGCCACAGGTGTGAGCTCAAGGTGAAATGATACACTTAGTAGAGGACAAATGTGTGTTCTCCAGGATGGGATACTATTTTAAACATATTGGTCTGGGGAAAGTAGTGTCAGAAGATTGTACTTGACCCTCTCTACTAGGGTATCCCTGACTCCACAGGTGACTCACTAAGTCCATGGATGATTCATTTCAGTTACAAATTCAGAGAATTTGAAATAACCATTGAATGGATCTGTGGCCCCAGACATCTAGGAGAAGAACCTGGGACAGGTCCATTCCTGGCCCCATGTGAACCTTGTCAGAACCAGGGGGCCATCATGATGCTTCTTGAGACAGGGTCTCCCTATGTTGCTTAGGCAGATGAACTTCTAGTCCTCCTGACTCAGGCTTTTGGTACCTGGAATTACAGACACATGCTACCATAACAGGATCAACTTTTAAAAATTTTTGTTATATACATTTTTAATGGTTGATTTTTTTTCCCATTTCATTAAACTCTTATTACAATATGATAATTTCTGTGTTTTTGTTTCTGATATGAGTGAGACATGATCTTTTTGTTACCTGCTCCCCATTCTTGGTATCTATTCCATTGTTGTGTAAGTGATCAATATTTATTAATATTACTTATTAATATTGAGTTGATTTAACAGTTTAGTAACAATGATCATGCAGAAGTATAGAAAAGATGTTCTTATATTAAAAAATAAACAGTATTTCTTAGTGAGATAAGAAATATTAGGATTCTAGTCAACTAGATCAAGAAGGTCATGGAGAGAGTGAATGTCCATTTTAGATTTTCCCTTGCCATTTTGTATAAATTTATTTAGGCTGTAATTCTCTCATTAGCCTGTAAAGGAAGTAGCATTCTCATTTTAGAACTGGGAAGATTAGAGTATTTATGTAAATGTTGAAGTTATTGTTGTAATTGTAGGGCTAGGTTTTTATCTAAACCTTCTACTTTGATCTCCTGCTGCTTCCCCTTTGCTTGTCAGACTTAAGTTCCCACAGTCCTTTCTGTGCCTTGAATAAGACAAACTGTTTCCTACTTGGAACCTTTGTTGTTGCTCCAGCCTGTTCTCTAATACCTGGGAAGCCCTTATGCTAGAGCCACTTGTGGATGATTCCTCTCATCTCAGGTCTTGGCTCAAATGTCTTCTTACAGTATAGTTTTGAAAGGCACCCTGTCTACCTTAGCTACTCCACCAAGTTCTCTCTGCTTTTACACAGCATCCTGTTTGTATCCTTCATACCACTAATCAATCTTACATTATCTTGTTTATTTGTTGGCATATTTATTGTCTACTTTTCCTTAGTAAGGTCTAAGGTCCAGATATGAGTTCTTGATAACTGTGTGTATCTTTAGCACCTAAAACAGTGATTGGAACATTGTGAGTACTCGGTATGCATTTATTGAGATGAAGAAAGAGATAAAGGATGAGGAAGAGCTAAAGGGAGAGAGAATAAGAGTGAGTAATGAGAATCTAGGTACAAGTTTCCAACTTTTTTCTCACTGGATGATTGACTCCTATTGGAATAAGTTATGTAATTACAACCTGTTCTTTTTGAATTTTTTTATTTAGGAATCCAATATGCCATACTCCTTTTAACTCAAATCTGCAAGACTCCAAAATTAAAGTCTGAGTAATTAGAGTAAAAACCATGGGTTGCACAATTAATAATGCTAAATATTCACCTTGAAATAATTGCAGGTAGTCACTAGGAACCCATAAATTGGGGAATGAAACAATAAATTTCATAAAATACTTTTCCAGATACAGATAGAATTGTAGAACATCTGTCTGTAGGCTTACATGCCAGAAAGTAATCAACCAGGACACAAGAGGTGATAGCATTATGTTGTTTGATGACTTCCTTGAGGAGAAAGTCTGCTGTGTGTGTGTGTGTGTGTGTGTGTGTGTATGTGTGTGTACACACATGTAAAAAAAATATATATATATATATGTGCATGTATTTATGTATTTACACATATACAATAAATTTCATCATAAAAGGAATATTAGAATTATAACCTTGCTTCTACAAACCTTACCAGTGTGATAAATATTTAGGAAAATCTACTGAGGATAAAGAATAAGATGTGATTATCTATTTCTCTTTAATTAGTCATCTTCAGTATCAATCTTTTAATTAAAATACTTCAGGAGAAGAGGTATTCTCTTTCACTGGTACCTCATATCACCTAGGACCTTGTACATTGGAGAACTATTTTATGGTTCATTTTCTATGAGGGCTCTGAGACTTTCCTTGGAGATCTTACAGTACTCTGAAAATACTGGTACCTGCAGTCCACAATGGACATTTTTATTTTGCTATGACATTCAGTAGTCAATTGCAGAGTCTTGAAATGATAGTGAAGCTCAGAATTTATAATACATATATTAATGTGTGGTTAATACACTATAAAATATGATTGAAAGTATCAATTTAAGATATAACATATAAGACTAACTAATATATAAGTCTAAGATTATGATATAAGTCTAATGTTGGTCTATGTATTTTTTCTAGTCCTAAAGAATATTCTCACATATAATAAAGAATTTCCATTTGATGTTCAGCCTGTCCCATTAAGGTAAATAAATAAGCATCCATATTTTATCTTCTGATTTTATTATCTATTTTATGCCTGTTTTTCAAATATTTCTGTATTTTTTCCCTATCAAATTTGGTATTGGTGATATGGCTGATACCATTGGTAGCAATGAGATGATTGACATTGACATTTATATCAACATTAACCTAATAATCAGCATCTTATCTGGGAAGTTAGTGGCTATGAGGGTTAGCTGGTGTATTAAGTGGAGTAGCTCACTAATTTTTCTGTCCTTTTTTATATAGGAGAATTTCAGCCCCTGGTGAGGAAGAGCATTTGGAATTTAAAGAAGATGAAGAAGAAGGTGGTGCTGGAGCAGGGTCTCCTGATTCTTTTCCTGCTAGAGTGCCTGGTGGGTACAAAAAATGTACATTATATAATTCAAGGTCAGGTGTTTGGAACTTACTTTTGTACTTGTTAGTGGCGGGTAAAACATCTCCAGGTTTGCCAATCTTAAGCAAATTATCATGGCCATTCTGATAGCGGTAGCTAATGGTTTATTGTAAAAGTATCTTACTATTTGTGTCAGGGATCCTCAAAACATCCCGTGTTTAGTGATTGGCTAGGAAGACCCACAGGACTCAGCATATAGATGTACTCACAGTTGTATTCTGAGTCATTACAACAAGAAAACACAAGAACAAAATCAGCAAAGGGTAAAAGCACACAGGCAAATTCCAGAGGAAACCAAACTTCTAAGAGTCCTCTCTCAGCAGAGTCAAATATGTACTTGATTCTCTCAACATTATTTCACACCTGTAAAATGAAAAATATTGTCTATTGGGGAAACACTGTAGAGATTCAGTGCACAAGACACTTATTGGGGTTAGCATGAACCAAAACTACAGACTCCAGGAAGAAAGCAAGTGTTCAGCACAAACCATATTGTTTGCATGGATGGTTTAGGCACAGTGATCTTCTTAACAGGGCATGATGGGAATCCTGCTGAAATCCAGGTTCCCAGATGCTAGCCATGGACCAACATTGTAAGTAGGCTTTCTAGAGTAACTGTTTGCTATGTTAATTCTTTTCTTTATATATCTAGCTGTTCTTTAAATAATCATATATGATTGTGAAACCTGGACCTGGAGGAACAGATACTATACAGTTGCCCTTAACAGGGAAATAAAGAATACATAGCAAGTTCTTTTTACTTGTGGAAGATCTTGACAAGGTTGTAAAATACCCTAGTCAAGCACCCTGAGTGAATTTTTTGCCTCTTCCACTTCTATAATTTCTTCTGTTCTTATACAGTGCACAGTTTTTACTTCTGATGAACTAGTTCATTTTTTGGAAGTGTGTAAATAACACTGTACTATTGTGATGCATTTTTTATGCTTTATGGTATAATTAAATATAATATACATATCATCCAGAAAACTTCATAATTAAAGTCATATTCCAGTAAGTTAAATACTCTTTGGTAGAAGACGTTTGAAATATAAACAGTATAGGCTTAGACAAACAAGATACCTGCGCTTTTGAGTCTAACATCTGCCAATCAGTAGTTAAGTGACTGTACTTTTTTCTTTATAAAAGGAGATGTTGACAATGCCTAATTCATAGGGTTACAATGAAAATTAAGGCACCACATACAAAGCATTTGGCATGATACTTTTCATTTGCTGGGGTAGTGGTGGCTACTGTATTTTCATTATCACTTCTAAATGGTGCTAACAGTCCTACACCATAGGGTTATTGGAAAAATTACAGTCACTATAAAATGTTATTGTAAGTGTTTCTTTGATACAAGGTAATTATTTCCAATCTGTTTGTCCTTATGAAGAAAGAGCTATATTTTACTTGTCATATTTGTAGGAAATTTCAAAATTGCTGAGATGATGAGGTAAATAAATTTGCTAAAATTTTTCTGTATTTTTTATTTCCTTTTCAAACCACATGCTGTACTTGAAATAGATTCCAGTTCTATAAATTTCTGGTTTGATTATTTGTTCACTAGCTATACTTCTGTAGCAAACAAGATCCTTGAAGCAGATGATGTAAGTCATGAAATGGACAGATTAAGGTCTTTATGGGTTTCAGGTTGCTGAGTTGAAAAGAAACTCTGTAAATTAAGTCTATTTGCTAAGAAAGATTAAGCCCAAAGTAATTAGATTTTTGTATTCTGATATAGCATTTTGGTATTTTATTTCAGAGATACAGAAAGCTCACTAAACCTTTCTATTCCCTGAATTATTTTCCTCAAAGTAAGAAAGAGTACATATAGTTCAATTGGCTATATTTGATTTTCGATCATATTTTCCAAGGCCTGTGTCATTATAAAATTAAAAATGTCATTGAAGGACAATTTGACCTTTAACTTAATTGTAGAATGGGGAAAATTGTTATACTGTGGACATCCAAGATTTCATTCATGATAAGGCTGTTGTGTCTATATTATCATGGCAGGGTGCTCCTAAGAATTATAACATTTTTATTATCTTTATTTTATGTAATTTATATAATTGTAAGTTTGTTGTATTTTTTTTTTGGTACTGAGGATTTAACACAGGGGTACTTTACCAGTGAGCCACATCCTCAGCCCTTTTTATTTTTCATTTTGAGACAGGATTTCACTTAGTTGCTGAGGGCCTCACTGAGTTGCTGAGATTAGTCTTAAACTTGGGATCCTCCTGCCTCAGCCTCCCAAGTCACCTGGATTACAGGCTTGTGCCATAGCATCTAGCTTATTATGATCTTTTGAAAAAATATTGATTAAGGTGTCCCTTACATATATAAAAGGCATCTTTTTTAGTGTGCAGCTTTATGAGTTTTGACAAACACACATGCTAAACACTACTACTGTTAAGCTAATGAGATGAAGTATAATATATGACTATGGTATGACCAAGAGTAGTTTATTCCCATTTAAAATTAAAAATGAATTTTTATCCAACCTTTCTTGAAAAGAATAATAAATTGTTAAACCTTTCTTTGACATTAATATCATTTTCAAAGCCTTCAATTCTCATAAGACAAACAGTAACTTTTGTGTACTGCTTTAAACACTAACTGGCTTAAGTACAAATAGTAGTTTAATTTTCTTAAGGTAATCTCAGTAGATTTCATTTAAATAGAGGATATAAATTTATAACCTATTATTTATTACCTGAAAACTTATTTATCATGTTGAATATTAAAGCTTCTAAATGATAAACCAAAGTAATACAAATAAAAAAATAGCTGATCAGGATTATATGCTTATAATCCTAGCTACTTAAGAAATTGAGGCAGGAGGATTGCAAATTTGAGGCCAGTGGGGGCAACTTAGAGAGACTTTGTCTCAAAATAGAAAGAACTAGGGATGTAGCTCAGTGGTAGGGTGCTTGCCTCACCTGTGTGAAGCCCTACATTTGTTTCCTAGTACCACATGCACAAATAGCCATGACACAATTTTAGACAAAATTTAAAAAAACATTTCTGAGTGACCTAAACATAAGCCTAGCAATCTCAAAATTATTCTAGATTTGTATTGGTTATTCATCTTTTATATAGTCTTAGATATGTACAAAAACTGTTTTTTGAAACTCAAAATGAAGAGTGAATCTTACTTCTTTAATATCAAGCCTGTACTTGTTTCTTTCCTGCATAAATATTCAATTCTGAGTTGAACTTGAGAGTTAAGCAAATATGGATTTCATTTTCAGCTAAAGTGCAGTGTTTTTCTTACTCATGCATATAGGAAGTTGAAAACTGCAACAAAATATTCATTGCTGTTCCATGAATATTAGGGCATCCTTATTTCACAGAATTTCAGAATATATTTAGGGTTAAGCAGTAAATACCACCAAAGTGTGCAGTTAAACTCTGGCTCTCTGTGCACTTCCTTTCTCTCAAAGTCTCAAATTCTCAGACTGAGCCGAACAGTCAGAGCCAGAGTCCCTCATCCAGTCATGTACTTATATTGAAAGGAAAGGAAAATACCATTCAATGTTATCTGGAAGTTCTCCTAGCTATTTTTCAATAGTTTTAAGGCTTGTTAATATTCTATTACTCTCAAGCAGTTTTGGAAACATTTTAAGATTTCTTTTTTATAATTTGTCTTGTTTGTTTGTAGTACTGGGGATTGAAGTCTGGGGTGCTCTACCACATAGCTACATCCCCAGCTCTTTGACTTATTTTTTTTTTATTTTGAAACAGGGTTTTGCTACGTTGCCCAGGCTGGCCTCTCCTGCCTTAACTTGCCAAGTTCCTGGGATTACAGGCATGCACCACTAAGTCTGGCTAAGTTTTTTTTTAATCCATGAATCTTGTCACTTGAAGTCAAAAGGTTTTCTCCAGAGCTTTGCAGAAATTGATTTATAGGAAATGTCTATTGAGTATGCTCTTCATCAAGGCTCTAAGCAACATCTGGCCTGCTTTGTCTTGAAAGTCCTCTGGCCACTCAAATTTTTAACCCAACACCTGTAGTAACTCTTCCTTGCATGCTAAATGGCATCTGTGTATGAAGCATATACCCACTGATTCATCTTAGGTTTTGTGAGAGTATTTATTATTTTTTTCTAGATATGATGGTTACACTTAAGAATTCAGCCATTATCCAAATCACATATTTCTGAACACAGAAAAATACATATTTCTAGTACCAGTCAATAAAGAAAATAAAAACAAGAATATATTCATATAACTTATATACAAACAACTTTAATCAGGTATAATTTTTCACAGACCTAGAAATATTATTATTTGAATGCTAATGACCCCTAAGATTTTTATCAAACTTTTAATATAATTTCAAAGTGAACAAACTTCCTTATGATTTTACTCTTTATCTTGAAAGGTTGGACCAGTTTCTCAACTACAAATCAGTTACCAACCAAAAGAAATTGTGCATGTGTTTTCATATTTTCACACAGTTTGTATGTGTGTACAAATTGCAGATGTGCAGTACAAATTGCAAAATTTTTCTCTTGCTAGATTTTTAAGACCCATTTCATGTTTTGTGCCATTTACAAAATGTTATGACCAAATAATGATTTGATAATACCATTATTTTAAATTATGTTAAAATTATCCCAAAATAATAGAAAATATTATTTTATATATATCATTTTTATTGGATTTTAAAATTACAAAGAAATGTGCACTTAAAAAATGTGTGTGACAGACTTTGAATTGGTAGTATCAAACATCTGAATTTACTTACAAGTATGATAAATCTAAAATAAAGAAGACATAAATATATAATCACACACATATGATAATGCTTAGTTTACAATTTAGATATCAGGTTCATCTCTGTCCTAAAAGTATGGACAACAAATTTTGTACTCCTTATTCATGACATTTAATATACCAAGCACCAAGGCAAAATGAAGACTGACTCACCTCTTATTGAAGTAAATGCCTGTGACAAACATTTGTACAATATCATGTAAAAAGCAAATTCAAATCAGTGTTTTAAAAAATATAATCTTTGGTAATTTTCCTCTTTTAATGTTCTGACCTAGACAATGATGTACTATTTTGGAACAAAGACTGTCATGCCATTTCCAATTTTGGACTAGAAATTGTCCTTATAGTATGATATGAGATATAAACAATAGAAATTTTTAAAAAGCAAAAATAAAAAAGTTGAAAGAAAAGAATGACTTCCTCTTCTGCATGTGAGGACAGGGTCTTAAGGATCCCATTGACCTTCATATCCATGTCACTCCAGACTCATCCTCAGGCTGGTGGTCCTTTCATTGTCTGATTCTCCATGATCTCTATGGCCATCCTACTTGATACTTAGACCTTCATTTTTCTCAGCATCCTCTTGGAACAAAGAAGTTATGGGCAGGGGGTGGGGGGCTTCAGATGTTCTCCCATTGTTTTTCTGTACCTGTTTCAGGTAGAGTGGTGCTTCATTGCTTGGTCTGTGTCAGTGCTGTGGGGTGCCCAGCAGAGGCAGAGGCCTTACTTGCACAATTCCCTTTCCTCTCCACAGTGGCAGTGGCTGTAACATTCTTGGCTAGGTCAGACGCTTTTACACAGTTTTTAAAACATTCTTGAGGGAACTTGTCTATGTTTAACAAACAGCCATTTGGGGGATCCATAGCTACCTTCACAAATTGTTTTCCACAGATGAAGCACAATGAAATAGAACAACTTGAGTTTTTACCCAAGTACCACCTGTTAATAAACAGTTTCCATCAACAAGATGGACTTTTTGGTATCCCCTATTACAGTAGTGTGGTAAAATGGTTCCAAACCTTCTAATTCATTGTCATTACTTAATCAGAGTTGTCTTTAGGTTTAGGCTTAGAATCTTCCTCTCGCAGAAAATCACACTGAATTGAGTAATTCCTTCCAACTCTTTTTGACACCAGTGAGAGCATGCTTGCTCTGGTTGGTGCATAAGAGGTGGTTGGGGGCAGATAAGTCAGAAAAAGACATGCTTTCTGTGTTCAGTACAACTTGGGGCTCACCAGCTACCAATGGCTTCCTTTGTCTTGCAGTAAAAACTGAAAGTGGAATTAACCAAATGAACACAGTCCTGCTGCTCACTGCTTTATGAGTGTTAAAGACCTATCATATTGCTATCTGGGCTGCTCAGTCTCTGTCCATTCCTGTGAATGTGCATTGCCCAGTGTACAAAGTTCAAATGTTACTCTTTTTTAATCACTCCCTTACTTGGAGTTCTTAGTGACAGCTCAATAACATCCATGGGATGTTATTGAAAACTTGGTTTGGACAGCTGTAGCCATTTAGAGTTTTCCATATTTAAAAGTATGAGGCATAAATAGTGGCCTCACAAAAATGTCTATATTCTAATCCTGGGAACCTGTGACTGTTATGTTTACATAGCAAAAGGAACTTTGCAGAAGCTTGAGATGGGGAGGTTCTCCTGCAGTTCCTTTTAAGGCTTTAGGGACAATTAAAATAAAGATGTTAAAATGAGACATGATGGTTAAAAGCATGGACTCTGTAGCCAAACTTCTGTGTGATTATGGATAATTTGTTTTTCTATGCCTCACTTTTCACCTCTGAAAAATAGAACTAAACTATTGTTGTGAGGATTAGATGAGAGGATTAGGATAGTATGTGGCACATCACAAATACTCACAAGTGTTAGCTATTTCTTATTTACATAGCAATTCCATGTGGAAGAACATTTCTTCTGATCTTTGATCTAGATCTGAGAGCAGATGATCTAGCTGAAATAGCACAGTTTACACTGGATTGTGTGTAGTGATTTCTTTCTTATCCTTGTTAGTCTTTGAATTTTATGAATGTAGTTGACTTGTTCTCATATTACACTATGTAATTGGATATGTTAATTCTTCACTTAGAAATCTTCCTTTTAATGCATTGGCTCAATTTACAACTATCATGGTTTGATCTTTGATGCAAAAACATGCATATAGATGGTATGGTATTATTTTAGCATTTGATCTTCTTTTATGTTTATTATTTCTTCACTCATTGATATAGATTCTCTAGCCATTTGTTTACTAGAGCATGATAACCTCTAGAACTGGAAATTCAGTCATTCATTCAATAAAATATTTCTTCAACAAAGATCTGTTTATTCCTTGTGCATACTACAAAAGGAACAGTTCCCACACCTTTCAGGATGCTTATTGTGTAGTCATCAAGACAGAGCCAAAAGCACATGATTATGATTAGAGATGTGCACCAATGTCATAGGTTGGCAAAAAAGAAGGGCTGAGGGAGTTCAATAAATCTAGCCAGATTTAGGACTCACTGAGTATGTAGGAGTTGACCATGCAGAGAGAGAGAGCACATCATAGAGCATTCTGAAACACCTTAAATAGGCACCTTTCTATGTAATCTATGATCTTAATTACACTCAGCTTCCTTCATCATGGAACACAATGTTTGACATTCTACCTTGAATTAAACAAGAAATTCAGACTTGAAATCACTGCCTCCATATTAAATTATTCGAAGCATAATGATTACATTAAACCTTACTGTGTAGTCTCAGGCAAAAAGATTGTTGGTAAGGAATGTAGCATCAGCCCTACCATTTCAACTGAAAGACCTAGATGATGACAGGTTATAAAATTGACTCACCCCAAAGTAACAACAAGTTTAATATCAACTTGGAAAAAAATAATCTTAACATCAAAAAGACTTTGAAAGTTGTAAAGCAATCATCTTTTGAATGTCAAAAAAGGTAGTAAAGAGGTAATACATAAAGAAGTAACATTCTTGGGGGTTTTGGGGGGTGGGGTGGGGTGGGTTCTTTTTTTTGTCTTTTTTAGAACTGGAGTTTGAATCCAGTATTTTGCAAATGCAAGGCAGACACTTTGCCACTGAGCTACATCCCAACCCAACATTCTTAATATATAAAGAAAAATTTTAATTGTAATAACCAAAGCAGAATACATGAGAGGAACAGACAATATGAGTGAGCGCACGAGCGTGCGCACACACACACACACACACACACACACACACACACATACATTTAAAAAACATCCGTTAAACATAAAAAGATACTCAACTTTATTTTTAATAAAAAACAGAAATTAAAGCTACTGTTGGTGAGTCTTAGGGGAAATAGGTACTTATTAATCACTGGTGGGAACAGAAAAATGGTGAGGTTCCTTTGGAGGGGAATTGAGCATTCTCTAACAACATATAAGTACATATTTTTTCCTTAGCAATCCCATTCCTGAGAATTTACTCTGAAGATGCACCCCCAAAATACAGGAAAAAGAGGAGGAAACATTTGCATATACACAAGATTCTCTGTTTAGGTGTTTTTTATAATGATAAAAAGTTAGAAATAAAGTAACTGCCATATGAAGATTGACTGAATAAACATAGGATGCTGTAGAAAATAATTCAGAAAATCTCCATGAACTAATGAGTGTTTTTCAAATTATTGTTAGCAGAATTTATCAAGGTAGTTCACATTAGCAGATTAAGGGGAAAGATTTCATAAAGTTGTCAACAATGCAGAAAAAGTTTTCAGTTAAGTTTGAAATACAGCCTTGATTTTAAACAATTCTTGTCAAAGAACAGAAAAACATCCTTAACCTGATAAAACATGGCTACATGACATTTACAGCCCCAAATCGTTTAATGATGAATTTGAACAAAACAAGAGTGTCTATTACTTCTTTTTATCAGCATTGTTTTGGAAGCTCTAGCTACTGCACTAGGACAAGAAAATGAAATATAAAAGGGGGGATGTTCTTTATTTGCACATTTATGAATATATAGAGAATATATGCAAAAAACCTATTCATAACTCATTAATAAGATAATGTGGTTCCTGGATAGAAAATCTGTACAGACAAATCAATTTTATCTCAAACAAGTAATAGTTGCTTAGAAAATGAACTATTATAATATTTATAGTAGTATTAAATAATATCAAGGACCTTATTATAAATTCAACAAAAGAAATATAAGAATTTTATGTAGAAAATAAACCTTTATTGAAAGAAATAAAAGAATATCAAAAGGAAAAGGAAACTGGAGCAATCTTGAAATTAGGGAAAAAGATGGAAGAGTGACTTAATAATTGTTATGGTTGGTGAGATGTTGAATTGTACATTCTCTTTTACTTTTTTCATTTCTCTCAATTGAATTGTTTATGAGAATGCATTTTATAAAAACAGTGAAGTCATTATTCTTTTTTTCATTTGTTCATAATAGTTATTCTTGACATTAGATTCATTTGGACTAATTATAAATGCATGGGATATAATTTGCTCCAATTCAGTCCCTTCACCCTCCCCATCCTCCCTCCCACTGTTCCCTTTCATCTACTTTACTGATCTATTTATTTACATTTTTTAAAATTAGTATGTTACAGATATTCAAAATGATGAGTTTCATTGTAGTATATTCACATATGTGCATTGAAAAGTTAATTTGGTTTCATTCCACAGTTTTTCCCTACCCACTCCCCATTCCCTTCTTTTTCTTTTATTGATTTTATTTTTTTTAAATACACGACAATGGAGTGTATTACAATTCTTATTACACATATAGAGCACATTTTTTTTATCTTTGTATAAAATATGTTCATGCCAATTCACGTTATACATATACTTGTTTTTTTTGCATTACAATTCTTATTACACATATATACCACAATTTTTCATATCTCTGTTTGTATATAAAGTAGGTTGACATCCAATATGTGTCTTCAGACATGTATTTTGGATAATGATGTCCATCACATTCATTCCACATTCATTAGGAGGCTAATCCCCTGCCTCCTCCCTTTCCCTCACTCCCCTCTTCCCTATCTAAAATCCATCTATTCATCCCATTTTCCTCTTCCCTACCCTATTATGAGTCAGCCTCCTTATATCAGAGAAAACATTTGGCATTTGTTTTTTGGGGATTGACTAACTTCACTTAGCGTTATCTTCTCCAATGCCATCCATTTACCTGCAAATGCCATAATTTTATTCTTTTTAAAAAACGTTCATAGTGTATATATGCCACATTTTTAAAAATCCATTCATCCACTGAAGGGCATGTAGGTTGGCTCCACAGTTTAGCTATTGTGAATTGTGCTGCTATAAACATTGATGTGGCTGTGTCCCTGTAGTATGTTGTTTTTAAGTCCTTTGGGTATAGTCCAAGGAGAGGAATAGCTTGGTCAAATGGTGGTTCCATTCCCAGATTTCCAAGGAATCTCCATACTGCTTTCCAGATTGGCTGCACCAATTTGCAGTCCCACCAGCAATGTATGAGTGTACCTTTTTCCCCACATCCTCTCCAATACTTATTGTTGTTTGTCTTCATAATAGCTGCCATTCTGACTGGAGTTGTATCTTAGTTTTGATTTGCATTTCTCTGATTGCTAGAGATGTTGAAATTTTTTTCATATATTTGTTGATTGATTGTATATCCTCTTCTGAGAAGTGTTTGTTCAAGTCCTTGGCCCATTTTTTGATTGGGTTACTTGTTTTTTCAGTGCTTAGCTTTTTGAGTTCTTTATATACCCTAGAGATTAGTGCTCTATCTGATGTGTGAGGGGTAAAAATTTTCTCCCAGATGTAGGCTCTCTGTTCACCTCACGGATTGTTTTCTTTTGCTGAGAAAAAAAAAAAAAACTTTTTAGTTTGAATCCATCCCATTTATTGATTCCTGGTTTTAATTCTTGTGCCATAGGAGTCTTATTAAGGAAGTTGGGGCCTAACCCACATGATGAAGATTAGGGCCTACTTTTTTCTTCTGTTAGACGAAGAGTCTCTGGCTTAATTCCTAGGTCCTTGATCCATTTTGAGTTAAGTTTTGTGCATGGTGAGATTTATGAGTTTAATTCCATTTTGTTGCATATGGATTTCCAGTTTTCCCAGCACCATTTATTGAAAATGCTATCTTTTCTCCAGTGCATGTTTTTGGCACCTTTGTCTAAAATAAGATGATTGTAATTTTGTGGGTTAGTCTCTGTGTCCTCTATTCTGTACCATTGGTCTACCAGTCTGTTTTAGTGCCAAAACCAAGCTGTTTTTGTTACTATTGCTCTGTAGTATAGTTTAAGGTCTCATATAGCGATACTCCCTGCTTCACTCTTCCTGCTAAGGATTTCTTTAGCTATTCTTGGTCTCTTATTTTTCCAGATGAATTTCATGATTGCCTTTTCTATTTCTATGAGGAATGCCATTGAGATTTTGATTGGAATTGCATTAAATCTATATAGTGCTTTTGGTAGTTTGGTCATTTTGATAATATTAATTCTGCCTATCCAAGAGCAAGGTAGATCTTTCCAGAAATAGTAAATGAATTCAGCAAAGGAGCAGGATATAAATCAACACCCATAAATCAAAGGCATTTCTGTATATCAGTGACAAAGCCTCTGAGAAGGAAATGAGGAAAACTACTCCATTCACAATAACCTCAAAAAAATGATACTTGAGAATCAATTAAAGAAGTCAAAGATCTATACAATAAAAACTACAGAACCCTAAAGAGAGAAATCAAAGAAGATCTTAAAAGATGGAAAGATCTACACATTCCCTTCTTAAAAGGAGAAAGGGAGGAGGAGGGAGGGAGAGGGGGAAGTTGGGCAGGGTCAGATCAGAATATGATAACCCAAAGGGTGGGGTTTGGCCTGCTGAGAACTTCTAACTGAAGGAGATTGGAATCTCAAAAGCAAGCTCAGCAGCAAAGCCTTTGCTCTCCTCCTGCCCTCCTGTCCGTTCACCCTTCTCTCCCAAAACCAGTCATAAAACCTAGAAAGTGCTCTCTCTCTCTCTCTCTCTCTCTCTCTCTCTCTCTCTCTCTCTCTCTCTTTCTCTCTCCCTCTCTCTCTCTCCCTCTCTCTTTCCTTCCTTCCCTGCTATTCCCTTCCTGTCCCCCTACCCTCCCTTCCCCCCTTTCTTAAAAACCCTCATTCCAGACAGGACCTGCCTTAGGTCCAGAAGGAAAGAAGGCTATACAGAGAGGCCAAGAAGAATCTGACCAGACAGGGCTTGCTGGGACCCTGGCAGCCTTTTACCATTAGCTCACACCCCCTTTTCCAGCCATTTCTACATGGCCATCCATTCTTCATGGAACATAAACATAAAAACAGGAGTTTTCCCTGGATCTCTAGGTCTTTATTTCTGAAGGCTTTTAGGTCAAATAAAATTCTATTAAATAATTGTAATGATTTTTAAAATGTAAAGATATATACTAGTTCATAAATTAGAAGAAGCAGTTTATAAAGATAGACTCTTTCTGAAACTCATCTGAATTTTTATTGCAGCTATAGAATGAACATACTGTATTAGTGGTAAGAGGATAAACAGTCCAGTAAGACAGAATAGAAAACTCAGAAAGTGATTGCCACATGATTTATGATTGAAGTGGGACTGCAGATCAGTGGTGGAAAATGTCAGTCTTTTTAATGAGTAGTGCTGAGACAATTGAGTATTTATGTGAAATTGAATGAAATTAAAGCCCCTACTATACACTGCAGTCAATAATTCTGTGTGACATATGAAATTAAGTGTGAATGGCAAAACAATAAAATGCTTTCAAGATAATACCTTTATGATTTTGGAGTGGGGTAAGTTGTCTTAAATATGACATAAAAAGCACTGATAGTAAAGGAAGATATTAAGAAATTTGATATTACTAGCAGTAAGTATTTATCATAATCAGAAGACACCATGGCAGAGAAAAGTCATTCTTAACATTCAAAACTAATACTTGGTGTTAGAAGTTAGCAATGGTTGCTATCTTTTGGAAGAGTGAATTGGATATGGTGGGGGGAAGGACACTCCCAGGAGGCTGATCATATCTTTCCTAGATCTGATACTAGTTATACAGGTGTATTCACTTTGTGGAAGTTCAGCAAACTGTACTAACAATTTGTACATTTTAAAATGTATATGCTCTACTTCAACAAAAAGTCTTTATAAAGGAAAAGTACTAAGAAGCTATTTGTAAAATATTTGTCCAGCAAAATAATAGAGACCTCCTACAGCTCAATAAGATAGATATCTCAATAAAAAATCGAGCAAAATAATTGAACACACTTCAGAAAAGAGGAAATCATATATTTGATTTATTCTAAAAGGTGCTCAACCTTATTAATCTTCAGAGGAATGCAAATTAAAATGATTGATCTCTTTATACTAAAATTGGCTAACATGAAGAATCTGAGAAAACAGTACCTAGTGAGGATGTGGAGCAATGGGAACACTACTGCACTTGGGCTAGGAATAAAAATTGGCACAACCACCTTGGGAAATGGATTGTCATTACATAGTAGGTATGGAGGTAACATGCCAGGTGACTTAGTGATTCCTCTGTTTCAGAAATGGGTGCTTATGGGAACCAGAAGATGTTCAGAAGAGTATTTATTATAGCCTTGTTAACTTTATCCAAACACTTGAAGTAATTCAAATGTCTATCAACACAAGAATGTGTACATAAACTGTAGCATATTTATACAGCCATGTACTACATAATAGAATGAACTTTTCTGCAGAAAAATTCATATATGATATACATACATGTGAATATGTATGTATATAAATATAAATGTATACATATTCACATTTTTCATAAAATTTCAGAGGTGTTTCTTAACTCTCTGAAGTTCATCCCAGATGTCCAGGTACAAGCCCCTCTTCTAAAAGTACCCTCATTTGTCAATCAAAGAAGATGCATAAAAGGTATTATGTATATATTTAATGATATCAGCCTGAGCCCATTTAGATTTGTTAATGCAACAGTGGAATGCAGCCTCCAGGCCTTCCCATTATTGCATTTGTCTGTATTGTCTTCATATTTGTTTAAATTAGAAAGTAATACATTTTTAACAGCACTGTTGAGGTACAATTTGCATTTCATAACATTTCCCTTCTGTAAGTATAAAATTCATCGATTTTTGACACCTCTATAGAGTTTTGCATCTGTCATCACTATACAAGTTCAGAACATTCCCATCACCTCCCAAAATTTTCTCAAGCCACATTTGCCATCAATCAAATGTGTATTTTCAAATGTAGTGTGTTTATTGCTTCATGTATTTCAAATAACTCATCATTAAAAGTAGCATAACACATTGTTGAATAGAAACTTGAAAAACATTAACCAAAATCTTTTGTTAAGTGTATTTTGAGGTTCTGTATACATACTTGATTAAAATCAGCTTATTTGCATCTGTTCTCTATTGCTAGTTTCAAAAAAGGGAACATACTGAACAGTTGATTTCTTCTTTCATATGTCCTTGGTGGGTGAATGTTGTCATGTTGTTCTGGGTGGGTTTTTAGTTTTAAAAATTTTAGTTGGTTTTGGGGAAAATGTTCAGTTATACAAATGGCCATTTTATATGGCAGTCTGTATAGTACTAATTTCTGAGAGAATACCTCATACAAAATAGAATGAAGAATAGAAGTTAGACTATATAGTTAAATTAAAACATAAATATCAAATTGTAAATTATTTTCTTTATTAGGAGTAACTAAAGAGAAGAATGTATTGATCAACTCTGATATTAAATGTCTCAGACTTTAGAACAGTATAACAAGTATTTTAAAAGCTTTTCTTGTCTTTGTTCTACCACTTCATATTAAGATGCTGAGTATAATATAGAAGTACATATGGAATATAAATATTATGTGAGCATATTATACAATTATGTATAATTGGGCTTCCTCAAGTAATCTTTTTAACATACTTTTATTATACATACTATATACTATTATTATAGAAATGATTATTTCTGCTTAAAGGTGATTTATGGTTGGGAAATGCAGATATATTATGTGTAAAATTAAATATTTTTCTAAAAAAGTATAACATCAGATGTTCATGAATTTCGGAAATAAAAATACATAATGCCTAGCTAGTTCCTAAGAGGTAGGCTATATCTTCTGTTTGTCAAAGTATTTACTCTGAATTGTTGGTGGAGCTAACTTTTACTGAGGTTTCTCTGTTGCCAGGTACTTTATTACCAAGGTTGCCATCAGAACCGGGAATGACATTACTCACTATCAGGATTGAGAAAATTGGTCTGAAAGACACTGGACAGTGCATCGATCCCTATATTACAGTTAGTATAAAGGGTAAATAACTGGCAAATTGCATTATGTTTTTTCTCATATGGGACAAAGTTTTTGACAGGGGATGGTCTTGTATATGTGACAACTTACTTTAATGCATTCTATAATGAGGCAAAATTCTAGAAGAGATCATAACAGAACATAGTTCGAAAGACTTACAAAAAATATTTTCTACTTATACACTCAATTTTGCTTTTGAGTTTGTATAGATTTTTGCTCTTCAGATTCCATCTAATGTGCAGACTAAACATACACATTGTCCTTAACAGCAGCTACAGTCTTCAGGATGTAGATTAACAATAGCACCCCTCACCTTCTCCTATCCAGTCTATATTCATTTCTCTCCACAAAGCCCCATGTCCTATTTTCCCATCTCTCCTGCTTCAGCCCCTTCTTCTTCCTGTGCTACTGAGGTATCTACTTAGGTGAATCCTACAGAGGCAGATGAAAATCAGGGGACAGGGAAGTAGGGTGCATCCATAACATCCATGCCCTGAAAGCAATCCCGTGAAATGATGATGTGATTAAGGAATAAATTATACCATTTTACAGAAATAACTATAGTTAGTACAAACGGCTTATTTTAATCTGTAGTTTTGCACCAAAGGAACAGATCGGTGCTTAAATTAAATGGAGGAACTTTTATCAATTGCAGAAATAAAGTCAGATCCATGGGTTCATTAGTGCTAATTAAAAGAAAAATATGACCACAAAGAAAAACATTTATTTAAAGAACATAATCCACAGCACTAATACTGGTACACTTTTAAATTCCGAGGTTACCAGTTATCAAATATATAGTGTACCGGAAAATATTTACATTGTTTGATAGGCCATTTATAAAACTGCATACTCATTGAGAAAGTATACTTAAAACACAAAAATATTTAATGATGTTGTAAATGTTAAATTACCTTTGCATATGTTATACTGAAATATTTTTATGTAAATATTTTTTTAATTATTAAATGTACTAAATTGTTTTTTGAGCTTTTTGAGACACATAAATGAATAACACATAAACACTGAGGAGTTATTAAATGAGTCCATGTTGAATTTGACTAAACTGAGATTTTTAAACCCGGAAAATTAAAACTATATATAACGTGCCATCTGGTTGTTGTAAATTCAGGGTATGTTGTAAACAGTATAACCAGAATTTAGATAATATATATGAAAAATTATTCATTAACCAAAGGGTTTTTGTTGGCTGTTCTCATCCATTTTTGGTTCTTAACAGGGAAATTATGATAAGGTTAGGTTTAAAGGCTTTTCTAAATAAGTCATATACTTGATCAAAGTTAGAAATTGGTGGCAGAGCTCCATTGTGGCAAATTATATACTCCAGATTTTTTTTGGCATAGAAATATATAGTGGGCTATTCCCTAAGGAAAAAAAAACCATATTTGTTCTTTTTACCACTTCACTATGAAGATCAAGTTTTGTCCACTTGGCCATGTAAAGGCTTCCTACCACTTCACTATGAAGATCAAGTTTTGTCCACTTGGCCATGTAAAGGCTTCCTTGTCCCCTTCATGAGGTCTCCTATCCAGTCTATATTCATTTCTCTCCACATACCCCATGAACTTCAACAACTCTCACATACTTGCTCACACCAAATAGGAATCTCTTAGCCTGAGAATCTCCTCTCAGCTCTTTCCATGCCTCTTTAGGAACTGTAACCTTTGCAGTTTCTATATTTTCCGTCTGTATATGTGAATGCTCATAAGCAGAAACTTAATTGTTTCTCCAGATCTGAATGACATAGATTTAACTCCTGTGCAAGATACTCCTGTGGCTTCAAGAAAAGAAGATACATATGTTCATTTTAATGTGGACATTGAGCTCCAGAAGCATATTTAAAAATTAACCAAAGGTTTGTAATTATCAGTTACTGACTTCTTAAGGACACAGTACTTATCTGGGTTTGTGTTCATAGTATACTTAACACAAGATCTTATGTCACATAGTTATGAATATTGACTTAAAGTCAAATCAAAAATTTTTTTAAAATATGAGAATTAGCAGTTGCATTATCTAGTTGTGTAATAATGTGGTTAAATATTATTTGATAGGGAAGTTTTTCTCATAATACAGAGTTAAGGAAGAAGGTTCCCTAATAATTACCTTAAGTCCTTTTAGGAACCTAATGATTACTTTCTAACAGTTAAAGAATTATTTTTTTTTCTTTCAATAAGATGCATTGGGTAAAAAGATACTATAACTGGCAGTTAGTTTGTAAGAATATGGAAAGGACAATCTGGGTGTGGTTTCAGGAGGGAGAGAAATGATATAAGGTAGAATTTTTTTTTAAAGGAACTCTTAAATTTCTATTCTATCTAATACAGGTGCTTATTGAAACCATTTCTATAGGTACTGCTGATACTTAAGTAACTTCTGTTTTTCTTGTGGTATTTAATATTTTATATTCTTTGGTAGTTTATGATTCTACCTGTGTACATAACTTACATTCTTGCTATACATTTTTGTTGTACTTTGTAGAATTAAATGATATGGAGAAATGTCACTCAGACATGCTAGTACCAGAGCTTGGAGTGACAGCCACAGTGAGTTATCAACAGTTGTGTCATCAGACTGTTTGACACATGTTACTTTGTAAAATCATAGGCTTCTGGTGACACATAAGAAATGTGTGGTCTCTGGCTTATGTTGTTTGTTTTAATTCCTTAGGTGCAGCTATCTTCTTTGAATTCAAACACTACAAGCCTAAAAAAGGTTTACCAGCATCAAGTGTTTTGCTTTCATGGAGATGGATGAGATTAAACCTGGGCCAACTGTAATAGAACTGTAAGTGATATACATATAGGATTCATACTGTTCTAATGGTTACTAGTTCATGTTTCTTCTTAGTCCCTCTTATCGAGAATGTAACATTGGAGTAGATCAATCATCAAAGTATTTTAAACAATGATCTTTCTATTGTGGTTACAGATACAAGAAACCCACTGACTTTAAAAGAAAGAAATTGCAGTTATTGACCAAGAAACCACTTTATCTTCATCTACATCAAACTTTGCACAAGGAATGATTCTGACATGAGTAATGTGGAATTTCTGTGAATTTTACCACTCAGTAGAAACCATCTTAGCTCTGTGTAGCATATTCATCCTTCAGAGGCAGGAAGTGAACCGTATCTATAGGCCAGTGAGTCCATTGCAAAGCTGTACCACAGAACTAAAGTCCAGCACCTCATTGTTATGACTCCTTTGGATACAGATTTATTGTAGATTTTGAAACTTGTTTTTACTTTTCTATTAATTGTGCAATTAATAGTCTGTTTCCTAATTTACCACTGTTCCTACCCTGCTTCCTGGAACAATATTGCTGTGGTAGGTATGCTCATCTTCAAACTTAATACAGCAATAAGAATGTGCTAGAGTTTACACATTTGCTCACTTTTGCTCCAATATGGTCTTTTGATTTGAATTAACTTCAAACTTTTGAATTGAAGTGGGTAGGATAGTACCAGATTGCTTTGAAAGAAAATTGGATCAGTTATGGTCTGTCTTTTAGGCTGTTCCTTAGAGCTGGCCTAAATTAACCCTCATCTGATAGTTCTACTTAGAAATAGTGTGCCTTGATCAGATCAATATCTTATATGGGAGTGTTCCCCAGATTGTAGCTGTGATTTTTTTCCAGATGACCAGATTGTTTTTCTGAAAGTGAGCATATTTTTAGTCATGTTGATTAGTTGTTCTATATCACATTGCTATTGTTTCTATGGTTAACATTAAATGATTCTAGGGTTAACATTAAAACTATCTCTCTCAGAATAATTACAAATTTTTGAGTGGGTTTACATCGTCTAAATAATGTCATCTAAAAATAATTGAGTCAGATGCTAATGAGATACTGCAGGAACAACTGCTGTTTTTCTGACAACTGATTGTGAAACCTTAAAACCTGCATACCTTGTCTTTATAAAGTGATGAGTATGCAAAATCTGGAAAGATATTCTATTTTTTTAATATAGGTAGATACGACTGCCATTTATTTCCTATTTAGATATATTGACATTCATATGAAAATATGCAGGTTATTAGCCTATTATAATTTCACTATTTACATTACTTTTAACTTGATGAGACATAAATAAAACTGTCATAGTACACAAGGTGGATATTTGATACACAGAAAATAAAGATTTGTGAGGAGCTTTTTTGTGGGTTACATGTAGAACCCATGTATTTTAATATTCACTATTTTAAATGAACAATGCATGAAGGGAATGCAATACTTGGCCTATTTTTAAACTAGTGTAAACCCTAATCATACCATCAATTTGCTTTTTAAAAGGAATAACAGTTATTTTAGCCCTTGCACTTCAAGAGATCTAGTCTTTAATTTTTCAGTTGTCTGTTAGGTCAGTTTTGTTTACTAGATGAATGTTAATAAAACTATATGAGCCTGAAAGAATTCTCAACCAAATTTAGTCTTTTCTTTCATCTAGATTGGGTTAATTTCACAAGTGCAAAAATAGTTCAGTATACAATAGTTCTAGGAAATGAAGAATTTGCCTTAATAAAATGTTCACTCAACTGAAACTCTGAGTAGTCAAAATTTCCAGACTGTAAACTTCTCAAGAGAAGGGCCTCATCTTCTCCATGTCATGTAAACTTTCCAAGGTGCTTGGCAGCACTCTACTCTGTACCCTGTGGAATGCTCAGTACCTTTTTGTTTGATGTTACTGATGTTTGATGTTGCTCCCTTAAAATCTACTATTAAAATGTAGCAAAACTGATATATTGTTCTTTCTGTTTTCTCATACTATAAAATATGTATATCAAAGTGATAATTTAAAAAAAAACAAACTTTTTTTGGTTGTAGATGGACACAGTACCTTTATATTTATATGTGGTGCTGAGGATCAAACCCAGTGCCTCACATGCAACCCCAGCCCCTCAAAGTGATAATTTATATGAAGAAACATTTAGCATCCTTCACATAAGAATGCTTTTTTTTTTAGCCTCGATTTATTTATGTGGTGCTGAGGATTAAACCCAAGGCCTTGCCTGTGCTAGGCAAGTACTCTACCACTGAGCCACAACCCCAGATGCCACCAAAGAATGAGGTTATATGGAAAAAAAAGAGGATGCTTTATATGAATGTCTTTCATCAGCATTAAACAAACTTAAATTGAACATTGTCGTCAGCTTAGCTTTAATTCAGACCTGATTGACCAACCCCCCCCCCAAAAAAGGTGATTTTATCTTGAAGCAGTTAACACAAAGCAATCTGTATCTCACAAATTAGTTGTTTAAATTTACTTTCTAGTGTGGGAGGGGATGAGTCACTGGACAATAATTACAACTATAGCAGTAATACTTTCAGGTTGAAACACTACTGCTTCACAAATGAAATGATTTTAGTAACTAAACTGAAACACAATTTCCTGGAGAGGACTTCTAAAACTTTTGAGATACAAAAGTATAATTGAATCAGGGGACAGTATTCTCTACACAACCTGTATATTGGCAGATACCTTGGGCTTTGCTACAGAAGTGGTACAATCAGATGGATGTAAGGAGAGGCAACTATGGGTGGGTTCAGAACTGCTCAGATAAACTACGTAGAATGCATTATAACTTACTAATAGAATAAATACAGAAAAGGCTTTAGAGGGAAAACTACTGTTGCTTTGAATAAAATAATAAATCTGCCTTTCCTTGAAAATCTATCTTCCTAGCTGACATCACCTTTATTTAAATGCTATTTTAAAATTAGAAGTTTTAGTAACTTCAGCATTGCCTTGTGTCCTGTAGAGGTTGAAAGATACATTCAAAATTGGTGTTTGTGACTTAAATTTTATTTTACATGGTTAAAAATGGCATAAGCTATTATATGGTTTTCCTCTTACACACACAGCTGCTGCTTCTAATATTAAATGGAGGTTATGTAGATTGAATTCTTCCTAAAGGACTCAAATTCTTTTTATTCTGAGTTATCTTCAGTAGTTTAGAGATTTTGTTTCACACTGAAGATTTTGCCCCTATTTTGAGAATACTTAGGGGACATAAAAAGAACAATGATATGTTATGTTCTAGGTTTCAACAATCCTATTACTTTCTAGAATTTAAAAGAATGGAAGAATATGGTCTAGCAGTAAAAAAAAGTACTAGGCTTTTATAATTTTATTTAAATCTTAAATATCTTAAAATGTACTGTTAAAATTGCCGTAATCAATATTACAGTTCTGGAGAGCTAGTTCTTAGAAACATTGTTTTAAAGACAGTAGTTACAGATTCAGGATTTGCTTTAATTGATTTTTAAATAAAATATATTTGAGTATCTATCAAAAAAAGAATTTAATTCAGCCCATATTTGCTGATTATAGACATTATAAGTTTATGAGTTTCATTCATTCTTAGAGGATTATACTTTTCTAATTTTTTTATCATATTCCTTGAAAATCAGTGGCAAGGTATGGGAAAGAGAAGAGTGTGTTATGTACATTTTTAAAAAGAAATTTCCTTATTTTATAGACACAACATACCACCTTATATTTTACTGTTATAATGCAATAATGGCAAAAGCAGTAGAACTTCAGGTCAAACAACTCTTGCTACTAATGTAAACTCATTCTCAGAAAACCATTCTCACATAGACAGTGGTTAGAAAAAAGTACATGAATGTGCTACAAAAATAGAGCCACAAGACTTCTCACAAGTAAAAGAAATCCTCTGTAGAAGTCCACAGTTGACCAAGGTCCAGCCTCCTTAACAGTGAGCAACAGGGAATATGCTGCCAAGTCACCATCTTCAGTTCTGAGAGTGAGTTTACATGCTTCCCCAATGGCACAAAGTCTCATGACGATCCAAAGAATCAACAGACACTTGGGAAATATTAATAAACAATTTTTTATGCACTATTACAACAAAGAACTTCAGCAAGAAGGAAAATGAAGTTTATGATCTTTGAGTAAACATTTTTAGCGTAACAGTCTCTGCGACCAGATATTTAAAGAGAAAAAAATCAAGCTTATAAAACACCATTTCTCTGTTATCAACTGGAATACACTAAAAATAGGATAATGGAAATACATGTTTTAAAGCATTTCCACAAGAAATGTCCATAATTATGACATTCTAAATCATTTAGCAATTGTATATGCTACATTAACTAAAACAAAGATATTCCTTATTGCACATTTTAAAATTGGAAGAATACTCTAGCTTAAGTGGGGATATTTAGGGGGAAATTATTTTGGCTCAAAATGTATACTGCGCCAAGGCAGCTTTATTCTAAAAACATAAACCTTTTAAAATAAACTTTTATATTTTGAAGCCAATAATCCTTTAACTCGATGAATAGTTCATAGTCCATTTTCTGACTAAGTGTCAGAGGTTAATTTTACAGGCCCTGTTTTAAGGCCTGTGAACATCCCTCACTACTCTGAGAATCAGGTGTAGGTGGAGCTTCATCTTTAAAGCCTGAAGGCATTAAGTCTTTTGCAGCAGGTGGTGGCCCATAGTCTTGGGGACCATGAGTTGGAGGTGGTAATGGGGCACCAGAAATGAAGTACTCTCTTGGGCCAAATGAGCCTAAAGGTCTAAATGGTGCTGGTGCAGGTCCTGGAAAAAAATCACGAGGGTCAAAAGGCAAATCCCGTTTTCCAGGTGAAACACCTGGTGCATATTCTTTGAAGCCTATTGGTGGACGAATACCAGGACCTGGAAAATAAAAAGGAAGTTATGTAAATACCCAGAAATTTCTGAACTAGGGTGATTTCAAGTATGTTGATATTATAGTATTTAATTTCTCTCAAGCCTAGAACATCAACTGGTGAACATCCTGACTTGCCAGATGAGGCAAACTGAAATGGAACAAGTTTAGGTTATAGACTTTGGCCAACCAGCCATGAAGCAACATATTAAGGATTTAAATATGGCTCTACCTAGCTCCAGGCTTGTCGTTTTTCTTTCCCTACTATATAATTGCAGAATTATTTCTATCTCACAAGAGCTCCATTTATATTTGGAAGTACTATATTACCATGAAAAGATGATAGATTATGAAATAAGAACTTTACTACATCAAAGAAATTTTGATAAAAGGAAATCCCACTATTTATTACTCTATCCATTAAAAATTCATGAAGTATTTCAGCATGGACTTTACACATGCCATCAGAATCAAGGTGCAGGCCCTCCAGGAAAAGGCCTTCCACAGCCACCTAATTAAATCAGCAACATTTATTAGGTCACTGTTAAATCCTCCTCTTTAACACTTCCCTCTGACTTTTCTCAAGGTAAGGAGGGTTTGACTTTTCCTTTTCTATATTCTATAACCTACTGCTTATGCTTCCATTATGGGTGATTACAAACTTTATGTTGTAGAATTTTCATATCTGTGACAAAATTTTAAGTTATGGCATGCGTCTCATCCACCTTTCCATCTATTGCAGTGCATATCAACAGATTTTCAACAAACATCTGCAGAAGTAATATTTCTGGCTTTTCTGTATATAGCCCCTTATCCTTGTCTATGAGAGATAGCTATTGCCTATCTCAGTATAAGATTATGTAGTGTCCCATATGTCCCAGAAAACTGGAGGAAAAGTTAAAATGTACTCAGCTTTATCCTTTCATTGTTAAGACCTGAGATAGCAACCAACTGTTTTAGCAAGCAATAGAAGTGGAAGATGAATGTGATTTATAAGTCAATCACTACTATTCAGATCATCATACCAAATGGTGGAGGAATTGGCTGAGGCCCAAAAGGCCCACCGAGCTGAAGTGGCAGTCCATACCGAATGGGAGGTGGTGGAGGCCATCCCATTGGGGGTCCCATGGGGGGGCCCATGAAGGGTACCCCTGAGAAAGGAGGGGGCCCTTTCATAGCCATATGCACCTGCAATTTGAGATTTGAAAGAAGTTAAAAGTTTTAAAATTCCTATGTATTAAGACAAAGTACCAACACCGATAAAAGCTAAAACCCAAAACAGGCACCTGTCCAGAGAACACCATCAGTGCAACAAAACTCTACCCACCCCTCCTGTGTATTCCCACTGACAGCTTACAGAAGTTGGAAGGATGCCACAAGAGGGACCAGTTTGTTACTGATTATATCTGCACAGGAAAGGGAAAGGCAAGAGGACTGGCAGAGGTTGTTAACAGAGGTGATTTCTGACCAGTATGTCATGCTGTATTCACTACAATCTATTTCAAAGGGACTCCCCCCTCCCCATCACTTCCCTTTCATCACAATAGCTCATTACTTCCATATTAAGAATGAACAGAATAAAATGAAAAATCCATTCTCTACCCATGTAATAATAGCTACTATTCAGAGTATCTTCGGTAAGTCTTTCATATATTATTCAACCTCTGAGATCTTTAAGTAGACTGTCTTGTTTTAAATAAGAGGGAACAAAAGCAAATGGAATATCATAATTTGTTGAAGGCCACACTGCATATTAAAGAAACTCAATCCCAGGTTTGCCTCCAAGCCATGCTTTTCCCACCTCTACTCCTCTCTAACAATGGGTCTTTGCTCTCTTTTAAATCTTCTACTACAAAGGGGTTTGGGGTCTTATCTAAGCTGCCCTTAGATTTCTCCAGAGATCTATATTCCTAGAATATATATACACTGGAACTTGAGAAGTATTTTCCATCACAGTGCTATATACACAAATTAGGAAGAAAAGGCTTTAATATTTACTTTCATTTACTGTACACCATTTGAGATATTGATTTATAATTTCCTATGAGTAGTGGGTTTGAAACTAAACAATTAAAAATTTATTTTATTATAGAGCTGCAGAAGACCTACCAGATATAATAACAACACAGTTACAAGAGAATACACTTATGTGAACAAATGAGACCATTGCTTGGGACTGGCTCAAGAGGTCATTTCAGATTATCATTGTTTCACTGAAACAGTATTTCACTTTCAGAAAATCTGATACCAATCTAATTCAAATCACTCAAAATAGGGTTTGCACAAATGGAGGAATTCTTAAATAACATTCTTCCAAACAAAAATAAAAATGATGAATTATATAATTTATAATGAATTTACTTTGCCTTAGAAGATTCAACACAAAACACCATATAAAGTTAGAGTGATAACTTTTTACATTCTGTAGTTCATTATAGCTGTACACACTTAAGCAACATTCCCAAGTTAAGGAGAAAAGTAAGCTCAATATTGCATGCAGTTTAAAGCAAACAAGATCAGTGTCATGCTCTGAATATCCCTCCCAGAAATGCACAGAATAAAACCCAATTCAGTTCTCAACCTCTAAGTACTTACTCCAACTGGATGCTCAGTCAAAGAAGTAATGGTGGAGACTGAGGGGGTCTCAGGTTCTTGGGGAACACTTTGCTTTTTAAAAAACAAATGGGATAGTACAAATAGAACACAAAGAAGGATAAAGCAAAGAGAAAGTACTGTAGGAAAGCTACATGTTCCTGCATGACCACATGATTCACAGTAACTACAGAACTTACCTTGCCCCCATTCATCACCTTAGCTGGAGAAGAACTTCTGGAGCTGCTGTTCATGTGAGCTGGACCACATCCTGGGTCTGTTAGAGATCAAAGAATGGATTCAGACTTATTCTAACATGAAAAGAATAAAAATCCTCCATCCACAATTACAGATTCTTTGAAATTACTTGGTCCTTTACCAGAGGCAACGGGTTTCCCAGATGCCTCAGAAGACCAGTACGAGGTAAAGGTCCATCCATTGACCCTTGGTAAAGAAAGATCAGAGCCCTTGTATGTATTTTTCAGAAGAAATAAACCACTGGTGGACAGGTCAGGGTTCAACAATAACTGGAAAGCAACATTAAAAATGGGTTGCCCAGGGGTTGGGGTCATAGCTCAGTTGTAGAGTGTTTGCCTAGCATGTGTGAGGCACTGGGTTTGATTCTCAGCACACATTTAAAAAATAAATAAAGATATCATGTCCATCTACAATTAAAAATATTTTTTTAAAAAAATGGGTTGCCCAATATGTAAATCACAATTTACGAAGAGACTTAAGTAAAATAAAGAACTGCCTTGGGTTGATAGAACAGCAGATTAATAAGTACTGGTCCTAAACTTTAAGCTATAGACTTGAAGTATGTGTAGGCTGTTTTTTCTTTAGTCTGTATAACCTGACTTCCAATCTTACCAAGACTACAGTCCTATTTAGAATTGGAAATAAGACTCAGTATTTCATGTTGGAAATATGTATGCTACATAAAGTTTAAGGCTACTTTTATAATATTTTGGAAAGGAACACCATAGAGATTTAATTTAAAGATAAAGGTTTACACTTCACAGTGTAAAATTTAAAAGAAAAAAACAATACAGGGACCTCCAGGAAAAAAAAATGTTTTCTATTCTAGAACAGATTTTACAGAAAACATTCACTAAGATAACGTAAGAAATTATCTTCTATGTATTGTACAGGCCCAAATTCTATGTTTTTATTAGAATATTCAAAAGGGAAAAAAAAACAAAACCTTGAAGCAGTTTACTATAAAGCAACATGTGAATGCTCACCAAATCCGTTTCTGGGCATATCTTTTCGATTAAGAGTAGCAGAAGGAGATCTTCCAGCTGGCTCTGCTGTCAGTGGAGGGGAACATTCTCTACCACTCACGGGGGATGGACCAAAAGAGCCATTATGGTTCAGTGGACCTAAAGACAACAATGCCGTGTTACTACTTTAAGGTAGCCTTCTCCCTGACACCAACCCTCACCTCCTGCTTTAGCAAATCATTCAGATTATTTCATAACCATTACACACAGAAATAAAAAGTAATTTACATACATTCTGCACCAAGAAATAAAATAGCTCCTTTTACAAAGTGCCCCCTACCTCTCAGAGGAGGATTTTGTAAATTTGGTCTTCCCGGCATAGGTTTTACAATCATGGGTTCATCTTGCTGCATTGCCATCTTTTGGGTCATTTCCAATAGTCTTGAATATTGAGAAAGAATGGGCTGAATTATGAAACAGCAATCTATTCCTTCATAGATAATATCTAGCATATCCTTAAAACACTATAAAACATATAGTAAGATACCAAAATCACATACTTCTGTCTCAAATTAGCAGCTTCCGTTTTCTCTTTAGCTATACCTCTTTCTGCAGAATGAGCTTTGAGCTATTAAAGAGAAAATATTCAAATTCAGTTGCGGTAGGCTATGCACAAAATAAAGAAAAGGGGGAAAAAATCTTACCCAATTATCATGAGCTTTCTTCTTCTGCACAGCAATCTGAAAAAGACAACACATTAAGAAAATATGTTTTTAGGGACTCATTATAATAGCCTATAATTCTCTGTATTAGATACAAAGAATTCTGCAACTACAGGACAGTATTAATTACTACCTGGTTTTTAAATGAGTGCTCGGTTTTCTGTAGTTCTTCTTCCAGTTCTTCAATTCTCCGCCTAAGAATTACAACAATTGAATAACATTTGAAAAATTCTGACCATTTTCCCTTTATTCCATCAGCTATACTTTTAAAGACTTTATCATACATAAGAAAAATATTTCTATAGTTATATGAATCCAGTGTGATCAAAACTAATACTACAGACCAGGTGCAATGCCACATGCCAGTAATCCCAATGATTGGGAAGCTGAGGCAGGAGGATCACAAGTTCGAGGTCAGTCTCAGCAATTAAGTGGGAACCTATGCAACTGAGACCCTGTCTCAAGGGAAAAAAAAGGTCTAAGGATGTAGCTTAGTAGTAAAGTACCAAAAATAAATAAATAAATAAAATAAAAACCTAATACTAATAACTTCTTTATCATTTAATTGCTAAAGATTCTGAATGATAAATTATAATTTCTGTAACTGTTCATCAGTGTGTTCTCAAGTAATTCTGCTAGAAATATCTTCCTCCTTAAAACATTTTTTATTTTTTTCAAATTATATCCATAGAAGATTTCCAAGGTCTATCAAATGCCACACTTTTGTGGGTCTTGATACATCACACAGCAAACTGATTTCTTAAAGAATTACTACAACAATCAAAACCCCCAGAATTGTTTGCATTGACCAAGTTCCCTATGGTCTTTCCCATTGGGTGTAAGTAAATTTTTTGTTAACATTTTTCATTTGTAAAGTTGAAATTTATTTTTTCTCCTGTGTGAATTGAATGTATTCATATCCTCTCGTTATTTATACTTCCATGCTATTTTCTTCTATCTACATAATGTAAAAAAAAGATTAAAAAAGAAAGCTAACACTAGATCATTAGACATTGACACCCTCCTTTAGAAACTGAACTCACTTGTAATTTTTAACTTCCTGTACAGCGGAAACCACCGTTTCATCTGCAGCTGACAGCCGCTGCTCTTTTTCTAGTCTCTCATATTCTTCGTGGCTTAGTTTCCTAAAATAAAGCCAGTTATCAAATCAAAAGTTTCTCTTTGTAAATATCACTTCCCACAATTCTATAAAATGCTTAGGCACATAAAATAGAAATTCAAACCTGCAATTTCGTAAATCAAACTCTGGCAAATCACTTACATTTTCTAACTTCTCCTCTTAATTCTCTACTTACCAGTAAATAAAATAAATGTGAAAACAACATGTGCCCCAAGGGCAAGTATCCTGTGTGTAAGATAATAAAAACTCACTTTACTTCAATGTGGAAGATCAGGACTGATCAACCTAACATAATTAAACATATTAGGATAAAGCAGGGGATAATTCTTTTCTCGTTTCTGCCATGGGTAGGACACTAAGTATATCTTTGTCATGGAGGAACTCTTTTCTCAATCCAAGACTGGTACCATAATAAAGATATAGTCAGTCAAAGAAAAAATCTTCTAGAATATGTCTTTTTAGCTATGCAATTAACGACAGAACATTTTTCACACTTTAGATATCTATTTCAAAAGAATTGCAATTAAGCAAAAAGACAAATCTGAGTTTTGATAATGTCTGAAAAGAAGCCAAACTGACCCACGATCAGAGTATTATCTACTGACAAGTTTTAACTCTGATCATGAAACTCAAGATGTTCATCTACTGAGACAAAGGTAGCCACATTTAATGATTTAAAAAATACTATTTTCTGTTATCCTTGTATTACTTTAGCCATAGTTCCAATTCAAAAGATAATTAAATTAAAACTTAATTTTCCATAAATCAGAAGAACTATAGTAAAAAAGGATTATTGATACCAAATAGAAAAAGGGGATTATATATTCTTATATAGCTTCTCATTTAATTCTTCAGCAAGTATTTTATGAGTGGCTATAATATACTAGTTACCTTGTAAGATGCTAAAGAATAAAAGAGCTCACTGTTTCAGGTATAAATGACACCTAAAGGAATATAATAATTTTCCCCACTGGCTTAAGAAGGAATATGGAGAAAACTGAATCTTGAAGGACAGAGAGAATTTTGTTTCCAATTATCAAAGAGTTAGTCTGAGAGCACTAAGAACAATCAAAACATCTTTATAAGAATATAAAATTCTGTTTGAAAGGATCCAAGCTAAAAAGGCAGTGAAGATATATGTATGTGGCCAAGATCCATTAGAAAAAGGAATCTCAGAATTACAAGTAAGGCTGGCACTTTAAGGTACTTTTCTCCTAGGTTTACCCACATATTGAAGATAACACAAAGATATAATGAGTCTGAACTAAGCCTTCATCAAATTCCTGGGCTTAGAGGAAAAAACAAGTGTTTGGGGCAACAAATAAAGGGACCCTTAATAAAAGCTCTAGCCTTTGAGTTTAGATTAGAAAGTACTGCACACTTAAGTGATGAACAGGCAAAAAATCCAAAAGGAACAATACTGAAACATTGAAAAGACAAGTCATTTTTGAATTATATTAATTGCTGACTAAGTTTAAAGTGACAGACAATCTTACTCAAGTAACCTCAACACTTTTCTATAAAAATATAACTTCATCTTAGTCCTCAAATTTCATCTATAATTATCACAACAATGTTAGCCAATCAAAACTGATCAGGCACTCTATAAGACAAAATCCTGTGAGAAAAAAATCCCACAGAAAAGGAAACCACCTAATGGGGTTATGCACATGTTTTAAAATCACTGTGCTTTATATACTCAAAAAAGTAAAGTCAAGATTATGAATTTCAGGTCTGGGAATATAGTTTAGTTGGTAGAGTGCTGCCTTGCATGCACAAGGCTCTGAGTTCAAACCCCAGCACCACAAAAGAGGAAAAAAAAAAGATTATGAATTTTGTCAAAGGATTAGAAACTATAAAACCAAGAAATAGTTGAGTGTGGTGACCTACCTACAATCGAAGATACTCAGGAGGCAGAGGCAGAATGATGAGATTAAAGATAGCTTGGAAAGCAGTAAGACACTAGTCCCTTATGAGAAAGAGCAAGGAGTCTGGGGAGGTAGCTCAATAGTAGAGCACATGGCTCAAGGTCCTGGGTTTGAGCTGTAGTACTGAAATAGGACTGGGGTTGTGGCTCAGTGGTGAAGCACGTGCCCCACATGTGTGGGGCACTAGGATCAGTCCTCAACACCACATAAAATAAATAAAATATTGTGTCGGGCTGGGGATGTGGCTCAAGCGGTAGTGCGCTCGCCTGGCATGTGTGCAGCCCGGGTTCAATCCTCAGGACCACATACAAACAAAGATGTTGTGTCCGCTAAAAACTAAAAAATAAATATTAAAATTCTCTCTTTCTCTCTCTCTTAAAAAAATTCTATAAAAAATAAAATAAAATATTATGTCCATCTACAACTAAAATAATATTTTAAACCCTGAACTTTTTAAAATCCTAAACTCAATGAATGATTTTAGCATCAGATTTGGGAAGTAAAATAAATCCTAGCGCTTTTAAGACAGGTCAGAAGAAAATATCCAGAAGAAGTAAATCCAGAATGTAGGAGGCAGGGGAAATCAAATTCTAATATGCATTATTATAATCAGAAGAGAGAATGAGGTAAAATCAACATTTAAAAAAAGACTCAAGAAATATTTAATGGTCCCAAACAACATAACTGCAAGAGGAAAAAGTGGGTGGGGTGGGGAAAACTACACCTAGGCACTTCCCAATAAAACTGTTAAAAAAACAGAGAAATGACTACAGGAACTAGGGGAGGGATAAGACCAAACAACAATGATAATGGACTCCTTAAAGAAAAAATTTAGAACAGATGGTAATTAATTGGATATTTTTAAATTGCTAAAACTAAGTAACAGTCAAAATTCAGTAGCCAAAAGAGAGATCCTTTAAAAATGGAAACTGGTTTTAACTCTAATCATGAAGTTCATGTCAACCTAATACAGATTATAAAGGTAGCAATTTTTAGTGGATAAAATACTATTCTGTTTATCCTTGTACTACTTTGATACACTAATCAAATCTATCATTAAAGGACAATGTTCAAATAGAATGAAAATAATTTCAAATATGAAACCAACAATGTAAAATGCAGAACTACAGAAACTTTAAATATGTGTATAAATTGAATGAATGTCTTATGGAGTTCACAGTATATGAAGTACTAACATACAATGCCACAACAGTTATCTGATTCGGGAGCTACTTAAAGCCCATAAAAAAAATAATAAACCTATTAATCTATGTCAGGTTTTTATTAAATCCAGAATATATACCATGGCCTTTAAATTATGAGAAGATGAATAAAATTATAATTATAATTATATAATTACAATTATATAATTATAATTCCATTATAATTTATGATTACATCAAGCTTATACAGGGGATGAGGAAAATAATTAAAAATATTTAAACTATTAAAAAGATACAAGGAAGAAAAAAAGAACAGGTCATCAAATAGAAAGCAAATTCTTCATAAACCACAGGCACATATTGACATGGACAGACATATTTTAGAAAGTCCACTCAAGCAGCTATAGAGAAAATTACTAAGAATTTGAAATAAATTATATAAAAATATAAATAATGGAGAATGAAGACAGATGACCTAGGTTAGAAACAGAAAAGATGACACAGGCATGAACTAACATAGTACCTGGGGATGAGTAAAAAGAGTACAAACCACAGATGATGACTGAATGAATTTTGGAGGAGTTGAGGAAAATAGTGCTATAATTTAACTGCATTACAAAGAAAATTAATTGCCATTTAGGTCATTCATATTACTAGTAGGGACAGAGAAAACAAGTGTTCTCTTAAATAAAAAGTGGTAAAATGAGAAATGTTTCTTTGAAACAGGCCAGGCATTTAGAACTGGCCTGAACAAAAATTTGAGATTCTAAAAAGGTCGCTTGGAGATCACAGAATTTTAGAAAAGTTAATGGAAAGGTTTCAATATTTAGTGCATTAATTAGGCAACAGATGTCAAAATACCTAAAAATAGTTAGGTCTATAAGAAGGTCTGTCTTTGCTTTAACAAGATATATATATATATATGCCAAAGAGTAAAATCAGGTGCAAACAAACAAAATCTGACACAAAAAACCTATTTTTAGAGAATTCAAGTATTTTTGTGGATTAAAAACTTCAAATGAACTTTCAAAAAATAACTAGCTCCACACTGAGAAGATTAATATATAAATATATACTACAAACAAGTACTTCTGTAATCATAACTCCTAAGGTCCTTGCCACAGTTCAATTTTTAGTGTGAGCATCTGAGATATTCAAGTCCAAAACTTGTACCATCAATAAGTAAATATTATTCCTTTTTGAAGTTTTTATTCTACTAAAACATGTCATTCCAAATCACTCAGTATTTTTAAAGGTCCAGAGTTAGAGATAAAAGTTCAAAACATTAGAATTACATAACTGATCACAATGAAAGGTAATTAAAATAAATAGTGGGATCATAGAAAGGGCCTAGATCTTTTGAGAGGTATTTCCACATCAGTGACTGTTAATACCAGTTTACCACTTCCTGCCTTCATATGAATTTGACAATTGATTACGATGTCCTCACAGCCTTAGTTTATGGTTCCAACTACCTCAGGACTCTTAAGACTGACGATGGAAAGAAAAATGCAGTTTATAGGAAACAAAACACAAAGGAAAAAAGACAAATCTCTACTTATTACAACTAGAAAAAATTGTAAATAATCTTAAGAAAAGATAAAATTATCTGTTAGTTCACACAGTGATAACAATAACAAACAATGAAAATCTTACTTTTGTAGTGCCATCTCATTTTGCTGGTAGAGTTCATTTAAAATCTCCACTTTCTGCCTAAGAGTTTTGCATTCCTCTTCCAGTTCAGCTTTAGAAGACTGTAGTGAATTGCAGTCACTTTCTAATTTCTTTATTTGGTCTGTAAAGGATAAAACAGCTTATCTCTAGATGTGTACAAGGACTTAAGAACTTGTTTGAGGGAGTAGTGCCAAGAAAAGTAAGAAGCATGAAAGCAAGAAGCCATTCTTTATCTTTCCAATAAAATTTTAAGTCTTTTCAACATGGCAATTTCTTCTCAACAAGAACCCACCTTCTAGATTACATATTGTGGACATCAAGGCGCTTTGCTTAAGTTGTAAAAGTTTTAGATCCTCTTCAACTACTGATATTGTAGTTTGTGTCTAAAAATTGCAGAAAAGAGAGGTATTCTTAAAAGTGAGGCACAGGAAGAATTCACAGGCACTATGGGACTCTTACAAAGAACTATACCCGAGAGACATCCATCATCTGCTTAATTTGATCTTTGATCTTCTCGTTCCGATCACCTAAAAAACAAAAGACTTTTAGCTTTTCCTTTCCTTACTTTTAACTCTATATTCTCCTAACTTCCCCAAACTAAAGAATGATTGTGTTCAAACACCGGAAGAAAAAAAATCAATTAAATAATTAAACTGATTAGACTAATGACTTTTAAGAGAATTGCAAGCTTAGATTTAAAAAAAAAAAAGAAAGAGGTGAATTTCAGACTGGGGTTGTGGCTCAGTGGTAGAGTGCTCACCTAGCATGTGTGAGGCACTGAGTTTGATCCTCAGCATAAAAATAAATAAAAGTACTGTGTCTGTTTTTTTTTTTAAAAAAGGTGAATTTCTAGTTTGCACAACTAAAATGTTATCTATGTTATTCTTGTAAGATAAAAGCTTTTCTTCTCTCTCAGATCTATCTTCACCTGGGCAAGTAAGTGTCTTGTTTAGAAAGATTCAATCCTCTATTTTCTCCCTGAATCTACTACCAGGTGTGGTTTGAAATACTTGCTATGTAAGCAATATCCAACTTGGGAGAAAACATCTGGAAATATTTTCCTCATCAGTAAACACTGTTACACTCCCTCTCTAGCTTTCTGATAGTCTCTAGCCTCTGTTCTCACAGCCTTAGTTTATGGTTCCAACTACCTCCGGACTCTTAAGACTGACTGTGGACTTAAAACCACAGAGCCATAGAGATGATGAGTATCAAAATCAAGTATCATCTGCATAATTTAAGAAATAAATTTCTCTTACTGTACAATGTTCAATACTTAGAGGTATAGGATGTGACTATTGTAGCTGCAGTGTACTTACTAGTTTTCAATGGGATAGAAAAAGTCAAGTGTTCTTCACATGCCTATTGCTACATTATACCCCAGCAACCCACCTCTGCCAATGCAACAGACATATCTATAGATCCAGTGATATGTGTCTACAACCCTGAAGCTTAAGAAGAAATTCAGCCAGCTGAAAAGTAGCATCTGTATACTTAATTAAAGACAGGAAAGCAAAAAAGGATTCAACCTCCCTGAGACTGATCTTACCTGCTAACTCTCCATTGGTTAATTCATCTGACTCATCTCGACTTTGATCCTCAGATTCAGATTCACATTGTAACCGATTCAACTGTGTGATGTAATTAGTTAGAGCCTAGAAAAGAAGCAAAAGGTTGGAAGACTCTCGATTTTAATTCAAAGATTTCAGGAGAATTCATGAGATGAAACATGTATTTGGAGTATAAACTTACATTAATAGTATCAACTTTAAGACTAAGCGTTACTTGTAAATCTTTCTGTGACTTCTCAAATGATTTCATTTGTTCACTGAGCTCAGCGTGTGATGTACTCCAGTCTTTCACTTCCTGCTGCAACTGAAAAGTCAAAACACATGAATTCCTATGGGTTAGGGAGGGGTTTCTGCACTGGATACATCAGGACTACAAGACTTAGACAAAGAAATACAGAGCCATACTCCTCGGTGGCCTCCCTCAATTGAGGAGGTTGAGACCTTGGTTAAGGAAGAGGGCAGAGTGGCCTCAACTCTCACAGCTGCAGTAAGAACATCAGAGCTATCAGGAAGTTGACCCTGTTTATTGCATTCCCCAGAAAATTGCTGCCAATTCAAATAATTTACCTCCAGCAGGAATGGCTGGGCACATATGACTGTCTCCTAAATTTAGATTCCTTATCATGTAATCTTCCCTTGGCCGGTGAATCAGTAACTACTCAAAAGAGGATCATAAAATACTTAATTTTCTGGTTTAAAAAGTTTCTTTGAGGCTATGCAAGTTAATAACTGATTGACATTTGATAAGAAAAGCAATAATCCAAAAATCCAAAACAGATGAAGACCATATATATGCACTCAATTTGGGGAGCATTGTTTAAACTTTGCATATCTAGAAAAGGTCCTACATGAATATTCCTTACCTCAGAAACAGATCCAAAAAAGATACAAGATAATGATATTCACTTCTCTAGTTTACATTATGTATGACATCAAATTTTATTTACCTGCTCTTTCTTCTTCTTAAGCATGGTATTTTCTTTCTGAAGCTGACAGCATTCCAACTTCACCTTCTCTTCACGAAGCTTAGCTTCATTAAGGACAATGTGAAGCTAATGCAAAACACTACAGTTAGTGAATTAATTCCAAAGAAAAAACAAAGTTATACTTTCCCAAACCACAAATCATACAGTTCTCATTTTTTGCACATTTTAGCACACCTCAAATTTTTGGTCTGCAACAAAACTAAGATATAGTATTAATATCCGTTAGCAAGAGTTGGCAGCTTTACCTCTGAAAGTTCAGAAGTATTCACTGAAATGACATCTTTAAGCTTCTCTATAGTTTTCTTATTTTCCATTATCTGCCAGGTAAAAACAGAACACAAAATATGCATTAGGATTTCAGTAGAAATACTGATATATATATGTGTGTGTGTGTACACACACATATATATATACTAAAAAGATAAACACAACAAAATTTTTGTCAAGCCATCCCATTACATTTCAGGTAAATGCAGGGGATCCAGCTTTGGACTAAGCAAAAAATCAAGAACTGAAAGAGATGAGGGAAAATGAAGTCATAAATATTTCATGACATCCACAACCTTACTGTTTATGAGATAACCAGAAAAAAAGGTCAAAGTATAGAAAATCATAATGCAATAAGTAAATAAAATGTTTTAAAGCACAGAAAATTAACTAATTAATTACTGTTTCAAGTAAACCAGTTCAAATTAGTAATTTTTTTCTAGTGATAGAGAAAAAAAATTTCCCAAGATCATTTTTAAAATTTTCTTATCTGAAGTAAAAAATGATAAAATTTAAGGAAGAATAGACTAATCTCACATACAGAAGAAATCCAAAAAATTTATAAATATACCCGCTCCTTAAGGAAGTAGATATAACTCTGCAATCTTTGTTTGCAATGCCTGGGATTGAATCCTGGGCCTCATGTATGCTAGGCAAGTACTCTACCATGAGCTGCATCCTGAGCTTGTAACTCTTCATACTTTAACTGTGGGCTGTGCATGGTAACTTCCAAAGAATACAATATGAAAAGGATTGGAAAGAATTTTTACAGTGGAGAAATCTGATAAATACTACCTCAGCTAGGTGATCAAGCTTACTTGGGGGTAGGATATTTCAGAACACACTCTCTACTATCTTTTGCAACTTTTATGTAATTATAGAAACTTATAGAAATTGAAAATGAAACATGAATTGAAAATGAAATAAATTTTTTTAAGTACAGAAAATTGATTAATTCATTACTCTTTCAAGTAAAAAGTAAACAAATACTGTTCAACTGGACAATAGTTTTTTAGTTATTCTGCATGTTTCCAAGGGCAGAGCAAAGCAATATGAAAATTATCCAAGGTTGAGAATAAAAATATTTCCTAGGCCCATAAAAATAATTTGTTGTATCAGTACTTAAAAGTTCCACAAAATGGGCAGAAATGGGTTCAACTTCCTTGGCTCCTAATCTTACTTTAGTTAACAGCTAGACTAAGTTTAACTTAACCAATTTTACAAAATATTTCAAAAGCCAAATTGCAGTAACACTTAGCAGCAAAACTCTTACCAAGTCCTGATTCTTAGCTTTCTGTTCTTTCTCAGATTCTAACATAACATGAAGACTTTTAGCTCTCTCATCCAGAAGTTCATTAGCTTTTTCAAGAAGCTTCATTTTATCCTGGAAAAAATAGGTGTCAAGATTACTCACTCATTACATTTACTTTTGAGTTTAGAATGTAATTTCCCCCAAAGAAGGGATTTTTACCTTGTATTTAGTTGTTTCATCAGAAAGAATCATTTTTTGTTTCATGGTTTCTTGAACCTGTTTCTTTGATTCCTTCACCTATGCAAATAAAGCATTCAGAATTAAGATACACAAATTATAGTGCTACTATACAAGTTACTTCCAGACAAGTGACCCTTTCCTGAAGAAAGCAGTACTTAATACATGACTGCTTAGAATTTGGATGATTTGTAGGAAATAATGAAAAAAATTTTAAAATACGATTTTTAAATTAAAACAGGTAGAAATGATTCAAGCTAGAACCAAGGGAGAAAGAAACAAAAAAATAATTATACCTTCTGTTCATAATTTGACAATTTCTGCATTAGTTCTTCATTTTCTTTTATGAAATTGTTCACCTTTTTGGAAATTTGCTGTTCATTGACTAAAAGGTGGAAATATACAAGATTATTACAATCACTAAATGAAATTCAATTATTCAATCTACTAAAAGCAAAGACATGTTATATGGTACTATGAGGAAATACTTCTTAGCATAGCTATTATGCTTTTAAAAAGCAATCTATGCTTATTAGCAATAAGAGTATAAAAATTATTAAAATTTAAGAAAAATATAAGAACAATGATATTTTGCTGGGCGCAATGGTACACACCTGTAATCCCAGTGGCTCAGGAGGCTGAGCTAGAAGGATCCCAAGTTCAAAGCCAGCCTCAGCAAGAGCGAGACACTAAGCAACTAAGTGAGACTTGGTCTCTAAATATAGGAGGTTGGGGATGTGGCTCAGTAGCGTGCCCCAGAGTTCAATCCCAGGTACCCCTCCCATCCAAAATGATATTTCAATTTAAGCTTATTTCACAGATGGGAAATACAGTAAAGTGTTGTAGCTTGATATTCCTCCCTTCTCAAAACACTTTCTTTTCAGAAAATGGAATCATTTAATTCTTTGCAAAGAAAAACAGAAATGAAAACATACTGATTCACATTACCATTCTTTAAATTATCTACTCAATTACTTAATGCATGATTAAATCATTAGCATAGAAATACTCTTCAAATGTAATACATCTGCATTATATCAATATTCAAAGTTAATCTGCCCCAAATTAAAACTTATCATCTCCCTATCCACAATTTGTTCCTCCTCTTTATCTCCTATCTCAGAGTTGGAACCATCATCATCTACTCTATTATCCATGCTAGCAACCTAGGAACAGTAAAATTTTCAGGAGGTAGAAAAGATAATAGACATTAAAAGTCACTGTATCTACTTCTAACATACATAAAACACACATCAAACACCAATACAAAGGGTTATTACAAGTTTAAGAGACCTAAAAATTTACCTTGATATACTCTATCTTTTACCTAGAAGAGAGAAAAAAGATTAAATTTAATATCAAACATCTGCTCAATAGAAACAGCATTCCTAAAACAACAATCAGAATCATAACCAAGTGAGAATTTAATAACATTCTGGTTCAGGATAATAATTTATAGGATTAAAAATAAGTAAAGGTTAACAAGCCTTTTAAATTTAATTGGTAGTGATATTTCATAAATAGCCTCTGACATAAAAACACTAAGATATGCACCTTATTTCACAGTAAATATGTGTGTGTGTATGTGTGTGTGTGTGTGTGTGTGTGTGTACTCAAAATCATTTACTTGACAATTCTAAATAACCAGAATAAAGTCTAGAAACAATGACTATTCAAAAGAAATCTGAGGAAACAATATTAAAGGCATAATATTTGTACTAAGATATGCCACTTTCACTCACCAGAAAACATCTTAGAACTCCAATTTAAATTTGGCTATTGGCTGAATTTAGAAACTAAGAGGCTACATCATCTTATTTCTGCAAACCACTAAATATATAGCAAGAAATCTGAAAGGGAATACTGCTAGAAGAAAATGCACAAGCAACAAGAGAAATGACAATTAACATTCTGGAAAGGACAAAAACAATCATTTCCAAAAGACAGCGATAAACTACCAGATAATAAAACGTAAGCAGAAATTTTTTTAAAACATCACTAAATTTCTTTGTAACTTAGCATATTAGTTGTCCTTTCAAATGTTATAAATGGTGATGGGATACTCAGATGTGTCCATGGATCATCCATGGGATCTTTGTAATAGGAAATTGCATTCAGAAAACTCCAACACAGAAAGAAATGAACATTTCTTTAATGTCATAGCCTTGCTAACCTTTTACTCAAAATGACAACAGAGGAAAATGGGAAGTGGCATAAAAGCAGTCATCTAAGGTAGGGACTAAAGTTCCAAAGTCAAATGCTGAAACTGAGGGGCAACAAGCTAGGACCCAGATCCCATATAACCTAGTGAAAAGAGAAACAGGTACCAGGGTTCTTGAAATGAAAGAAACAAGAGAGAGAAATATAAAATGTTTTCATGTTTTTCCCTTCTCTTTATCCTTCTATTTCCTTTTTCCTTTTAGCTGAGAAAAAGTTCAATAAGATTAGAAAATTCCTCACAGGAATCCAGGCAAATGATTCTTCTATTTAAGAAGGGAATACTTTTTAAGATATTTTACACTCAATTGTACAAGGAGAGGAAACTTATCTTAACAATGATATCTCTGATATAATTAAGAAATCAGAAAAAGAACACTCAGATTTGAAAAGATTTGTATCCAATGCTTTTGGCCTCTTTAACTGTTAGGTTTTTCATATGCAAAGTCCATTTACCTAAAATAATTTTCTTCCAATTATGTTAAATAACTATGAAACAGAATGACCTACAGTACAAACATAAGCATGCATAAGTATATATATACACACACACACACACACACACACACACACACACACACTTATACATATATGTACACACATACACAGAGATAGACTAATTCTGCTCAGGAAAAAAAAGACTTAATGAACAAAACATTTAATGGATTTTTGGACAACACATAATCTATACTTCCAAATAAAAAGGTATTTCTGAACATATGATCAAATCATAAAATCTGGGAAAAATTTATATAAAAGACTGGAAAAATTATCTCATCTTCTTTTTCTCATTTTACTGTATTTTTTTGCAGCATTTCCCCCGTTTATATGTGTTTATATTAATATACAGTTCATTAACATTTAAATCTTAGTTTCTGCTTTTTTTCCCACTTCACATTTAATTGTGAGCATTTTCTATACCTCAAAGCTTTGAAATAAATAAATCTGCCTACTATTCCATTAATCGAACATACAATAACCCCTAAATGAATTATGTTGTGCTATGTCTTCAATCTAATACACTGTTCCATTGAAAAACATTACCAAAATCTTCAAAGCATAGTTATTTCTTTAAGATAGATTACTAGACATATATGCTACATAAAAGGATATTTATCTAATTTATCCCATCTTTTATCCCACTTTTAAGACTTCTGATACATATGAAACTACTGGTCAGGATGGCTGTAAGAATTACCAGTTCTACCAACTGCACCCACACTAAATTATTTTATAAGGTTAGTTTGACTTAAACCACTAATTTGTGTTTTAGCAACTGAAAAAGAAAAAAGGGGGGGGGCAGTGACTATATAAAATAATCCTTGTGCTTATGTGCTAAGGTATAAGTAAGTTAATTTACTCACAACAAGACCAGTTCTCCAAAAGAAAATGGCAAAGGATACAATCCCAAAGAAAACAGTGAAAACTACAGGCTTCCATGGTAGTCCATAAAAATCAGGCCCAGGTTGAGTATCATCAGGCAATGTAGTAAACAGCTGAAAGAGACAAATTAGAAGAAATGGGAAACCTTAAATTTATAACAAAACAGTCACAAAGAATCATGGTAATTCTAAACCAACCTCCTCATCAGAAATCCACCTCCTCAATATTTTCCAATAGCTTCTTCAAGAGAGAGGATACTGGCAGTCTCATATTTTTTGTTTGCTTGCAGTGTTTTCAAGTATAATGAATCTAAATACTTTTTAAAAAATATTTATTTATGTATCTTTAGTTTTAGGATGGACACATTGTTTTGATTTTATATGCTGCTGAGGATTGAACCCAGTGCCTCATGTATGCTAGGCAAGCGCTCTACCACTGAACAACAACCCCAGCCCGAATCTAAATACTTTAAATTGAGCATACATTTCTAGTTTGTAACAGGCCCTATATCATCACATTGTCTAACACCTGGCTAGAATCCCTCTGGATCATTCTTTTCTCTTAGATAACCTGGTTTTTATAATTTAAAAAATTCATTTAAGACAAAAACTTAAATATATGAAAGAACTAATTAATTTTATGGCAACAAATAAAAACAATGATGATATATGTATAAGATTTTAAATCTTACTTCTATTCCACTCTTATATAAACAGATAAGTGACATGTAATTTCAGACAACTCTTGAAAACTGGCTTAGATAAACTTCTCTGAATTTAACATCCTTCTATAAAATTCAGAGCCTAATTTTAAATGGTTGCTCAAAGGCAGTGCAGTAAACACCTGCCTACTCTTCCCTGTTTTCACCGCCCTCTACACATAATAGGAGATAACTGTCATTTGGGCCCAATTCCCCAGCAGTCTCCGTAGGGAAAAGACCTGTAGTAATGTTAGCTGTTTGAATTGTTGGCTGCATTTCGGAACATACCATGAGGTTGTCACCTCTATTCCGTCAAAAAAAAGTGCAAGTGGGGAAAGCTCAAGTACACTCTCACTGGCCTCGCTTAGCCATACAGTCACGTCCTGCCTGCCTTGGGCCTGACACACTCCATTTCTCCGTCGCGACAGTCAGTGCATCCACTCCTCCAGAACTCAGCCACCCGCCTGCCAGAGCTGGGGTCCCTCCCTGGGAATAAGACCGTCACCTCCAGTAGCTTGGCTATGAGGGCTGCATAGAGCACAGGGGTCCCAGGAGCTCTGGGTCCCCCAGGGAAACAGTGACAGAAGGCACAGTGGCAGGTACTGAGTCCATGGTGTAGGGACAGCTGAGTGGAAGCGACGCTTCCCTGCAGAACAGCACAGGACCCTCTCTTTCACCGTTTCCTACTTCAGTAGGACCCAGCACAGGGGGCGGGTACTGGGAGTGAACTTTGCCTTCCTCCACCACAGGCGCTTTCCGCCCAAGGCATGTAAAAGGCCCTGGGCGGACAGCAGTGAGCAGAGGGAGGATGGCGAGGGGCGGGCCGGGAGCAGAAAGAACCAACTGCGGAGCCCAGCGGGGGGACAGTGCGAGGAGAGCAGAGCTGAAGAGTCCAAATGAAAGGACTCCAGAAGGAAAGAGGCTCACCTGTCCCCGGAACTGGGAGAGGACCAGTGATTTAGAAGGCCCTGGAGGAGCCAGGGAACTAGCAGAAGGGGATTATAGGCAGAGACTAGGAAAAAGGAGAAAGTCAGGCCTCCCAGCCCCTCCCAGAGCAAAACCCTTTTGTCAACGTGTTGAGACACCAGGTACCTACCTGCCCCCAAAGTGCAGACAGAAGAGGAGAAGCTTCTCCTGCTCCCTTCTAAAGGACTACTGCTCAGACTGGGCTTTCCTTCCCTGCTCACTCCAGTCCTGTTACTTTCTCCAAATGTGGATGACACTCTTTTTAAAAAGCCTTACCCTAAGGAATCATGTTATTATCACCCCACGCTGGTGGCTTCATTTCTGGATGCCACATTTTAAGGTTGCATGACTTGTGGAAAAGAACAGAATCATGAATAGCCCCCAAAAAGCACGTGCTAAAAATTGAAGAAACTGGGGACGTTTAACTTGGGGAGGGAATGAACATATGTGGATCTTTAAAAATCTGTCGTCAAGTTGAATATACTCAATTCAAAAAAACAAGAATAAGCAGGAAAGCACTGAAAAAGAAGAGCAATGAAGGGTACAGGGAGGGCAGACTATATAATTAATTCATGTACCCTCGTCCAAGCCCAGGAATACATAGAGATTGTGGGACAGAATAGAGAATCCAGAAACAGAACCAACTGGACATTTGGGGTACAATAAAAGTTAGTTTGGGGAAAATAGACTTTCTAATAAGTAGTGTTACCACATGGAAAATTATAAAATTGGATTTTTCTCTACTTATTCAAAAGATAAACTACAAATGGCTAAGAAACATGAATGTAAAAATAGAAAGTAAACAAGTAATAGAAAATATTGGGTGAAATTTTCTATGTATTGTGAGTGGGCAAAACCTGCCTCATTGAAAAAATCTTTCCTGGCTGTATCTAAACCTGCTACACTCACACACACACACACACACACACACACACACACACACACACACAAGCAGTTTGACAATGACAACCTGAGAAAAAATATTTGCAACATATTATTTTCTAAAGAATCATGTTCCTGAAATATAAAGAACATTATAAATAAAATGGCCAGCAAACCTATACAAAAATGGGCTGAAGAAATAAACAGATCTCAGGAAAAGAGATCCAAATAGCTATAACATATGGAAACATGCTCTGCTTAGCTCATAATGAACAAAATACAAATTAAACCACACCAAGATACCATTTCTCACTTGTATTGGCAAGATCCAAACGTTTGACAACATACTCAGTAGGTGAGAGAATGTGGGGGAATACAAATTCTCAGACACTGCTGATTAGTATACAAAATGATACAACCCTTATGAATGAGATTTTGCAACATCTCCCAAAACTGCTTATATATTTACCTATTAACTCAACAATCCCACTTTTTTTTTAACTTTTTCAGTGCTGGGGAAGGGTATCTAGGGCAAGTGTTCTACTGTGAGCTATAGTCCCCCAGCCCTAACTTCTAAAGATACTGGGAATACAACAACAAATGTTTAAAACTTGTATTTACAAAACTATGTTATTCAAGCATGAATTATAATAATACAAGATGGTCACAAAAGGCTGAAACAACCGTCATCAATGAAAGTTGTTGAATAAACCAAAGAAGAAAGAAAATAATTTTAAATACTGCTAAGAGCTGGTTTCCAGAATACATTTTTTAAAAATGAAGTAGAGAAAAAATATTTATAGAATACTATTTGTGTCTTAGAAAGTGAAAAAAGATGAATATATTATTTCTTATAGCTTTGAGGTAAAATTGACATGCAATAAATTACATGTATTTAAAGTGTGCAATTTGATAAATTTTAACATGAAATTATGAAATCACCATTATAATCAAGATAATGTACACATCCTTTACTTCCAAAAATATTCTCATTCTCTAGGTAATTCTGCCCTTTGTCACCCTTCTTTCTTGCCCCCCACTTTCCCATTCCTCCAGCAAAATGTCTATCTTAATAGATTGCTTTGTATTCCTCAAGTTTTATGTGTATGGGATAATATATTGTATTTTCTATGGCTTCTCTTATTCAGCATAATTTGAGATTCATCTACATCAGTTTATCTATCATCTATTTTTATTGCTGAGTAGCATTTCATTATATGTAAGTACCACAATTTGTCTATCATCTATTGATAGACATTTGGATTTTTTTCCAGTTTGGGGCTTTTACAAATAAAATAGCCAAGAACACTGATATAAAATTCCTCCTATTGCTATATAACTTATCTTTTCTTTGGAAAAGAATGGTTGGATATGACTGGTGTATGTTTACCTTTTTAAGAAGGTGATTCTACCACTTTATATCCCCACCAGCTGTGTACCCATCCAGTTCCTCCATCTCTTCTCCAACCACTCAGCACAATTGTCTTTAATATTAGATATTTAATAAGTGTGTAGTGGTAACTCTTATGCTTCAAAATTTCATTTCCCTGATAATTATGTCAAGCATTTTTAATGTATTTACTATCTGTTTATCTTCTTTGATGAAGTGTTATTTTACAGGACTATATTTTTTCTAATAAGTTCTAAGAGTTCTTCATATATTCTTTTTTTTAAATATTTTTTTTTTATTTTTTAGATATTGGTGGACACAACATCTTTGTTTGTATGTAGTGCTGAGGATCGAACCCGGGCTGCACGCATTCCAGGCTAGCGCCTACCGCTTGAGCCACATCCCTAGCCCTCTTCATATATTCTTGATGCAAGTCTTGATAAATGCTTTACATTAATTTCCTCCCAGCTTGTGTTTTGTCTATTTCATTCACTTCAAAGTGTATTTTGAATTACAAAGGTTTTAGTTTGATGAATCCCACATTATCAAATCCTTTTTAATGCTTTTGTGGTCAAATTTAAGAAATCTTTGCCGAACCTAAGTTCAACAAAAATTTTTCTCTTATTTTTTTCCTAGAGGTTTTGTAGTTTTGAGTTTAATATTTAACTCTGTGAGTTAATTCAGGTGTCTAATGCAAGGAATGAATCAATATTTTGCATATAAATATGTAGTAATTTCAGTACCATTTGCTGAAAAAACTTTCCATTCTCTACTTGTCTTTCCATCTTTGTCAATGACTGTTGCCATATATATTGTGTATCTACCTCTGAATTCTTGGCTCTGTTCCAATGTTTTGTCTGCAATCCTGATTACTGTAGCTTTAGAATATTTTTTTCTTTTTTTCCTCTTTGTATGGTACTAGGGATTGAACACAGGACCTTGCATATGCTAGGCAAGTTCCCTACCACTGAGCTACATCCCCAGGCCTAGATTAAGTCTTGAAGCCAGGTATTCTAGGTCTTTTGCAATCAGCTTGTCATTTTCTACAAAACTCTGCAGGGATTTTGATTGGAATAATGTTAACTCTGTGATTAAACTGGGATGAATGAACACCTTAGTCTTCTGACTCATAAATTAGGTATATCTCTCCATTTAGGTTCTCTTTAATTTCTATCAGCAATATTTTATAGTTTTTAATATATACATTTTAGTTTTTGCCACGTTTATGTTTAAATACTTCATATTTTTATTCTATTGTACATGGAAATCTTTAAAATTTCAATTTCTAATTATTCATTGTTAATGTATAGAAAATATAATTGCTTTTAGATGTAAATTTTATCTGTCAACCTTACAATAGTTTTTTGCTAGATCATACCAGATTGTATCTATATATATTCATGTTATCTGAAAATAAAGAGAATTTTATTTCTTCCTTTCTAATCTGAGTGCATTTTATTTATTTTTCTTGCCTTAGTACACTAGCTATTTCCTTACTGTACCCCAGTACAATGCTGAATAGATGTAATGAGAGTGGACATCTCTGTTTGGTTTCTGATCTTGGGGAAAAGTATTCAATTATCAACCATTAAGTATGAGGTTAGCTGTATTTTTTCAGAGGATGTTTTAAGCTCCCTTCTATTCCTAGTTTGTTGTTGTTTTTCTACATCAATAATCAATGCTGAGGGGCTGGGGTTGATACTCAGTGGTAGAGCACTTGCCTATCATGTGTGAGGCAATGGGTTTGATTCTCAGCACCGCATATAAATAAGTGAATAAAATAAAAGTCAATCAACATCTAAAAAAATTTTTTAAATAATAATCAGGGCTGATTTTTTTTTTACATGTCGATGGGATTTATTGTCATCTACTTGTACATGCACACAAAATATCAATATAATTTGGCCAATATTACTCCCCAACATTTCCCCTCTCTGCTATATTTTTTAAATGCTTGTTTTGTATCTCTTGAGCTAAACACAAAGATTGTGCTTTTAGGTACATCAATGTGGTAAATTTCATTGATTTGCAAATGTTAAATAAATTTTGGATTCTTGACATAAATCCCCATCATCAGCCTAGTTTTTGTCTATGATGTATTTTCCTTTTACATATTGTTGTATTTGACTTAAATTTTGGTTTAGAATTTCTGTACAGATTCATTGGAGATCCCATGAGAGGTATGTGGTTTTCTTTTCTTGTTATATCTTTGTCTTGGTTTGGTGTAGTGATAACACTGGCTTCATAAGAGAAATATTTTTTTGCTTTAATATTCTACAAGGGTTTAGTATTACTAATACTATTAGGAATTAGTATCATTTCTTCCTTACAGGTTTAATTGGATCACCAATAAAGCTGGTGGAATGAGATGAACCTCATTACCCGAGGTACATGTAGGACTACACATGTGTTGTGTACAACTAGGAAAAGTTTTGTTCCATTTATATACAATGAATTGAAATGCATTCTGCTATCATGTATAACCAATTAGAACAAATTAAAAAAAAACTCACTGATATTGGCTATCAAGGAATTACTGTTAAGTTGGGTGATGGCCCGTGGGTTCATTATACTATTCTCTATGCTTTTCTTTAAAGCTTTTCTAATTAAATTTATTTTTTAACTAGTACATAGAAACAAACATTATAATTATTGAAGTAGGTAACATGACATTTTGATGCATGTATACACTATGTAACGTTTAAATCAGTTAAATATATCTACCTCCTCAAACATCATTTCTCTATGGTAAAAGTTTCACAATCTTTTCTTCTAGTATTCTGAAATGTACAGTATGTTATGGTTACCTATAGTCCTCTACTATTGTCTCTGCTTTTATTTGAAAGTTTCCATGATAAAAATACTAAAAATAATTTTTAAATTAAGATATAACTTCAAATATTTAAAGGATTTCTATGTAGAAAATAATTCAGTTTTATAAAGGAAATCATGTGGAGGAAAATTTGGAGTCAAATACAAAAATTAACTAGACAACAGAAGAACATATAGCCTTGTAAGAGAGTGACTCATGCTAGGAAATACTGGTGTACAGGCCTCAAACTACTCGTCAGGGCCACAGTAAGGAAAATAACAGCAATGAGTGAGAAACTAGACTAACAGCCTTCCAAGGTTTCTTCTAACACTAAGATTCTACTAAAATTCCATTGATCAATGAATCTGATTGGTGCACATCTCCCAAACACATCAGAGCCTATTACTCTCCAGTCCTATCAGATATCATACTACTTGTTTAAGATTTTACATTGACTTGTTCATAATTTTTGCATATATTTGTTAAGTCCTTTTCTTAAGGCTTTCAAAAATCACAATCATGCCTTACACCTGTTAGACTCTTTTAGTCCTTGCACAATGTCCTTTACATACTGGGCCATCAAAATGCCTTTTTGAAATCTCCTTTCAAATCAGTCTCATAACATTGTGCCTCTTCTTTGCCACTCACTTCTATGTCTTACCTATCACCGTACAATCACTGACAATACCTGCACCACATTTGTGTCCCCCAACCTAGACCTAGAGGAGGGCTCTGTGCATACCTAAAAATATGAATACAGAAATCCTTCCCTTATCATGAGGCTGTTAACTTTCCAAGTGATGCTGATTCATTCTGATAATCAAATTATGACTGTGGAAGACTGCTTTAATCACTGGAAATATCATTATTCTAACTGCCTGGCTTGTACATACCCCTTACCCAGGTGGCTGCCACCATCATGAACAAACATGGAGCCAACTGAAAAATGATTTGTTTCTCCCCACCACATCTTTTCCACCCTGGTGGTCTTTCCTCCCCAGGTATTCATTGTCTTTATACCACCTTCTGACTACCTACATGAGAATTAGGGGGTGCGTGGGGGTAAAACCCTTCAAAATGCCAGACACCTCACCAGACATTTTACCTTGTCAAATCATTTAATTCTTATGATTGGAGTAAGCATTATTTACATTTTTCAGATGAGGAAAACTTTTTTCAAAAGTTTAGTTATTTGCCCAAACTTCTAAATGATAACCTTGGGATTTGAAACCAGATCTACCTGGCTTCAAAATCTATACATTTTACAAGGAAAACAACAACATCATCTTTCTTACACAAGCCTTGAAATAACACAACCTACAGGAAACAACTTCAGTTGAGGAGGATTACTGTCACAATGGCCCTAGGACCATCTTATCCTCCAACCTTTAGAGCTTTCTCATTCCTATAATTAAACTCTAAAAGTCCAATATCAACAAATACCAATAGGGGGGAGGTAAGTCCTAAAATGCTTAGATAAGCTTCTAGACAGATTAAATGTCTTGTTTGGATCATGATTTTCTTTTGAAAGATCAGCCTTAAGTGACTCTAAAAAACAGACCTAACCTAATCCCTTTCATTCTTAAAACTTTCTAAGGATCCCCACTATTAATGGTCTAATGCTACTTTGGCTCATGACTTCCTTTAAGATTTGCTGGCCTCTCCAACAGGCCCATCCCCCTCCAACTTCACACTTTACAACACCAACTATTCACATTCTCCTGCCCTCCCCAAATATCCTTTCTTCATGTTTCCATTTCTCTGAACACATTTCTTCTGACTGCCAGCTTCCCCCACCACCCCAGCCTGTCTAATCAACAACAAACCACATGTCAGACTCCTGTTTGCCCTTTGCCTGTGCTTCAAACACATCTCAACCACTTTCTGACCTTATTGATCACCCTTCCAACCATAATAAATGCATTTATGGACAATAATGTTCTACCATCGAATAAATACCTCTCTTTCTGCCATTATCTTACTGTGTTTCAAGTGAATGCTGTTATCTCCCTGCCAGAATGAAAGGTTCTGAGGGGAAGAACCAAGTTTTTATAGGTGTGCAAATGTCCAGCCTTGGTAGACAGCAAATCTTCCTCATGTGCTAAACCAAGTAGCCATTAAAGCCACACCCCTATGGCTTTTGTTTCAGGAGCTATCTACTCAAAGGATCAGGAGTAATTTTCACAGACATTTTAAGTTCTTCACTTCATGACCAGAAGCCACTTAAAAACTAATAAATAATCAACATTCTAATTGAAGAAACTATGTCAAACTTACCATCTTAGACAAATAAAGCAAGAATGAATGTAACAAGAAAAGTATGGTGGTGGCATCTTCTGGCTCTTCCACCTTTATCTCTAGTTGGTTTTCTGTATCAGCAGCATCAACAGGAGTACCTTCTGTTATAAGTAGCTCTAAAATTGAAAGGGGAAATGGCTATTTTATTTTATGCTATAGAATAAGAATTGTCTGTCTTCAGTTTCAATATTCATCGAGTGTTTCACTAAATATATGAGTCACAGTGCCTGGAATATGTGGCTCTCCTAAAGACAATTAACACAGAGAAGAAAACTTCAAAATCTTAATTAGAGCTATTAGACCCTTCAATTATAAAATGAACAATCTCCAGTCTACTCTCCACTACTTCCATGGCCATACAACTGCTACCAGAACAATATTTACTCAAGGGAAAATTTAAAACCAGAGATATATAGACCAGGGTCACATTCAACAAACATGGATTTAGTGCTAGTGAAACCTTGTGTTTAAAATTTTAGGAAAGCTGAAAGAGAGGGAGTCTTGGTTTGCAGATTTGCAGGTGGAATGAGCCAAGGCTTAACACAGTATCTGGCACCTGGCAGAGATACTCAACAATTATTTATTGAATGGACAGATGACAGCTATTTAAAAAGAACACAGTAATATCAAGAGAGACTAAAGGGAATTGGATACAGACCTGCATTGAGGCTCTGTGAATGAGGTAGAATTCCAGTAAGAACTGAGAGCTTGTAGGGGTAAAATTTCAGTATGAGTTACAGCCTGGGGTACGTTTGATTAAACAGCAGGAGTCCAACATGCAGTTATTAAGAAGTTGGACCAGTTGCTTCTAAGGTCTTTCTCAACCCTGAGATTCCCATTCACTACTATTTTTTTAAGCTTTTGCCTAATTTTTTTTAGTTTAGTTTTTGATGGACCTTTATTTTATTTATTTGTATGCAGTGCTGAGAATCAAACCCAGTGCCTCACATGTTAGACAAGCGCTCTACCACTGAGCTACAACCCCAGGCCCTCCATTCACTATTGGTCTATGAATTTGACTGCTGGTGAAGTCTGCACCATTGGCTCAGCATCTCAGCAACCTGAGCGGGCTGGCTGAGGCGCCGGCAGAGCCGGAGGGGACACACGCAGGGTCCTGAGGCTCTGTCACTCCTGCGCCCCACCCGTCATCCTACGACCCCCTAGCCCAGCAGGGGACTGGGGGATCGGAGCCCCATGCGGCCCCAAAGAGCCACCACGAAGACCCTGGGCTGCCCGCCCACCTGTGCACTCACTGCTGCATTCGTCGTCTGCACAGAGTTTGTGCTTCCACAAGGGCCAGCCGGTGCTCGGGTCCAGTTGGCCCGGCACTCGCCAGGTCAGCCACAGCACGAACAGCAAGAAGAGCAGCACTGGCGCTGCAGCCATGTTGTGGTCACCTTGGGGAGTCGGTGACGGGGTGGAGTAGGCTGTGGCGGGTGTCAGGGGGCAGAGGCGGGGCTCAGGGGGGCGGGTGGGGTGGGTAGCAAAGCACAGAGGGGTGGCGCCCGGGAAGGCTTAAGCCTTTCCCGGGTGACACCTCAGCAGGGATATCTGGGGGTCAATCCACAGACTCTACTGGAGAACACACGGAGCTGGAGCTCCGTCCTTCTCTAGTCAAGACCTTCTCATGGACTGAAGACCTTCTCCTCTAGTCGCTGCCTTGGCAACTAGAACTCTCCTTCTCGTCCAATCACCTGCCTTTGCTTCTGTGCCCTCACAAGCGACCCTCCACATGATTCTAGTAGTCACCCACCCATCCACCCCCCCCCCCCCCGCCAACTGGTCCTTTCTGGCTTTCCTTAATGTCTCATTTCTGGTCCATCCTAAACTAGCCCACTCCACTTCACCATCACTCCCATCCCCCATTCCTGGTCTAGTACCTCCTTTTCTGAACTACCAAATCCCACCCATGACTTGTCACAGCTAGTCTATGGTTCCAGGCTCCCTCCCCTTCAATTTCCTTGAGGTTCCTTGAAGCCCCACCCCAAGATCCCTCTGATTAGGAAAGGGGAAGGTGAATGGAACTGTGAGTGAGGGTGTAAACTGGAGACAGTGGCCTGCTTTTGTTTTAAGGCGGGGACAGGTGGGGGCAGAGAGATGGACATTAGTCTTCAGGCTAAGATCTTGAGATTCTTATCTTTATCCGTAAGGGAAGAAATTATTTAATTCAAAAGCATATTTTTAATTCTCATTTTGTGCTACCAAAGCCCTAGCATGGTGTGGGAGTGGATGAAAATCAAAAGACAAGATATCTGGTCCTGGTCGGAAAAAGTCCACATCTTAGTGGGAACCAACTGACAAAACCGATTGTCAGAGAAGAAAGCTAGTAGCTAACATTTATTGAAAGCTTTATGTCCAGTTGTTATTCTGAAGGAAATTTTATTTTATTTTTTCTGACCTCTAAGAGGGATCTTACATTTTTCTACTTCCCTTTCCAAGACTATTCCCTCTTTTGCACTGTGTAATCTTGAATTTAAATCTGAATTAGTTGCATTGATTTTCCCTTGTGTTAATAGTCAAATTATGATACAATTTGAATTATTGAAATGCATATGGAGGGGTTTCTTTTCTTATTTTTAATGAAAACTCACGTTTTTTAAAATTAGCACCTGGGGACTATAGGTGGAGACTTAATATGTAGAGTCATCAGCATGATAATTGTGATTAAATAAACACAAATCAGTTCATGACAGATGATTTCACTTACTATTATAATCAGCTTTCTCCTCTATAAAACAGCACAATTAGTCCTAAATTAACATTCACTAATTGTATATTAGAGTTTCAAGGAAAACAATGAAGAGTTGGTGACTAGCATAATGATTGAGATGTGTTTTGACATCAGTAATTATTATTATTTTTAAGATGGGGGTCTTGCTATGTTGCCTAACCTGATCTCCAACACCTGGACTCAAGCAATCCTCCTGGCTTGGCCTTCTGAGTAGTTAGGACTACAAGTCACCAAACCAGCCCAGTAATTATTGTTTAGTAGATCTCTTTTTGGACACTAAAATCACTACTAATATGATTGTATATGTTTGAAATTGGTTTTAGGAGCAACATACAGATTTGATGCAATTCCCATCAAAATACCCATGAATTGGTGTGAATATACTTAGTATACAATGAGAGATATGAAAAATTGTGCTCTATATATGTAATATGAATTGTAAAGCATTCTGTTGTCATATATAAATTTAAAATAATAATAATAATAATAAATGTCATTTTTCCAGAACTAGAACAAACAGTCCTGAAATCCATTTGGAAGAATAAAATATTCAGAATAGCCAAAACAATTCTAAGTCAATAAAGCAAGCTGGAGGCATCATCACAATACCTGACTTCAAATTGTACTACAAAGCTATGGAAATAACCACTGCATGGCTCTGTCATAAAACCAGATACATAGACCAATGGGAAAGAAGAGAAGACACAGAAAAAGATCCAACACAGTTAACACTCATCTGATTCTTGACAAAGATGCCAAAAACATATTGGGAGAAAAGACAGGCTTTAAACAAGTGGTGCCAGGAAAATTGGTTATCCATATGTAGACAAATAAGATTAGACCCTGTACAAACTTGAAAGAGATCAAAAGCCCAGGAATTAGACCAGAAACTATGCAAATCCTTGGAAGAAAATATACATTTGAGACTCCAGCATATAGGTACAGGCAATGACTTTCTTATTAGAACTCCTAAAGCTCAGAAAATAATAACAAAAGTTAATAAACAGAATGGCATCAAATTAAAAAGCTTCTGCACAGCAAAGGAAACAATTAGTAACATGAAGAAAAAACCTAAGGAATTGGAGAAAATATATTTGCTAACTACTCTTTTTTTAAAGAGAGTGAGAGAGAATTTTTTAATATTTATTTTTTAGTTTTTGGCGGACACAACATCTTTGTTTGTATGTGGTGCTGAGGATCGAACCTGGACTGCATGCATGCCAGGTGAGCGTGCTACCGCTTGAGCCACATCCCCAGCCCTGCTAACTACTCTTTGACACAGGATTAATATCCAAACTATATAAGAAACTTTTAAAAACTTAACACCAAAACCTCAAATAACCTAGCTTAATTGGGCAAATGAATTAAACAGATACTTCTCAAAAGAAGAAATAAAAATGGACAACAAACCTATGAAAATGTTCAACATCATTAGCAATTAGGGAAATGCAAATCAAAACTACAGTGAGCTTTCATCTCTCTTTAGTCAGAATAGCAGCCATCAAGAATATGAACAATATGGGGCTGGGGTTGTGGCTCAACAGCACATTGCTTGTCTAGCACATGCGAGGCCCTGGGTTCGATCCTCAGCACCACATTAAAAACAAATTAATAAAAATAAAGGTATTGTGTCCAACTACTTAAAAAAAAGAATATGCACAATAATAAATGCTAGAGAGAATGTGGAGAAGAAGGCACACTTTTTTCTCTGTTGATAGGATTGTAAATGAATATAACCACTATTGAAATCAGTATGGAGGTTCCTCAAAAGACTAGGCAGGAAACCACCATATAACCCAGCTATACAACTACTCAATGTTTATCCTAAAGAATTAAAGTCATAATACTAGAGTAGTACATGCATACCCATGTTTATAGCAGCACAATTCACAGTTGCCAAACTATGGAACCAAACTAGGTGCTTATCAAGGATGAATAAATAAAGAAAATGTGGCATATACACACAATGGAGCTTTATTCAGCCATAAAGGTGAATTATGTCATTTGCTGGAAAACGGATGAAACTTGAGAACATTCTGTTACACAAAATAAGCTAAACTCATAAGATCAAGGGAGCCTATGTTTTCTCTCGGATGTGGAAGCAAGAGAGGAAAAAGGAAAAAAAAAAGTGAAAATCAAATGGAGATCAGTAGAGTGTAGGAAAGGGACCAGGAGAGGGAGGAGTGAAGGGAAAATACTAGGGAATGATATTGGCCAAACTGTAGTGTTATATTGTGCATGTGGAAATATGTAACGACAAATACTGCCATGATTTACGACTATAATGTATCAACAAAAAAATGGAAAAAATAAAAGAAAGCAAACAAAAGAACAAAATTGCTTTCATGTATATATGTATGTATGTATGTATGTATACAGCCTAGCCAAACATCTATTGTGAGCATAACATTAATACTCTGGAACAGTGTTGAGCAAATCATAGCTGTAAGCCTGACACTGTTTTTTTAAATTGTTCCCTTTATTCCTTTTTTCTCTTTCTTTCTTTCTTTCTTTCATTCATTCCTCTCTCTCTCTCCCTTCCCTCCTTCCCTCCCTCCCTCCCTCTCCCTGTCCCCCCCCTATCTCTCTCTCTCTCTCTCTCTCTCTCTCTCTTTCTTTCTTTCTTATTTCCCAGGCTGGCCTGAACTCCTAGGCTCAAGTAATCTTCCTGCCTCAGCTTTCTGAGTAGTTGTGACTGTTGGAGCACACCACGGTATCCAACAATGATACTTGCTTCTGTAAACAAAGTTTTATTAGAACACAGAAGCTTATATTATTTACCCATAGTCTAGGCTGTTTTTGTGCTACACTGGCATTTGAGTGGCAATTAAGATTTGCCTACAAAGTCTAATATGTTTATTATCAGTCTCTTTTCAGGAAAAGTTTGTTGATCCCTGATTAGATTATAGACTAAAGTCAGCAGAATGAATACATAAACATTTCTTTTCTTACGACTAAAATTGGCTGTATGAAATGAGATAAATGATCTATTAATTGCCAAGATATATGTCTCTTCCCTATAGAAAGTGTGTATTCAGGACTAGAATTCTTGGCACTGTGTCATGTCAAATGTAGGAAAAAACCTGGCAGTTCATTTTGATGAGACTTAAGAAATTTCTTTTCCAGGGCATTTTGAGGTGTATCTAAAATTTGTAGATAATACAGGGAAGAACATTTTAATCTGCAAATAGATTATGTTCATTATTAGTTTGTAATCATTTCACAACTATCATATAATATTAAAGCATCATAAGAGACTGCCTATCATAATAGAAACTTTTATGACTCTAGCCATTAACTTGTATTTTTCTACTTATTGTAGACCCATACTTTTAAGCTAGTGCTATTGGTAAAATATATGATTATTTAACTCTGATTGCCTTACTAATTTTGACCAGTTTATTTTTCAGATATCCATTTTGGGGTTTACTCTTTCAATTAATTTTGGGTTCCATGGGCAATGAAATTGTTGTTGAGTATGTAAGATGTTGCAGTTTCTATGTAAGTTCACCTAAGTGCTTCTACCACTATTGATGGGCAAGGATATAAGTAATTTAGTACTTTTACTTGAAACTGTTATAGTTCTACTGTACGGGATTTGTTTTCCTGACACAAAAGAGTATAAAACTAGAAAAACTAAACATTTTCAGGTATTAATTTCAGAGAGATGAAGCTCAAGTAAGATGGTGGTCATACTGAGTTAAGGAGAAAATTATCAAAGTGCAAGATTATCATAGTGGTTGGAATTTTGTGGACAAGAATGTCTGAGCTATTTATGGTGGGTGCAATGTGATTATGTGTGTGTGTTAGAGAGAGAGAATACTAAAAGCCTGGAGGAAATTTATTTTTGATATGAATGTACCAGATGAGACTCTTTAAGGCTTAGCAGAGTTTGACTGCTATAAAGGAGACTGAAGATGATGCTAAATGGCAATGTTGGAAGAAATTAGGTTTCCAGCAGAGTCAGGTTGCAGCAGCTTCACTAATATATCAGGTACTTAATTAAGAGTTCATAAATAAGCCTTAGCAAAAAGAACCACACAAAAAAAGAGTAAAGGGAAAATGGTAGACCTAAATTTGAAACCAAAATTGATTCATGCTGAAAATGTATGAGGCAGCCAGAAAGGAAAAAGGAAAAGAAAGGTGTGTGTGTGTGAAAGGAATCTAAGGGCAATCAAAGGGAGATCAGTAGAATAGAGGAAAGGGATCAGGGGAGAGAGGAAAGCAGGTAAAAGAGAAATATTCAAGAATGATATTGGCTAAGTTTTATCACTTATTGTACATATGTATGAAAACATAACAACAAATCCCACCATTATGTACAAGTATAATGCACCATGAAATATGGAAATAAAGAAAAATACCAAACCTAGTGAGGCACGGTGGAATATGCCTATAATCCCAATGACTAAGGTGGATGAAGCAAGAGGATCACGAGCTCAAAGCCAGCCTTAGTAAATAGAGGTGCTAAAGCAGCTCAGCAAGACCCTGTCTCTCAATAAAATACAAAATAGGTCTGGGGATGTGGCTCAGTAATTGAGTACCCTGAGTTCAATCTCTGGAACCAAATAATAATAATAATACCAAATCTAATATGATCAAAACAATTCACCAGTAATTAGCCTGCATGACACATAAAACAGAATATCCTTTATAGGAAGAAAACATAATCCAGACTTCCTATGATGTATCATCTATAAATGACCAGAATATAATTAAAAAAATTTTTTTGGTACCAGGGATTGAACCCAGGGGTGCTTAACCATTGAGCCACAACCTCAGCCCTTTTTTGCATTTTATTTAGATACAGGTCTCATTGAGTTGCTAAGTGCATCCCTTAGTTGCGGAGGCTAACTTTGAACTCTTGATCCTCCTGCCTTAGCCTCCTGAGTCGCTGGGATTATAGGCATGTAGAATATCATTAAATTTTGCCAGAATGCAAAGAAGATAGAAAAATGAGAACCACAAGAGAAAATATCACATATAAAAAAAGTTCCGTGAGCTGACCCAGATGTTAGGATTAGCAGAAAAAAATTAAATAGTTTTTATAACTAGTTTCAAGGAGTTAAAGAAAAGCTTAATCATATGAATACGTAGATATGGGTGTCAACATATAAATGAAAAATTTCTTTTAAAAGAAATAAAAAGTACGGTATTGGAAACGAAAAATTCATGAAACAAATCTATCATCAGATTGTATAGTGCAAAAACAGCAAAAAATTAACTTGGAGATAGACCAATTAAAATTATCTGGTCTAAAAATCAGAAAGAAAAAAATAGAGACTTGGTTACTATCAGTACAAAGTGACCTAACATACATATAATTACATTTCTAGAAGAATAGAGGCATAAATTGTACAGAAAAAAATATTTAAGACAATGATGACTAAAATTATCCCAAATTAACAAAATAGATGTTAACAGATTTAGGAAACTCAGTGAATACTAAGGTTAGTTACAAAGCAAATCACATCTAGATGCATCAGAGTCAACTGTAAATGATCAATTAGAAGGAAAAAGGTCTTGAAGGCAATTAGAAAAAAGTGGTGTGTTATGCATTGGTAAAAATGACTAAAATGATAGCTGACTTCTTATCAGAAATGAGAGGTTAAAGTTAATGGAAAGGTTTAAGGTGCTAGAAGACAAAAACTGCTAATCCAGGATAAATCTCTTCAAAACTGAAAGCAGAATAGACATTTTAAAATAAATAAAAAGTAAGAAAATTCAATACCAATAGATCTCTACTATTAACAATGCTAAAAGAACCTCTTCAGGATAAAAGGAGATGATCCATCAGGTAGAAACAGATGCACTGTGTGTTTTAGTTAACTGTGTAATAAACTTAATGGTTTAAAATAAAAATTCTTTGTTATTTCTCCTTATTCTATGATTTGGCTTTACATAACCTGATGAGTCCTTTGCTCTAGGTATTTATTACTGCTTATGTGGTTTCCTTTCGCAGGGATTGTTTAACCAAAGGTAGAACTGACAAAATCCTCCTACCTCAGCCTCCTGAGCCACTGGAATTACAGGTGTGCACCACCACTCCCGTCGGAAAGCGAAGCAAAATCCAAAGGACCACCAAGTAAAGTGACATCTTACTCCCCTAGTCAAGCCGCCGTCCCCTCTCCACAATCTCTATTTGCAATAGAAATCTTACACTTTCTGGATGGGACAGAATGATGCAAATCTCTGGCCAAACAAATGGGAAGGCAGCAGCCTATAGTCAGTTCTTGGTTTACTTCCGTTAGCCGGTACCGGCTCAAGGGGCGGGCAACTTCGTTCCTACCTTCAAAGGAGGAGTTGGGGCAGGGCTAGGTTTTGCGCATGCTCCCAAGGCAGGTTTTGGGGCATGCTCAGAGCAAGTGCACGCTAACAATTTTCGGTGAGAGCTTTCTTCTGGAGTGGAGGCGGTTTCCTTCGGAGCTCCGACGGTAGGTGGGTGAGTGCTGCGAGTATAATTGCGAGCTTACTTGTTTAGAAGACAAAAAGGGTTTGCTTGGATTTACCCGTGTTTTCCTTTCGAGTTTTTTCCCCTTATGCTCTAAAACCTTGGGTTCTGGGAAATGAGAGCCAGCTGGAGAAGCTTTGGTTACTGTGGCAACCATGTGTTACTGATTCTGGTTTTTGAGGATTTGAAAAGAGAATTTGTGTTATAACTCCTCAAAGTACATGCTGGGTCGCATTCAGAGTCACATATTATTTCAAACTTAGGTGTTTAACCCCGGAAATTGACTTTAAAGGATTTAATTCTGGTAGTAATGTGGAAAAGCAGTATTTTAGGCAGGGTAACTAGTTAGAAAGCTAATGCAGTGATTAACACAATTTCAGGGTGTTGTAAAATTCCAGAGAAGAGGAAATATTGTAGAAATTCTAGGTGGTAGGATCAGAAGCTTTAATGCTTGGGTCGATGTGGGAAATGAGGGAGAGAGACACTGAGCCTCTTGAGAATTAATTCCAAACTCGCTTTGGCATTTGTATTTCTAGTTTCGTTTGCTACCTTCGATATCATTGCCTCCTACCTATCTCTTGTCCTAGTTCTAGTCATGCCTAGTAGTTTTATGTTCTCTGAATTTCCTTGTCCTCATTTTGTGTGTGTGTATGTGACCTTGGACAAGTTTCATAATTTCACTCCCTTAGTTTTTTTCAACATAATGTGGAAGAAAACAATTAGTATGTAGTGTGAGTGTGTGTGATGCTGTGTGGGAGGGATAGAACCCAGGGCCTCATGCACACTAGTCAGGCACTTTACCACTGAGTTACATCCCTAGCCCCAAATTAAATAATAGACCAGGTATGTAGTAAAGATCCAATAAATATTAGCTACTACTATTTGTACTGTATTTGTTATTTGCATTTTGTTGTTTCTTTCTCTAGGCTTGAATTTTTTTAAATTAAGGGGAAATATCTTTATGTGCTTGGAACATAGTAATAGTTGAGTAATGGATTATTTATTTTGGCTGCTTCTAACATAATTAAATGCTTTTTGGGTGTGTGGGGGGGTACCAGGTGTTGAACCCAGGGGCACTTAACCACTGAGCCACTTCCCCCAGCCTTATTTTGTATTTTATTTAGAGACAGGGTCTTACTGAGTTGTGTAGGGCCCTGCTAAGTTGCTGAGGTTAGCTCTGAACTGTGATCCACCTGGCTTTAGCCTACTGAGCTGAACAGATTACAGGCCTTGGCAAATTCATTCTTTAATTTAAAAGAACTGCCAGTTGCAGGTTGGAGTTGTTAAATGGGTAGAGTGCTTGCTTAGCATGTGTGAGGCACTGGGTTCAATCCTTAGCATCACATAAAAATAAATAAATTAATAAAGGTATTGTGTCCATCTACAACTAAAATATATATATATAATTTTAAAAAACCTACAATGTAATGGATCTTGCTGCTCAAGTCATATTTATTATTGGCTGTTTTTCTGTACAATTCAGAAACTTGTGGATTAAGATATACCAAAAGTAACAGATATTCTCAGTTTGTAATAGGTATGAGTGATTTCAGTGAAGAATTGACAAAGACCATTTCAGAGGATGACCAGGTGGAAACATCTGTGCTCACTGGTACAGGAATGTATTTTCCTTGGCTTCAGAAGCATTTAGAAACTGTAGGTAAGTAAAATAACAGAACCATTTTAACTTTAGTGCAAGGAAGTAGTAGATTCAATATGTATACAAAATGAACCATGCTGGTTTAGTTTTTAAGAATATATAAGTTGTTTTCTTGTTCTGACTATAAGCAGAAAGGGAATCATAAGAAATACTCTTTTTGTTCTGGAATCCCTTTCTTTTGAATTAATATACAGTCTATATTATGTTGCAGCCACATTTTTTTCAGCAGTGCTTTCTGAGCACTAATATCTAATATATAAGTCTAAAATATTGGGGACTTATACATGAAAAAGATAGTCTCTTCTTTTGAGAAGCACATAGCTTTCAAAAAAATAATATTTTCCCTTATTTTTATCTAATGTAAATACAAGCAAAATTTTCTATAGGATACATTTCTTAAAGATATATACAAGAATCAGTTATTTGTACATTGCCATGTTGGGTGGTATAGCCCCAGGAATACGTTTGAATCAACACTTTCTTTATTGCATCAAAATGTCTTTCTTATCCCAGCCTTCTTCCCCCTTTGACAGTGATTCCTTGGATCCTAGGATTAATTCCAAATTCACTTTGGCATTTGTCTTTCTTGTTTAGTTTGCCACCCGACATATCACTGCAATGAATCTTGCTGGTCAAGTGATATTAATCAGATGAAAAGGTGGCTGTTTTTCTGTACAATCCAGAAATTTTTACATTAAGATTAAAAAGTAACTAATATTCTCAGTTTGGAATAGGTATGAGTTATTTCAATGAAGAATCCTAAAGTTTAGCTCCCATTAAAAAAAATTTTACTCTTTTTATTTGATGATCTCAGTTAATCCTCAGTAAATTTATGTGCTAGGCATTTTAGTATGAAGAAACTGAGTTTCTCAAACTTATACTCTTAAGTATTGCTATTAGGAATCATGTGTATCTGATTTTAGAGCATTCACTTCTAACCACTGAGATGAAGGGAACTTAACCTGAGTATAATATTCTTTTAGATGAACAAAGAATATTTCAAGGAAAGTGTGTTTTGTTAGTTTTCTGGGCTAGTTGCCAGGGATTGTTGCTGATTAAACAGCTTGAGTATAGATGTTGTTAAATGAAGTCTCTGATTTGGAGATCTGGATGGGGCATTGTAGTCTGCATTTCTAATTAGCTTCTAGGTGATTCTAATGTTGCTAGTTTCAGAACCACATACAGTAGCCAGGCTCAAGATCCCAAGGTGATTTATATGTACCTTATTAGTGATTTATATGTACCTAGATCAATACAGTCTTTGACCTTTTCCACTGTCATATTTCTTTTTTTTTTAAATCTGTGTCCTACTTTGCACAATTTAAAAATTTAAAAATTTGTCTTCTAAAAAGTTTATCAGTTGCAAGAGATAAATTTCCAGCACATGATGGTGTTTTAATTATATTAAATTAAATTACTTTAAAAAGTAGATCTGGTAGAATCTAAATAGCAGAGATGTAATGTCCTTCCATTGCCAACCTTAAAACATTCAATGAAAAAACTTTTTATAAATGGAAATTTTGTATTGTTCCTGTTTTTGTAGTACATTTTACAGTAAAAGTATGTCTGTATTTGCACTTAATTTTAACGTCCTATAAATTTTTTAAGTTTTAAAATTTCTTGTGGGTTGAGATATGTGTTTTAAGTATTCAAGTAAATTTTAATTTTATAATCTTAGCCCAGTTACTTCATGTATCATTAAGAATATTAACTTAGAATGAGAAAACATCTGGCATTAATTCTATATTTTAATGAATGTAAACTCTGAGAAACTTTAGTCACATAGGGAAGTAGAATGGAGTTTAGTTAAGCAAGTATCAGATCTTTGACTCATGAGTTACTCACAAAAAAATTACATGTTCTATTTAAAATTATTAGAACATTCTACAGTTTTGATAAAAGAATTGGGAATCACTTGACTTGCAAAAGTAAATATTAGAATCATTCAGTTTTCATCATGTGTTGAAAATACCTTCAGGTAATATGTAATGATTTTGATTGTGAGACCTTGATTATGGGCATAGCACTCTAGGAGATTAATTTCAGGAAACAATATACAAGGAGGAAGAATCTGCAAATTGATTGCTTTAAGAGGATCTTTGCTTTAAGAGGACCTATTGGTCTATTGTATTTGCAGGGCTAAGGGTACCCAGCTAGAAGACTGCTAGCCTAGAGGGATCTGGTAGTTGTATAGGAAGGAAAGCATAGTAACCAGTCACTTATATAATAAGGTTGTTAACTAAGTCCAGATATCCTTAAAGGAATTGCTAATACTTAAGGGATACAAATGCTAATGTCTATAGCTGTTTTAATTTCGTGTGCATTTAATATCATTGTGTTACTGGGAAATTGGTACTTAAAATATAAAAGCCCAGCTAGGTGAGGTGGCACATGCCTGTATTCTCAGATAGTTAGGAGCTGAGGCAAGAGGAGGGCAAGTTTGAGATTCAGCCTAGGCAAGTAAATTAGCAAGACCTGTCTAACAAAAAAAAAGAAAGAAAGAAGGAAAGACTATAACTGCTCAGCAGTGGTAGAATACTCCTGGTTCAATCTCTAGTACTGTAAAAATAAACAAGTTTATTTGGAATTTTCAGAATATTGGTGGATAATAAAGACTGTGCTTGCATAGGGTGACTGGTGATTTTTACCTATTCTAATTACCAGGGCTTGTGCTTTGGGGGATCTTATTGAGAGATTCTCCTCATTTCCTCCATGGGTTGTGTACTTGTTTTCTACTCTTTTGTTCAAAAAATTGCTTAATGCCAAGACAAAAAGATTATTGAATGAGATTTGAAGGATCTGGTGATTGTAGTAGCCCAAGAATGTAATTTAGATTTTTAGAAATTTGCTAAAAAACAGTATGTGTGTAAGAGTTTGTTTCAAATGAAGTTGACTTTGATACTTGGGGATGGACTGGGTCAAGTAATACCTACTGTTCTATTTATCAGAACTTAAGTTTTTGTAATAGTTGAATTGGAGTCACTGGGTGACCCTTATCCTTCATCTTCACAGTGACTGGAGGGAAAAAGAAGAAAGATTTTGCTCAGACAACAAGTGCTTGTTTAAATTTTATCCAAGAAGCCCTTCTGAAGCACGAGTGGCAGCAAGCTGCAGAGTATATGTACAGCTGTTTGCAGATCTTGAAAGATTCAGACACCTACAAAAAGCATGCTGCACCAGAGGTAAACAAAGTGTGAGTCTGCTGAAAAAAACAGCAGATTTCTGAAAGATTTTGCCTCTAGCTCCATTCACAAAGCTTTAGGGGGATTTCAAACTGAATTTACTAAAAGCTGCTAAAAGTAATGTTGGATGTAGAAATTATATCAAGACTAAAAATAGTCTTGAGTTGTGCATTCTCAAATTTCCCAGTATTCATTCATTCCAATAATAATTCCTTCTTACCTTGTATTATTTTACCCTCTGTATAGGGTAAAATTAACACCTTTGTAGATGAGGTTAAGAAAAGATCAAATGGGAATGGGTGAGCACATCACACAGGAACCCTGATTACAGTGTTTTTTAGCAGAGGAGTGAATGAGGACTTAAGGTTTTAAAAGGTTCACTCTACATCATTAGACATTAGGAAAACAAAAATTTTAAAACCACGATAAGATATCACTTTAAAACCACCAGGATGACTAAAATCAAAAAGAGACAATAAGGCAAGGGTGTAGAGAAGCTGGAACCCTCAACACCTTTCATCTACAAAGGTGTTAATTCTTTTTTTTTTATTATTAGAAATCATTTTAATTCCCACTTACTCCACAGGTTGTGCACCTGTTTTGTACTCTCGTTCAACAAAACTTGAAAGTTTTTTTCTCCAACCAGAGTGTTCTTTTTGTCTTTTTTAAAAATAGCTTTATGGAGACATTAGCACACCATACAATTCACTGACTTGTACAATTTAATATTTTAAATATTTTCACAGTGTTGTGCAAACATTAGCCACAATTTAAATTTAGGATAGTTTCATCTTCTACAAAAAAGAAAACCTGTACCTATTTGCAGTCTTTCCTCATTGCTTCTCTACTGACTCATAGCCCCTGGAAGCTACTAATCTACTATTTTCTATGGTGAACATTTTATATAAATGGAATCTTATAATGTAATGGTCATTTGTGAGTGATTTCTTTTACTCTGTAAAATGTTTTCAAGGTTCATTTATGTTGTAGTAAAAGTATTCATGCTTTTTCCTTTTTATTGGCAAATATTTTATATGGACATACCACATTTTATATATCCATTCATCAGTTTGTTAGACATTTGGGTTGATTATACTTTTTGGTTATTGTGAATAATGCTTCTATAAATATTCATGCACAAGTGTTTGTATGTGGATGTTTGTTTTGATTTTTCTTGGGTATATTCCTAGAGTAGAAATTTAGATCATGTGGTAATTGTATTTAACTTCTCAAGAAACTACCAGACTATTTTCAAAAGTGACTCCACCATTTTATATTTCCATCAGTAATATTTGAAAGTTCCAGCTTCTCTACACCTGTGCCTTGTTGTCTCTCTTTGATTTTAGTCATCCTGGTGGTTTTAAAGTGATATCTTATCGTGGTTTTAAAATGATTTTTGTTTTCCTAATGTCTAATGATGTAGAGTGAACCTTTTAAAACTTTAAGACCTCATTCACTCCTCTGCTGAAAACACTGTAATCAGGGTTCCTGTGTGATGTGCTCACCCATTCCCATTTGACCTTTTCTTTTCTTAATCTCATTTCCTGTTACTTGCTCACCTGTATTTTCTTTTCCAGTCTTACTAGCCTTGCTCTTATTAGAATAAGCCAGGCATATTCTGCCTCAATCTTTACCTTATTTATTTATTTATTTTACTTGGAAAGATCTTTCTTCAGCTATCATCATGTCTGCCCTTCTGTATGACCACTTTTCTGTGACTTCTGTGAGGTCTACCTTGATTATTTAAAATTACAACTGCATTTCTTGCTTTCTTATTCCTACTTTGTACTGGCACTCTTGAACTCCATGTCCTTCTCACGCTTTTCCAGTAATATTTGTCAATATAATTATTTTTCTTGTCTCTTGTGTGTCTCTCCATATCAAATGTACATTTCTGAGGGAAGGGGTAAAACAGTGCCTGAAATGGTGCGTGGCATATACTGCTAAATTTGTTGAGTAAAAAGCAGTTTCTCCAAAAATAACTTTACTTGACTATTTCAGGTGCTTTTACTAATATAGTAACCAGTGCATCAATCTAATGGAGCCAAAACCAAAAATACCAAATAGTACATACATGCTACTTGGTGTGTGTGTGTGTGTGTGTGTGTGTGTGTGTGTGTGTGTGTGTGTATGTGTGTAAAAAGAAAATATAATTATTGACAAATTTTAATTTAGGGACTAAAGTTACATATATCTGTAAATCATTAGTAATGATTTACATTACAGAGAGACATTATATACCTCTCTTTTGTTCAGATTTTGTTTTATAAAATGAAGAAATTAAATGAGTGGCTTCCAGATACTTGTTTGAATCCTTTTGAACTACCTAGGGCATGTATTGAAAAATACAGATTCCATCAGTCACTGTGGAGTACAGCTGAAATCCCAAGCAGCTCGAGGCTGAGACAGGAGGATTGCAAGTTCAAGACCAACCTCAGCAACTTAGTGAAACCCTGTCTATCTATTGCATGCGTGCACGCGTGCTCTCTCTCTCTCTCTCTCTCTCTCTCTATATATATATATATATATATATATATATACACACACACATACACATATACATACATATGTACATATGTATATTTATTTTTGGTACTGTACTCCTGGGGCTTTTAACCACTGGCTTAGCCATTTTTATGTTTTATTTTGAGACAAGGTCTCACTAAGTTGCTTAGGGCCTTGCCGAATGGCTGAGGCTGGCTTTGAACTCATGATCTCCTGCCTCAGCATCCCAAGCTGCTGGGATTACGGGCATGGTGGCTTAGAATATTTATTTTTAATAGGTGCCCAGGTAATTCTTATGACTGGGTTTAAGAACAACTGTAGATAACTATAAATAATGGATAATCTTTAAGTTTTTGTTTTGGTGGTGCTGGGGATGAAACCTAGTACCTGCCTTGCTAGGCATGCTTTTACCACTGTGCTACTCCCCAGCCCTCTACAAGTTTCTTTCAGCTCCTCAATGCTACTTTTGATATTCTACAATGAAGTCGTGATCTTTTCTTTTTGTAGTTGCAGATGGACAGAATGCCTTTATTTGTTTATTTTTTATGTGGTGCTGAAGATTGAACCCTGTGCATCATGCATGGAAGGCAAGCGCTCTACCACTAAGCTGTAGCCCCAGCCCTGTTGTGTTGGTTTTTTTTATTTATTTTTATTATTTTTTTTTAAGAGAGAGGAGAGGGAGGGAGGGAGAGAGAGAGAGAGAGAGAGAGAGAGAGAGAGAGAGAGAGAGAGAGAGAATTTTTTAATATTTATTTTTTAGTTCTTGGCAGACACAACATCTTTGTTGGTATGTGGCGCTGAGGATCGAACCCGGGCCGCACGCATGCCAGACGAGCACGCTACTGCTTGAGCCACATCCCCAGCCCTTGTGTTTTTTTTTTAATTGGAAATATGAAGTTATTGTACCAAACAACCAATGTGTGCCTTCTAGAAATAATTGACTTTGAAGTTCACTTTAAAGTTGGTATGGTTGAAGTACTTTAAATGGGGGTAAGAGAAATAGACATTTGCTTCCATGAAAAAAGAACTCCCAAGTTCTTTCACCAGGATTGGTGATCTGAAGAGAAAATATTTTTTATTAAAATTTGTTTATATTTGATGACAGTTCTCAAATTTGTGTTGTAAATATTGGAATAAATATACTCAATATTGATAAGATCTTAAGAAACTAGTCTGTTGCACTCATTTTGCTGAGAATAAAGATGAGGTTGAGACCAGTTAAGAAGCCAATATTACCAAAACCTAGTTTCTGACTTATTCTTTCTATACTAATTAAGTTTTATACTTAATAATATCTCAACTGCTTCTTCCTCTTTTAGACTGCTAATCTAATAATGGCACTGTTATACTTACCTAGAATTTAAAAACTAGTATTGAAAAGATTTTGTCATGTGAGATCTAATGTTATTTTTACTGGGTAAAGTACGATAACATAGACAATTATGATATCTAGGGAAAGGAATTTTAGGTTGTTTTTATATGTAACCAGAAAAACAAAACTTACAGGAAAAATAGAATAAAAGCAGGGTTGGACTTTACATTGGGTAATAATTTCTGCTTTGACAGGTTATTTGGAGGCTTGGAAGTGAAATTCTCTTTTATCATCCCAAAAGCAATGCAGAGACTTTCAATACCTTTGCTGACCGGATGAAAAATATTGGAATATAGACTTTGTGAACTTATATTTCCAGTGTTCATATTGTTTTCTGAATTGTTTGTATCAGTGTAAAGTAAACAATAATGAAGAAAGGGTAAGATACTGGGATAAATAAGAAAGAAAGCAGTGTTGTGCCAGCCATTCCTTAGTTTCTGATCACCTTCCATGTTGTCTGATAAGAAATACCTCCTCTTTGTTTATCTCTGGTTGCCAAAACCAGTCCATCAGATGTTGAAGTTGTGCTTCTACTGTTTGCCCAAGTTATTTGTGCTGAGTTGGTATTTTTGGAAAAAGTGAAACAAGTGGGGAATTTGAATGTGTAAAAACATTTTAATTCCTATTTGCATTGAACCTTGTCTCCAAGTTAATATTTTATTAAAAGTATTACCAAAAGGGCTGAGACATTTCCAAGATTATCTGTCTCTCTCTCTCTCTCTCTCTCTCTCTCTCTCTCTCTCTTTCTCTCTCTCTTTAACTAACAGAACACTTTTCAATAAAATTTTATAATTTGCTTTTAATGATTTTTCAAGGCCATAAGGTTTTACTGGAATATAGCCACACACATTCATTTCCATATTGTCAATAGCTGTTTTTTAATGAAAATGAGTAATTATGAAGAAGTCATGTGCCATGCAAAGCCTAAAATATTTACTTTGTAGCTAGTTTTAAATTTTGTTTTGTTTTTACTTTTCCTGTTTTCTGGAATTTTAAATTGTGGTTGTATATAATGGACTATGCTACCTTAACCATTTTAAGTATACAGTTCTGTGGTATTAACTATATTCACCATGTTGTAAACTATCACCACTATTTCTAAAACATTTCCATCACTCCAAATAGAATCTTTATATTTATTAAGCAATAGTTTCCCATTTTCTCCTCCTCCCCATGCTACTGACAGTCTCTAATATCTTTTCTGTTTTTATGAATATGCCCATTCTAGATGTTTTAGATAAGTGGAAGTATGCACTTTCCTTTCCATTGGAATTGACATCATTCTCCAACACTCCCTGTTAAGGTGTTTTCTTTTGAGCTGATTTAATATATTTAAAATAGTTATATTATTGGTTGTCTACTGTAGCCCAAACTAGGAATTAGTAGTATGCAAAAGTTAAATCTCATTTAATTTTTTAAATTAATATTAAATCTCATTTAATCCTAACAACACCCTTCTGAAGGACTAAGAATTGCCTCATAAAACAGGTCAGACAAAAGGACGAATTAGTTATTCAGATTTATTTAGCATTTAATTGGCATATGAGCCAGGTCACTGTCTTCAAAACCCCTGTTTTTTATTGTTGTTTTTTCACTATTGTATTGTCTTCTGTTTGTAAGTTTACATAATTTAGCTTTCATTTACATAGTGTCATTTCATCTGTCTGTCTTCTTTGTTAGGTTGAAATTGTTGATGACAGGGACAGTGTCTTATCTTTCATATCCAATCAAGGACTTAGTCCATCATATATTTACTGTGTTTTTTGAGTAATGGTTATCTTAATGACTTGAGTGACAGTGGGCTTTTTCTTATTACTGGTGCAGATCTCCTTACAACATGCATTGTACCTTATGCATCATGGAATGCTTGAGGATGCAAACATAAATCTAAGTCAGGCAGAGACATGGAGATATGGTGAAAAATCGTCTTCCCAGGAAATATTAATCAACCTTGTTCAGGCCTACAAAGGGCTTTTGCAGTATTATACATTGTCCAAAAAGAAAGCTGAATTTTCAAAGCTTGGTGAGTGAATATGAATAAATTATTTTCTTATGGTGAAGAGACTGAAGAGCAGAAGGGATCTTAAGGAGTAATCTAGTAATCTATCTACTGACTTCATTCAGATAAATTCTTGATCATCCTTTATGATATTTCTGATATGTCATAAAACTTCTAGGTCATAAATGAGATGATTCATTGCTAAATTCATGACCATTTTAATGATTTTTAAAATTTTGGTCACAGGTAAACAGCTGGACCTCAGTGGTGAAAACACATTCAGTAGGTTAGGAGCTAAGCTCCATTGCAGTTTGTATAGAGGCGATTCAGTGTCTTAAATAGAAAATTTGGGGGGATGACAGTGCCTTGAGTAGAGTAAGAAAAGTGAAAAATTCTAAAGAAGGGCAGTCCATGTGAAACCCATCTAGATTTACTAACTGGGTTTATGCAAATGAGGCATATACTCTCCCACAGAGAGTCAGGAGCCCTACCTTTAGAAGTGTTGGCTAGAAGAAACTAAATTCTTTAGGCAGCCTTGAGTATACCCTTTAAGGAGCCCTAAGATTATCCTAGGGATATAGCCTCACATTAGAAATTATCTTAGTGTTTCTTGGGGCTGGGGTTGTGGCTCAGTGGCAGAGCACTTGCCTCACACATGTGAGACACTGGGTTCAATCCTCAGCACCACATAAAAATAAATAAAATGAAATAAAGATATTGCATCCATCTATAACTAAAAAATATTTTTTAGAAAAGAAGAAATAGTGTTTCTTAAAGTCTTTATAGGTAGGCCAGGATTGGGGCATAGTCCAAAGAGAGACTAGGCTTAGAAGAGCTGGTTGGAGTTTGATCTAGGAGAGAGTCTTTGAATTTATGAGAAAGGTTATAAATTTTCTTTAGCAGCCATTATTGCATGTAATAAACTCTTCTTCTTGTGTGTTTAGAGTAGAGTTTAGTGTGTTCCATATTATTGTTCCCCAGAATATCGTTTAAAGAATACGGCAAGATAAAAAGTAATTTCTGTACAAAGGTTAAAATGCAATTTTTTTGATTTACTGGCCATACCAAAAATTGAGCACTCAGTTCTCAGGCTGAGTTCCCCTTCCCTTAACCTTCTTTGGTGATATCATCCTCTCCTACTCCCAGCTATACATTCTTTGAAGCTACATGATTCTCTGCACTTTTCTTTCCCTTGTGTAGTTTTCCCTCCATAGCTTCTCTAGAATTAAGTCTTTTCTATTTTCACATCCTTCAACCCAATTTTAGCCCTGGTATTTATCACCTTATAGGTGATAAACACTATTTCCTTATTATCCTTATGTAGTAAGTAATATTTCTTTTGTCCCTAGGCATGTAGATTTCACCAATCTCGGTTCCCATCCTCCTTCTTGTGTTACCTCTTCTTGTCTCCCAAGATTCTTCTCGAAGGCCCTAATGTTAATCTTGTGACATTTTTGCAGTTTCTTCATCTATCATACCCTCTGTCCTTTAAGATTCTTCGAAACCTGCCCTGGCACCTGATTCATAATACTTTAAACCTTCTATATCAGCTGCCTGTTCAGCCTATGTCATTTGGCTTTTCATCTCTTGCTTTTTAATTGTTTTTTCAGGTATATTTTATGCTGTATCTTCTTATTTAGATTAAGCCATCTTTTGATGTCATGTGTTTGTCTTCTATTTCTTTTAACTTTGCTATCATTTCTGATATAATTTTCTTTTTTCCTCTATTTTAACCTTGCTGTCATTTCTGGTATAAATTTTCTTTTTAAAAAGGCTTGTTGATATTAATTTATTAGGTGAGTTTTACAATCATTATTTACTTTTTTATTACACATGGTTAGAAAAATCTTGAGCAAATATTTGACTAAAGCAATTGTAATATGACATTTAGACTGTCACTCTCATGACTAGATTCAGTACTTTTATGCAACTGACATTTTGTTCTCTGGCTATAAGAGATGAAGGTGAGATACTGTATGGAGCAATATGGAGTCCATATTGGTTCACTTAGAAAAAAATATCAACACCTGTTTTTATTGTTGTATTATGTTGTGCTTCTACTAGTTGTTGCTGTTTAAACCTTAATGTTATGGAATATAATGTAGACAAGAAAAACATATGAAATAAATGAGTGCTGTAATGCATAAATTTAAAGTTGCATTCCTCTAACTACTATCCAGATTAAGGAACACAGCATTGCTGTCACCTTAATGTAAAAGTTTTCTATGTATGCTTTCCTGATCATACTTCATCCCATTCTGTATCACGAAAATCATTGTAAGGTCTTTTAGGGTTTTCATTCTCTTGCTTTTCTTTAAATGGTAAACAAAATTGGTTTTGCTTATATATGAATTTCTTGGTTATATATAATTTTTTTACTGTGTTTATTTTTGGGGCCTTGCATATTTTATTCATCATTGGTTTAAGACAATTGTATTGTTGAATATAACTCTAGTTTATTTTTACTGCTAAAAAATGTATGTTATCGCACTAATTATTCTTTCTGTTATTGATGGCCTTTAGTGTATTATAGTTTAATGCTGCTTTGAAATTAACCCTTCATAAGCATGCATTGCTAGGAGTAGAATTGTCATAAAGTATATGCATCTTTGTCACTGTATGAAATACCTTAGGAAGCTAACTTTACAAAGAGAAAAGGTTTATTTAAGTTCATAGTTTTGGAGATTCAGTGTCCAAGATTGGGTGGCTCTACAGTAGGTAGAAGCAAGTGGTCACATCTTGAATATGAGTGCCACAGAAAAGGAGGGTGGAGCCAGGCTGTTTCTGTTCTAACAATCCTCTTGTGAGAACACAGGAGGCTACATGAGAATTAGCCTGAGGACCTGAGGACCTCCCACAAAGCTCCATCCCCCACTGTTTTCATCTCCCATAGTACCACACTGAGGCCCAAGCCAGTAATCATAGTGTGTCTTTGGGCAACAAAAACCATGGCAATATATAATATGCTAAACTCTTTCCAAAGTAGTGCCAATTTATATTCCACTGGTAATCTGATTAGGGTTTTCTTTTGTCAATATGTTCCTTAACATTTGTTAATTTCAGAATTTTTTATATCTGTTAGTTTATTGGGTATAGTGGTATCATATTTAAAAAATAATAGCTTTATTGAAAATTGAGAATATAGTTTATATGCCACATAAACATACCCACTTAAAGCATATAGTTTTTAATATATTTATAGAGTTGCCCAGTAATCTTTACCACAATTAAATTTGGAATATTTTCATCACCTCAGAAAGAAACCCTGAACTCTCCATTTCTTTGTAAGCTTCTAGGCAACCACTAATCTACTTTCTATCTTTAGAGATTTATTTATTCTGGGAATCTCATGCAAGTGGAACCATTTGTACAATATGTGCTCACTTAGCATAATGATTTTAAGGTTGCAAGTAACTATTTCATTCCTTTTTGTTGTTGAATAACATGCCATTGTATAGAGATACCACATTTAATCATTCCACGTTTATCAATTGATAGACATTTGGGTGGTTTCTACTTTTTGAATAATATTGCTGTGAATATTTATGTACAGTTTTATTTTTCTTGAATATGTTCCTAAGACTGAGATTTCTGGATTATATAACTATGTTTAACCTTTGGAAGGAGCACTAGATTGTTTTCCAAAATAGCTGCACTATTTTAAATTACCACCATTATCAATGGAAGGGTACTAAAGTTCATGGTATCTGTGATTTTTATTTGCATTTCTATAGGGACTAATTATGTTGAGCTCTTTTTATGTGCCTGTGAGCCATTTGTATGCCTTTGGAATAATTTTTATCTTTGCATACACTTTGATTAAACCATTAATTTTTAGTTATTGGGTCATGAGTTCTTTATATGTTCTAGACAGAAGTCTCTTAATAGGAGATATTTTCTCCTATTCTGTAGTTTGCCTTTTTACTTGCTTGCTGATGTCCTTTGAAACACACATTTTTTTTTATTTTGATGAAGTCCAACTATGTGCTTTTGCTTTTGTTGCTTATGGTTTTGATGGCATATCCAAGAAACCATTGCCCACTTCAAAGACACAAAGATTTTCACTTACAAGGGTTTTATAATTTTAACTCTAGCATTTAGGTCTTTAATCTATTTTGAGTTAACTCTTGTGTGTGATGAGTTAGGAAACAATCTAACTAAATTATTATGCATGTGAATGTCCAGTTGTGCCAACATAGTTGTTGAAAACAAGTATTTTCTTACTGAATTGTCTTGGTACCCTTCTTGAAAATCAGATACCATAAACATGAAGGTGTTGTTTTTCTACACTCAATTTTCTGTCATTGATCTATGTATTTTCCTCCTTACACCTATATCATACTGTCTTGCTTACTGTAGCTTTGTAATAAATAAATCTTCCAACTTTGTTCTTTTAAAAAAATTTTTATTCTATTCTCAGTCCCTGGGATTTTCATATAAATTATAGTTAGCTTGTCTATTTATACAATAAGATTACCTGTGGTTTTGATAGGAATTATAGGACTCTATAGACTAGTTTAACAATAGTGGTCTTCCAACCTGTGTATCTGAGGTGTCTTTATATTTATTTGGGTCTTTTGAAATTTGTTTCAACAATATTACTTTTCAGATGGAACTTTTCATCTCTTTCGTAAAACTTACATCTTTTATTTTTAGTTTTTGATGCTTTTACAAATGATATTGTTTTCCTAATTTCATTGTTTGCTTCTTCATTGTAAATTCATTTTTTGTATTTATCTTGTACCTGGCAACATTGATGAATTCATTTATTAATTCTAATAAATTTTAATGGAATTTTAGAATTTTCTAGACAGAAAATATAGTTTTCCTTTTCAGTCTAGACGTCTTTTCTATAATTTGCTGAAAGCCCTAGCTAAAACCTCCAGTATAATGAATAGAAATAGTGAGAGGAGACATTCTTATCTTGTTCTTGATTTTAGGGAAAAAAGCATCCAATCTATCACTACTAAATTTCATGTTTACTGTGGGTTTTTCATAGATACTGTTTAATCAGATTGTGGAAAGTTCCTAGATTGTCCATGGTCACAAGATGATCATGTAGTTTTTGTTCTTTGGTCTGCTGATTTGGTTTAGATCAGTAGATCTTTATTTACATTAATAGATTTTCAGTTGTTAAGCCAACCTTGCATTCCTAGAGTAGATCCCACTTGAGCATGATGTATTATTCTTTTAACAATAGCTCAGTTTACTATTGTCTTAACAGAAGTTCTCAATACTAAACGACTTTTCTCTCTTTTTTTTGTTTTTTTGTGATGCTGGGTATTGAACTCTGGGCCTTCACCAAATGACTTTAAAAAATATTTTATCTTCGGGCAGATGAAAATGATTATGCATACAGTTCAGCAACTCAAAGTATGCTCAGTGACAGCTGAAAGACATCTGTAAATATTTGTGGATTGATTAAAACTCCTGGAGTTTGGGACCCTTTTGTGAAGAGTTATGTAGAGGTAAGTAGACTTTTCATAAAATTGTATTGGTTTTATTTTTGTCTTAAGCCTATGCGAGATTGCATTTCTAATTATCTTTATTGATCAGGAGGAAATTTAATGGAGAAAATGGTTAGGGGTTAAGGGTTAAGGGTTAGGGGGTGGGGGTTAGGGTGTTAGGGTTAGGGTTTAGGGTTGGTTAGGGTTAGAGGGTTAGGGTTAGGGTTAGGGGTTGGGTTTAGGGGTTAGGGTGAGGGTGGGGGTGAGGGTTTAGGGTTAAGGTTAGGGTTAGGGTGGTTAGGGTTAGGGTGGTTAGGGTTAGGGTTAGGGTGGTTAGGGTTAGGGTTGGGGGTTAGGGTTAGGGTTAGGGGCTTAGGGTTAGAGGGTTAGGGTTTAGGGTTAGGGTTGGTTAGGGTTAGGGTGAGGGGTGGGGTTAGGGTTTAGGGTTGTTAGGGTTAGGGTTGTTAGGGTTTAGGGTTAGGGTTGTTAGGGTTTAGGGGTAGGGGTAGGTGTAGGGTTGGGGTTAGGGTTAGGGTTAAGGTTAGGGTTAGGGTGTTAGGGTAAGAGGGTTAGAGTTAGGGGTGGGGGCTAGGGTTAGGGTTAGGGGTTAGGGTTGGGGTTGAGGTTAGGACTAGGGGTTAGGGGCTGGGGCTAGGGCTAGGGCTTAGGGTTGGGGTTGGGTTTAGGGTTTAGGGTGAGGAGTGAGGGGTGAGGGTTTGGGGTTAGGGTTAGGTTTAGGGTTTAGGGTGAAGGTGTAGGGGTTAGGGATTTGGGTTGAGGAATGAGGGTGAGGGTTTTAGGGTTAGGGTTTTAGGGTTAGGGTTTTAGGGTTAGGGTTAGTGTTAGGGTTAGTGTTAGGGGTTAGGGTCAGGGGTCGTGTTTAGGGTTAGTTTTAGGGTTCGGGGTTAGGGTTAGTGTTGGGTTAGGGGTTTAGGGTTAGGGTTTTTAGGGTTAGGGTGGTTTTGGTGGTTAGGGTTAGGTTTAGAGTTGGGTTTAGGGTTTAGTGTTAGGGTTAGGGTTAGGGTTGGTTAGGGTTAAGTTGAGGGTGAGGGGTGGGATTAGGTTTTAGGGTTAGGGTTTAGGGTTTAGGGGTTGGGGTTGGGTTAGGGGTTATGGGTTTGGGGTTAGGGTTTGGGTTTAGGGTTAGGGGTTAGGGTTTGGGGTTAGAGGTTAGGGTTTCAGGTTAGTGTTAGTGTTAGGGTTGTTAGGGTTTAGGGTTAGGGGTAGGGGTAGGGGTAGGGTTGGGGTTAGGGTTAGGGGTTATGCGTTAGGGGCTGGGGCTAGGGCTAAGGTTATGGGTTAGGGTTGGGGTTTGGGCTAGGGCTAGGGGTTAGGGGCTGGGGCAAGGGCTAAGGCTTAGGGTTTGTTAGGGATGGGTTGGGGTTAGGGTTTAGGGTGAGGGTGAGGGTTTGGGGTTAGGGTTAGGTTTAGCTTTAGGGTTTAGATTGAGGGTGTAGGGGTTAGGGGTGAGGGTGAGGGTGAGGGTTTTAGGGTTAGGGTTTTTGGGTTAGGCTTTTAGGGTTAGGGTTAGGGTTTTGGGTTAGGGTTTTTGGGTTAGGGTTAGGGTTTTGGGGTTAGGGTTTTAGGGTTAGGGTTAGGGATTTTGGGTTAGGATTTTATGGTTAGGGTTCTAGGGTTAGGGTTATTGTTAGGTTTAGGGTTAGGGGTCAGGGGTCAGAGGTCAGGGTTAGGGTTTAGGGGATAGGGTTTAGGGGTTAGAGTTTAGGGGTTAGGGTTAGGGTTTAGGATTTAGGGTTAGGGTTGGGGGTTAGGGTTGGGGTTAGGTTTTAGGGTTTAGGGTTAGGGGTTGGGGTTAGGGGTTAGGGTTTAGGGTTAGGGTTAGGGTTGGGTGTTAGGGTTAGAGGGTTAGGGAATACTCTCATGGACAAAGCAGATAGCAGGCAGTCTTTAAAAAAATTTTAAATTGAGTTATAATTAGTAAATTGGAATATACAGACAGAATGTGTCAAAAATGCATTTTTGGAGATCTGTCAAAAAAGCAAAGTATAATTCACTGTATCGGTTTGAATTTAATCTTGATTTTTCAGATGATGTCTAAATGTTTATTTTCATAATAAGCTTCAGTTTCTCATTTTTTGTTTTCTATGTGAGGGGAAATGCTGAAATATTTAATTAAGAAAAACACTTTCAATGGAAAAATTTTAGACAACCAGTTTGGATGGCATGCATATTTTAAAACCAACATTGACATGATTCTTGGACATAAAATGATTCAAGCATAGAAACCAGAACTGTTATTACCCAGACAAGGGATTTAACTGCATACTTCCCGTGATACTTCCTAAGAAGTATGACAACTATTTGTTTTCAGCTCTGACCCAGTGTTCAGGAGTGCCTGTTTCTTCAAAAAATCTCCCCAGCCCCTCAAGCAAGAGAATGTTGACCACGAAGGCAGCAAGCAAAGAGCTCAGAAACAGAAATTCAGGACCTGAAAGCCCTCAGTTACATTACTCCCAGAGTGCTAAATACCTGGAGGCCTTTAGGTTACAGGAAGAAAGTTCAGGAGGGCTACATCCTTTCAACAAGACTGTCAGCAGCATATTTATAACCTGGATTTCTAGTTACTGTAGACCAATAAATAGATTGATGATTTTTTGCAATTAATTATAAAGACCCTGATATAGAGAAAAGAGCAGCCCCATATTAGACAGCACCAGACAAGAATGGTTTAAGACACACTGAACATAACCCTAGACCAGAGTCATTTAAACAAAGACACAAATCCTAGCCCAACCAGAAAAGATACAAAAATATTAGTACAAAGATGTGATTGTACATCATAAAGACATCTCCTGAAGTGGAGGTATTGTAGTGCACTATTCTGAGCAGAGTTGGCTCAGATACCAGCTTTGGCATTTTCTAACTATTGAACCTGAGAACAGGCAACTAGCTATTGTGTGTCTCACAGTGGGACTTACTTTACTTTATTTGAAAGCCTCTACTCTGGTACCCACCAGGTTGCAAATGGACAGCAAGTAAGACCTATTTTTCTTATGTTCCTCATTCTCTTGTTGCCCTAGTTACTCCTTTGAGATGAACAAGTAAGATACTGTATATGGTTTTTATTCTGCTGTGTCACGTTCAAATAACCTTTATGTTTTCTTCCTAACCACAGAGTTTAAAGAACTCCTCTGGACAAAGTCAAGAAGCAAAAGTAAGTAAGCAATACCTACTCCAGAGAGGTGGCCTAACAAACCAAGGTATTTTGGGGGGTGCTAAGAATATAATGTTTAGTACTTAAAAGAGTTCGGGAAACAGGAGATAATTGTTTGAAGTGGGTCACAAAAGTTTACTTTTACTATAATTTCTATATCAAAGAATACTAGACAACAGGATCTTTAAAACATCCCTTAGAAAGGGTTCAATATAAAGTATATAGTGGCACTCTAGATTTATTATATCGAGTATATGTGGAATTGAAAAACAAATAAAATAGGAAATGAAAAAGGAAGTACAAAGTAAGTACATACTGTTTTATCATTCACAATGAAAGAAATGAAAATGATGTCTACCAGTTACAAAATAATAATTTTACTTATTAAATGAAACCATGTACTGGTCTCCTAGTGACACTAAATACAGCTAAATTCCAGACATTCTAGCTAACAGGAAAATAGAAATTATAGCAAAATATTTAAGATTAGGATTATTTTTTAGCTTCTAGGAATCAAACCTGGGTCTCAGGCATGCTATACTAACATTTTTTCCACTGAGCTACACCCCAGTCCCAAGATTGGGACTTGACACTTTGAACATTTTAATGAACTTATGCCATTTAATAAGTGAAGCAGCAGAATTACTGTAACTTCACTTGATCTGGTGCTACTTAAATAAAACATAATTCGCAGGAATGTTTGATTTTCACTGTCACTAAGTATATACTAAGAATATGTTATTCACTTCTGAGAAGAAGGGGAATGAGAGGGTCTGAAGCAGAGGTGACAAACAGCATCGTGAACTGCTGTCACATCCACATCTGCATCCCCTGCTTCCACCTCACTATTACTGTCCAGAAGGGAGAGGTGTCACTGCAGTGAATCATTCGGGCCCCTGAAGCACAATGCTGAATCCATGAAGAGGGTTTTTCCTCCTTGATTTTTTTTGGTCTGATAAGCTCTTCAAAAATAAAATATAAAAAGACAAAAAAATATAAAATACTAGAATAAGTTCTAGATCATAGCCACCATAAAGAACAGTTCTGTGTTGCTGTGTGTGTATGTGTTTCTTATTAACTGCTCTTATGTTCCCATAGGTTGTTTGGGTTCAGATTTCTTCACATATGAAAATCTACAAGCTCAGAGTTGGAGATGTGGCTCAGTGGCAAAGCACATGTTTAGCATGTGCAAGGACCTAGGTTTGATTCGCAGCCTCTCAAAAAAAAACTAAACCAGATATAAATACACAAACACACCTCACATTCTATATATATGTGTATATAATTTTAGTTAGCTTTTCCGTTCTTATGACCAGAGATCTGGCAAGAATAATGAGAGAATGAAAAGTGCATTTTGGCTTATAGTTTCAGAGGTCTCAGTCCGTAGACAGCTGGGCCTAAGGTAAGGCAGAACATCACGGTGGAAGGGCATGGAGGAAGAAAGCAATCAGAAAGAAGAGGGTGCATTCTAAAAAAAGAGGGTGCTTACTGTTACCATGCAGTCAATCCATATCAGTGGATTAATCCACTGATTAGGTTATAGTTCTCATGATCTAATCATTTCACCTCTGAACATCCTTGCATTGTCACACACATAAACTTTTAGAGGACACTTCATATCAAACCACTATACACCACACATTTGTAACATATTTTAATAAGCATTTCTCAAAATGGTCACCAGGTTAAACATCAGTGAAGTGATTGTTTTCTGCCCAGTTACTCATACTTTTAGATATCCAATGCAGTGCCACCCTTCATGTTTCTAAAAATAGAGTTGGGGATATTATTATTTTTTAAAATACACCTACAAAAACAACATATGTTTTTACTATGTTGATTGTGATTTGTTACAGAAAATAATACATGTTTTCAAAATTTCTTAAATCTGTCAAAGAATCTATAAACACTCCTAACAAATGGAAAAATATGCCTTACTCTCACACTCTCCACAAGCTTCTCACAGATGTTAGAACTAAGAGACTTTTTCCCTGAAATTCTTCAAAGAAAGTTCGAAAAATTGGGTGAAAATGATTGACAGACTGTTTCCTTCAAAATAATTGACCTCCACATATATCTCAGTGCCATTCACATGGAAAGACCTTAACAAATGCCTATGATGGATGTGTATGTTTTAAGTACATTCTCCATTATGATCATCAATCCACATTCTTAGCACCATAATGCTTCAATTAAACAGGAAGTGCCAGTGTTTTACAATTCTGGTTTAAATTTCAGTTAGTCATCCAGTCACCTGCTATTCATTTATTCATTCAGTGCCTACAATATGCCTTTGGGAGAATCAGCAGTGAATCCAATTGACAGTTTCCATTCCCCTACTGTCCTTTGCAGATGAATGAGGACAGGGGGCAGGGAGATGAAAATAAATGCACCTGTAAGACCATTTGAGTAGTGTTAAGTACATAAAACAGGAAAATAGGATAGAGTAGGACTTGAAGGAGAGGGAAGAACGATTTTAGACACAAAAGTGCTAACTGTGTAAGACAACGAATGGGATAGAGTTCGACTTGAAGGAGAGGAAAGAACCTATTTTAAACTTTCCTCAGAGGAAAAGATTCTGACAGATTGACTTCTGAACTAAATGTAGTCAGCCATTCAAATACCTAGAGAAAGAAGTTTTCAGGCACACCAAAGAGTTAGGGCAAATAGAAGAAAAACTATTTTGAATCTATCTAATTGCAGTGAGAAGACATCTGAGAAAGGATTTTTTTAAAATTATATATATTTTAAAAATTATAAAAAATATATAATTTTTAAAATTTATGTGTAGTATATATTATACACACACACAGTGGATTGAACCCAGTGCTTCACACGTGCTAGGCAAGCATTCTACCACTGAGCCACAATCCCAGCCTCTGAGGAGGATTTTAATTCAAGTTTCTTGAAGAATAATTTGCACACATGCAAAAATTATCACACACTGTATGGATGTGATGTGATGAATTTTGTCAAATGTATGTAATCTTGTAAACACCACTCCACTGCCACAATTAAGATATAAAATATTTCCATCACTCCAAAAAGTTGCCTCATGCCATTTTTGCAGTCAGTGTCTTCCCCTGCACAAGCCACTAGAAATCACTACAATTTGCCATATAAATGGAATCAAAAAGGCTACCAAATAAATTGCCTCATGTAAGTATACAATGTGTCACCTTCTGGCCTCTTTAACATAATACTTTTATTCATCTTATTGCATAAGATAACAAGCATTGGAATGATATGGAAGAGAGAAAGCCTTTTTGGTGGGGATGTAAATTGGTGTGGCTATTGGGAAATTGTATGGAAGCTCCTCAAAAAGTTAAAAATTGAACCATCACATGATCCAGAAATCCTGCTTCTGGGTATATCCAAAGGAAATGAGGTCAGTGTGTTGAGGAGACAGCTGTGCTTTCTTGCTCACTGCAGTATCATTCAGAATAGCCAAGAAATGGAATCAAACTAAGTAAACATCAGTGGATCAATAAATAAATGGTGAAGTGTTTTAGTCAGCTTTTTCACTGCTGTGACTAAAAGACCTGATAAGAGCAATTTTAGAGGAGAAAACGTTTATTTGGGGGCTCATTCAGAGGTCTCAGTCCACAGACAGCCAGCTCCATTCCTCCAGGATTGAGGTAAGGCAGAACATTATGGCAGAAGTGTGTGGTTAAGACAATCATCTCACATGATGATCAGGAAGCACTGATAGACTAAATTCAGCTCACCAAATATAGACCCCAAAGACTTGAAACCCAGGAACACATGTCTTCCAGCTACACCTTACCAGCCTACAGTTAACACTCCATTAATCCCTGTTAGGAGTTAATTCACTGATTGGGTTAAGGCTCTCATAAACCAATCATTTCACCTGTGAATATTCTTGCATTGTCTCACACCTGTGCTTTTGGGGACACCTACTATCTAAACCATACCATGATGTAGATATAAAATATTATTCATCCTTCAAAGAGAAGGATATCCTGCCATTGATGACAATATAGATGAACCTGGAGAAGTTTATCCTAAGTGAAATAAGCTATGTACAGAAACACAAATACTGTGTGCCCTCACTACAATATGCCATCTGGAGAAAAAATCATACAAAAGGAGAACAAAATGGTGGTAACAGGGGCTGGTGCTGGGGGAAATGGGAGATGTTCAAATACATACGATTTTCATTTGTCAATCATACTTGAGTAAAGCTAGAAAAGAATATAAGTCTGGGCCTCAGGATAAAGTTAAAATCTAGAGAAAAAAATCTGGAGTCTCAACATCTGGATAGTATTTCAAACAATGGGATTAGTCATTATCCAAGGGGAAAATGGAGGACCAAGTATGGAGGCCTTCAGAGTATTACAATGAGGTCAAGAATCCAGAACATTGGGAAGAAATACCCAGTAAACAAGAAAGAAAATAATGTTAAACCAAAAAGGAAGCATTTCAGAAAGGAAAAAGATTGGTCAACTGTGCCAGTTATGGTGTAAAATGGGTTCTTATCATTAATTATCAAACTGGAAACTGTCAGTTACCTTGATAAGTACTTTTTTAATATCCCTGTGCCAGAAATTTATTTAAAAATTGAGAAAACTATGGAGACAGTAAAAAAAATAGTCACTGGTTGCTGGGGATTAGAGAGAGGGAAAATCAACAGGTGAAGCCCAGGATTTAGGGCCCATCACCACTCTATGATAATACAATGTTATTTTAAATTTGTCCAAACCCATAAAATATATAGCACCAAGAGTTATCCCTCATATAAATGGTGGACTTCAGGTGATAATGATGTAGCAATGTAGCTTCATCAGTTTTAATAGCTTCATCAGTTTTGGTGGGGGATATTGTTTAACAGGGAAGACAGAGAAAGGCAAAGGATGTTATGAGAAATCTCCATATCTTCCTCTTAGGTTTGTTGTGAATCTAGATCTTCTCTAAATAATATTATGCCTTAAAGTTTTTTTTAAAAAAATAAAGTACTTGAAATGCCACAGCGAATAAAGCAGAAGTGATAATATGTTGGAATTTACAGTCTAATATGAACACCTTCAACTTGGTTATTTAACTGCATACAGAGATTGGGAATTGAACAAGTAGTTAATGGTTCAAAAAAAGTTTAGAAGTTCAGAGAAAATTTGAATTCTTTGGCTTTTCTTCTATTTCCCCCTCAATAAACTTTTAATACAATTACACTAAAGAAAAATAAAACATTATAATTTTTATGTTAACCATAGTAACATTATATTTAAAGAGAGATATTTACTCTTTAGTAAATTAATAATTTAGAATGTATTTGAAGACACAACCAATTAGCTACAAGTAATTTGCATTTTTGTTTTTATTAGTTTACTAGATTCTTTTTCAGTGTTTCTATAATGTAAATATTATCTTTCAAAGGGAAATGATTTTTTTTTGTATTTGCCTGGTAATGAGCTTTCTTTAATTATCAATTGGCAAATTTCATACATTTCAAAGTAAATATAGCCATTAGTGTTGAAAGACTAGCAAACAAACCCATGTGTATTCACCAGGGTTCTCTAGAGAAACAGAACAGGATATATACAGAGGAATTGATTTTAAGGAAGCGTTCATGAGATTATGCAGACTGGAAAGTTCAAGAGCTGCAGGGTGAGTCAGCAAGCTGGAGACCCAGGAGAGCTGATGGTGGGATTATAGCCTGAACCTGAAAGCCTACGACCAGGAAAGCCAGCGATAGTACAGTTACCAAAAACAGCAGGCTCAAGATCCAAGAAGAATTCATATTTCCATTTGAGTCTGAAAGTAGAAAAAAAAATTAACATCCCAGTTTGTAGTAGTCAGACAGAAAAAAAGTGTTTTCCACTAGTTGAAGGCTGAGCCTTTTTGTCCTAATCAGGCCTTCAATTGATTAGATGAAGACCACCCACATTAGGCAGGGAAATAATCTTTACACAGTCTATAAATTTAAATGCTAATCTTAACCAAAAACACTTTCACAGAAACCCCCAAAATAATGTTTGAACAAATCTGGCAATCTCGTAACCCAACAAATTAATGCATTGAATTAACCATCACTCTGTGCACAGCATTGTTTCGTTCCTTAGCTTAGTATCAAATTATTTTTCCATTAAAATGTGTTGCCAATTTTTCTTATTTCTGTATTTTATTATTGTGATTATTTTTTATTTTATTGCCTTTTTCATTTTTTTTTTGAGCATCTACACATACTAAACACAGACCAAGAGTCATCTAGCATCAACCATGAACTCCACAAAGCATTGTAGACATGATTTATTTCATCCACACCACAGGGAGAAAAATCTCATTATTCCTTCCACCAAATGCACACAAATTTTTATTCTTGGGCTTAGTCTACCAGGGGCAAAAAAAAAAAAAACAACCTGAGATGTGTAGAGTGTATTATAAATTTTAAAAAAAAGCTTTAAAAATATAAATCCATCATTATCATTAATAAGCGTTTGGCACATTGGAAACTACATTAACCATCTGTGGTTTAATTGTTAATTGTTCAGTAAGCAAACTTTCACTCTAAGTGGTATCTTTAAGCAACTTAGGGGGCTCCTCTAATTACCTGGTTGATTAAAACTGGAAGGCAAAGGCTAGTTGCAAATATGTATAGATTTATGTTAACAAAATAAGTCTCCTAGTTCTTTACAGCAGCATAAAAGAGAAATAAAGTATAAGCCAAAATAAAAATTGAAAAGGACAGGCTCTTTACAAAACAGTAACTCAAAATGGATCATATAGACCTAGGTACAAAACACAAAACTCATAGAAGATGACAGACAAAACCCTAGACAAATTTGGGTGCTGTGATGATTTCTTAGATACAAAGAAATCATCAATAAGCTGATGTAGTTAAAATTATAATTTTAAAAAGTTAAAAGTTGCTCTGTAAAACACACTGTCAAGAGGAAAAGGCTAGCCACAGACTGGGAAAACACATTTACAAAACACATATCTGGCAAAGGACTGTATCCAACATATATGTGAAACCCACCCTCTAACCTATTCAAGACTAATAGCAGATGAACTACTTCCATTCACATGGATTACTGAGAAGCCCAATTTGGTGATTCTGATAGCACTTACCTTATAATAGCCAGTTCTGACCAATCGTTTAATGTCCTCTGCTAGGGGGTTAGCAAAACAGTATCGGTTTTTTTCCCAAGTGATACATATTTATCTGCTGCAGAAGGAACGTGTTTTTTCAAGGATCCTAGGGATCTATTCTAAACTCTCCTATCTGGGGCTTGGCCCAGGCTTCAGTGCAGCCTCCTTTAGCCCCACCCACAGACATCTCTAATACTGTGAAGTCTGCCTGATCATTTGGTCAAACAGCAGTTTCACTTGTGCTACAGCCTCAATGTGCAATGGAATACTTTCTTGCTCTTAGCCCCACACAAATTTAGCTATCTTTCACATCACCTGCAATATGGTTGCAGCAGTATCTAAAGTGCAGAATGTGCTAACTCCAAAACCTGAAGAGGCTTACTAAGTATTATCCTATTATTCATATAGTGGGCCCTGAATGTATTATGTTATGCCTTCCACTCTCTGCAACACAAGTATCTTACTAAAATTTCCAGAGTACTTGCTATCTATAGCTCTTTGATGGTTAATGTTAATGTGTCAACTTGATCAGGCCACAGGGTGCACAGATATTTGATTTAAAATTATCCTGGGTGTGCCTGTGAGGGTGCTTCCTGATGAGATCAACTTTTAAATCAGTAAACTGATTTTCCTCCCCAAAGTGAGTGGTCCTCATTGATTTCACTAAAGGAGTGAATTCAATAGAAAGACTGAGTAATGGAGCCTTCACTCTCTGTATCTGGTGTCTTCTAGCTAAAAGATCAGTCATCTTATGCCTTTGAACATGGACTCAGACTGGAACTACACAACAGGCCTCCTGAATCTCCAGCTTGGTGCAAACTGTGAGACTTAGCCTTCATAATCACCTCAGCCAATTCCAATCAATCAATCAATATTATTGATTCTATTTCTCTTGAGAAGTCTTCCTAATTCAAGGGTATACTCTTACCCTGGAAAAATCTTGTAATCCTGGAAGCACACACCCCTGGAAGATATTTAAATAGCAAATAAAACAAAGAGCAAGTCAAAGAATTGTGGAAGAAAAAAAATGGGTTTTTTTCTGTTTTTTAAACAAGAATCCCAGATGTTTTGTTTACCAACACTGCTCGGTAGTTCAGTTCTGTAGCAGCAACTCCTGCTGTTAGCTCAGCCTGCAGAAAGAAGTGGCTACTAAGCTTCTTAATAATGCCAAGGTCCCCCTCACAGTGCATCTCTTTTCACCTCAACAGAACATCCCCTGGGCCTCCCAAAGAATACAGTCATCCTGTGAGTTCACTGTGCTTCCATTTTAAAGAGACCTTAGCATGACTACTTCTCTGTGTCTGCTTGAACCCTTCTTCTGTTTTGACATTTCTACTTCATTTCATGAGGACCATCACTTCTTTCAAGCTTCTGGATGTCTACCCCAGCAACATAAAATAAATCATACCCTGGGGCTGGTCATAGTGTCACATACCAATGATCCCAGTTACTCAGGATGCTAAGGCAAGTTTGAGGCCAGCCTCCTCAACTACCTGAGACACTATCTCAATAATTAAAAAAAAAAAAGATAAAAAGGGATGTAGCTCAGTAGTAAAGTGTCCCTGAATGTTGAAGAAAGAGAGAGAGTGCACCCTTTCCAGGGATTAAATGCTGTATTATGAGAGAATGCCCCCATAATGACAGTTCTTTATTATCCAGCTTTATATTCTGACCCATCAACCCAGAACTCTCAGGAGCCACTCTTGAACATACCCTCCACTGATACAGATGATCGAGGTCCTTTAACAGTCCCAATAATTTCCCAGTTGGGTCTTGTTGAGATAGATCCCTGGTAATTGCTCCAGCAACCAGGAGAAAATTTGGGAAAAGTCCTGAGAAAAACAGCATAGTTTTATAAAACATTTATTTTATTTGAAGCTTCTCCATATCTTTGAGTAAAGGGATTGAGGGATCCTATCTTCCAATAAAGGGGAAGACCCAGAAGTTTCAAGAAAATCTGTCAGTTCAAGGTTCTCATCATAAACCCTGGGGTATACTCTTCCTCTCAGGCCCTGACTTTGATTCAGTTTTTTAAAAGCTATACCCTATAGAATGCATTCAAACACTATCAGAACTAATTATCATACTTACTGTCAGAAGATCAGCCAGCCAGCAGCTCAGTCTACATAGCTCCATGTGCAAAATTAACTTCTTCATTTGTTACACAGCCGTTGAGGTCTCCTGTTTCAGAGCTGGGTGGCTAACACCCCTACCCTTACAATTACCCAAGCTCAAGGCTCACATTTTTCTTCTGACTCCTCTTTCTTAATCACTAAACTCTCAGTGTTGCACTTCCATTTGTAATTCCTCACAGCCTCTTTGGCAATTTCTCATTGTCATTGTCACTTCTGTCACTCCAAGTTATATTCTTTGTTATTGATTATAATCTCCTTAACTGGTCTTGCTACCCTCTATGCAAGTGTCATATCCATCTCGCGTGTGACTGTCAGATTAGTCTTTCTACAAACCACCTATGTCATAAGATGAGACCTTTCAAAACCCACCAAGTATAATAAGTCAAGACTCACCCTTTAGAAAGTGACTTGATTTCCTTTATGACCTGATTCTAGCCTAGTTTTATGTTAAAAATTTTCTTATTTACAATGTCTTCTCTTCGTATATCTCTCTTTCTAAATTTCTAAATTTCTGACACCCCATGTTCCCTTCATCTTTTCCTGCTACTATTTCTCTACTTGCTCTGCTAGTTCTCATGTGCAAAATCCACTCCCCTCATCCTCCAGGACACAGCCACTGAGGGATACCACTGTGTGGTTAAATGGCCAGACTCTAAGAGCTGAACTGCAAACTGTTTACTGGCAAGTTATTTAACTTCTCTATGCAGTGGTTTTTCTTAATGGTCAAATAGGAGGAGGGAAGGGGAGAGAATGATAGAAGCTATCTCACAGAGTTTTGCAAGAATAAATTTAGGCTTATAACAAAACAAGCTTGGAATATGGTTAGCAATTAATGGAGATTGGCTATTCCTACTAACTATCCCTTTCTTCTTATAGTTTTCCCTGATGCTTCTAGTAGGAAATAGCCTCTTCCTTTGTATAATAAAATCCTTTCTATCCCTTTCTATCACTTCCTGCCATAGAATGAATATTTATGTTGACAGGCAGCCTATTTCTCCATAGTGTGTGTGTATATATATATTTCAGTTCATCATTGTATATCCCAACTCCATAATTTAATGTATTCACAATTCATTGAGTGAATGGATTTTGGGTTGTCAAATTAAATTTAACCAGGGTAAGATCGATCTCTCTCTGTCTCTCCCTCCCTCCCTCCCTCCCTCTCCCTCTCCACTATCACTACAAGGAGAAAGTATTAGCAAAATACAATAACTATCTGCATGCCCCATCCCTGCCTAGATCCTCTTTTGCAATCTTGTTTCTCACCAAAACTTAGGCTAATTATTTAAAAAAATAGCAGTGAGAGTGAACCAATAAAATGTGGTCATCACCTTTCCTCGGCTCCCCATCCCTGTAAACACTATGACAAACAAAACAAATATCAATATCATCTGCATTTCTTAATAAATAAATAATAAACAAAGGGTCCAGACATCACGGGTTTTCTCCCTCCATCTCTCCATCTAGTCACAAGCCCATCTAACTTTACCTCTCCAGCTCTCCTGCTTCAACTTTAAACTGCAGCTAGACCCTCCCTATGCCCCAAGTCAGGGCTATTCTTGTTTTCAATCCTTTTTTACTTTCTTCACTAAAAGCCCTCACAACATTTTAGATCCATCTCAATTCTCCTTTGCTCCTGAAAAGTTTCCAAACTGGTCTTGAAAGAACATTCTTTTTTTCTTGTTCCATTACATGCAGTTGCTCAGCATTTAAGAACCCACAGCCTCTTCTTACCACCTGTTTTATGCTTATAATTAGCATAAAACCTACTCTTGAGCTCTCTGGAGAGAAGGGATAAAGCTTGTATGCACATCTAAATATACAGCACCTAGTGTCACCCTAAGCCCTTGAAAATGAGCAATTAATCTACTTTAAGTAGCTTATTATTTTCTTGCTCAGAAGATGGCTCAACAGGCTCATGGAGGTTAAAGTCAGTTTAGACCAACTAAGTTGAAACACAGGTGGGAGGCCATGAATTTTTCCTGTCTCAATGATGGCTTTTTGAAATTGATAGAAGGAGTGGGTCCTTCCTAAGGACACACACCCATGCCCCCTTGCTCCTGATATCCAGATGACCATGTCAGACACTTGACAACCACGTGAGAGGACAGTCATGGTGAGTGGTTCTTGCTAGATCAGAATGTGGGGAAAATGGAGCATCAGAAAACAACTGATAGGCGTGGGGATTGGATACCTTCTTCATAGGAGAGCGAGTTCTCACCACTGATATAGCATCTGCAATAACGTTAGCAATATCTATGAAAATGTAAAGTATGGATAGTATTTTATCCTTTATTTTATGTGTCCATCTCTGTTGTGAGATATATTCATACAACTACAGAGGAAGCACCTGTCAATGTATTTATTACACCCCCTTTTACAAGAGTCAAAATTAGAAATTAACTAAAATGCATCAATAAAGTCAATGTGAAATAAAGTAATATCCATGTGATAGAGTACAATGTAGCTTTTTTTTAAAATGAGACAGAGTTTTATATAAACATAGAGGAACCTCAAAGACAAATTAAATAGAAATCAAACAACTTTCAGAGAAATACATATGTTATGGTATAATTAATTTAAAAATACAAATCCAGCTCCCTTACATGTTCTCTGTATACATTTCCATAAATGTAATATACAAAAAATGTCTCTAGAAGAAATACACCAGTGGCTATGTCTAGAAAGAGTTATAGAAGGAGATGGGCTATGGAGAACTTTAGTTTTACCAGTTGACTTTTTCATTTCTTTGAGGGAAATTCTCGTGTTATCAGTATGGATTAAAATTAGGTTATAAGAAATAACTTGAGCTGATACATGAGACTGGAGAGTGGGGACAGATGAAGTGATTTATGCCTGTGGCTTTCTGAGTCATACTCACCCTTCTTGATGGAGTCCATGACCAAAGTGCAGGGAGGTGGGGGTTAGGGGTAATAAAACCTAGTGGATCCAAGGTAATTTGTGACACTTTCTCTGGGGAAAGACTCATGTTTTCCTGATTCAGGCTCAGCACCTGGAATAGAAGTGGGATTGTAGTGATAGAGGAGAAGTGTTGGTCAGAATAGAAGACATCCCTATCAACCCCAGCCAGCTCCATATCACGTTGGAGGCAGTGGCCAAGGTCAAGACCAGAGGTCAGTGGCTCTGGAATGCAATGCACACAGAATCCCCTGGAGTTTTTATTGAAACTTCAAGATCCTGGGCTCCACCTGCAGAGCCGGTTCTGGCAACAAAGACTAAAGGGTTCCTGACCTGGGAATTGTGTCTGTTGCTCTAAGAGCTCCTGAGACAAAGTGAGGGTGGCCAACGGTCCTCTGTGGTCTCCGCCATTTACATTCACTCAGGAGGAGCCTTGCCGTGTGTTCCCTTCTACCTACTGATCCCTTCCCCCCTCCCAGCTTTCCCATCTCTAAATATTCAAATAGCCATGAGAAAAACGCAGAGTGCTGGGGAGGAACTGAAGAGGTAGGAAGCTCAGGGAGAAAATGGTGTGGAGAAGGTGGCAGGGGAGAGGGATGGGGGGCATGGGCCTTTGGGAAAAAAAAACAGTTTATCTGGATCATTGGTTTGAAATGAGGAATTCGGATAAAAGGTGGCTATAGTCCAAGGTGTTGGATGAAAGTTGTTGAGTTAAATAGAAGAAACCTAACCCATTCCAAGGTTTTAGGCAGAAACTTGTGTTGCAAATTCAATAGTCCAGTTCCTGTCCACAAGAGGAACTGGTCTGGTTCTGAGGCAGATGAACAAAGAAGCAATGGAAGGAAGAGTGACTGAAATTTAGTGAGCACTTACTGTATGCCAGACAGTGTTCTGAGCACTTACTCACTTCATTATAACAATAATTCCTGAGGCAGATATGAATTTTTTTCAATCCCTATTTTACAGATAAATAAAGCAAAAAAAACAGAGAAGTGGGTTATTCTCCCAAAATCTCATAGCTGAGGCAGGATTGAAACCCAGGCAGACTGAGCCAGAGCTCATGACCTATGCTTGATTAATAGGTCAAATCCAGGAGCTATTAACAGAGGTCAATACAAGGAACAGATAAAACAGGTGCAAAAGAAAAAACGCAGTGAGAGAGGGGGCAACAGAATAGATGGCATCTCAATTGTGTTTTGAAGAATGAAGAGAAGCTTTATAGGAAGAAAAAGAAGATGCTGGGTGCCTAATGGCAAATTAGACAACCCACAGAGAGTGTGTTGAAGAAGCTATGGAAGACCCATAGAAGGGGCAGGAGTGACACATGGCCTTTGAAAGAGAGCAGAAGCTGAGGGCTGGGAAGGGGGCAGGGTGGAACCACCAGGGGCAGAGGTGACGGGTGGGATGTCTCTGCTCTGAATAAGTGTCTGGGATTTGGGCTTAGACAATGGGATCCTGACATAGATTTCAAGTAGAGAAGTGAACAATCAAATTTTCCTTTAAAATGTATTATTTTCTTGATAAATTAGAGAAATGAATAGTTGAGAAAAACACTCAAGACAAGGATGGTATTTGGTAGCCTGTGTTCTGAGTATATGTCTTTGTGGGCTAGGGCAAGCAGATCTCTAGTAAATTTGGGGACCAAGATAACATGCTGACTTCATGTTCTCGTTTTTCCTGAATTAAACAGTTTAGTGTCTTAAATGTTTCCTTCACATAGTCATTGTAGAAACAGCTTGTGTGGTGACCTGCAGTCATGATATGATCCCTCCCCTAGGGCATGCTGCTGTGAATGGAGACCCTGAACTTCAGTGTTATAAAATAAGTACCTTTTGCATTTGTCTAATCAGGTTTTATAAATAGCAAAGAGATTTCACATGCATAATCTCATCTGCAGAAATTTCAAAATAATAATCCTATGCTGCTTGACAATGGAGGAACATTCTGAGAATTTCACTCTGAGGTGTTTTCTTCATTGTGCAAACATCCCAGAGTGTGCTTACATCAACCTAAATGGTATAGATGCACCACCTGACATGACCTCTGAGGCTATCAAGAGATAAGATCAACCTGACCTGTATAAAGCTGCTGCCAGTGAACCATGGCACACCATTTCACAGTAAAATTGTTTTTTATGAAATCACTGAAATGATTATAGATACATAGTATCATAAATATGCAAACTGGTAATAGAGTTGCTTATTGTCATTATTATTGTATTATTGTACATAACATGTGCTTTGCTTTTATATGACTGGCAGTGCTGTAGATTTGTTCACACAAGGGTCACTACAGACACATGAGGAGTGCATTATGTTAAGACATTGTGATGGCATCAGGAATGTCTCAGATCCATTGTAGTCTGATGGGACCACCACTGTGCCACGATCTAGTCCACTGTTAACTGAAACATTGTTATGGACACAGGATTATATATAAACTCAATCATCAGAGAGGGCTCATGGAAGGCTTACTAGTCTCATGTTTAGTGATACTTAATACCCCTGTGGAAGCAGGTAACAAAGGGTGCTATGCAGTATCATATCAGTCTTTGTGTCTTGAACTCTTACACTCAATTCATTCCAATAGAGATGGCTCTAGAAAATGAGAATCTTGTCCAAATGGGGCAAGGAGATCACCCACACTGGACGTTCAGGAAGGGCACTGCAGGACCCCTCCCCCATGGCTGCTGTGCACGGGGGACACTGAGCTTCAGAGTTGTAAAATAAGTACCTTTTGCATTTGCCTAATCAGAGTTTTATAAATGGCAAAGAGATCTCACATGCATGGTCTCATCTGAGTTGGGTGGAAGCTGCTGTTTGCGCTTCTATCATTGGGACCAAAATACCTCATGACTTCACTTTGCATCAGGCAGAAGGGAGTGAGGAGCAAGCTGCACAGGTGGCTGGGATGGTGGGGAGCAGACCCTAAAAGTGCCTCTATTCTGAGGGAGGAGGGGAAGCTACCTCTGGAGAGTGAGCAGGAAGATGAGTGAAGCCCTGAGACAGTTGGATGGAAATCAAACTTGCTCTGCTCCTTTGGTGTGTCTCCTTAAGCCATATCCAACTCCGATTGGAGGGGAGGGGAAGGCCCTGTGGATATTGAGGCTCCTTTGGGGAAAATGCTGATTCTGCCTCCATGAGCAGTTCTGATGCTTACAATTCACAGTATTTTATTTTCTGCAGCCAGACCTGTTTTTGCCTGCGGTTATCATTCTACTTTGATTTCCTCTTCAAGATAAAATCCTTTAGGAAACAGAAGCTGAATTATTATGTTCTCTCAAACCCCTTTTCTGGGCAGACATTCATATCTACTTCATTGAAGCATTTGTGATACGACTAGGAGCTAGAGAGGAAGGCCAAGGTCAAAAAGGAAGACTAGAATTTGAGGCCTTTGAAGGCTGGGATCTTATGTACTCACCTTGGAATTTCTAGCACAGTCTGGTACCAGCACATTTGTGTTTAATGACTCTGTGTTACATAGAAAATGAATGAAAGTCAACCGGGGGTAAGAAAATAGAGTTGTATACCTAAGCTCATAATGCTTTTCTTTCCACAAGTTACCACTATCTGGGCATTGTTACTTGCATCACCTCTCATCTGGAGTCTCCAAATGCAATCCACATAATGGAGGAAAACAGCAGCCACAGTGTAATACAGTCCCACCTCTGAACACCCAGGCCAAGAGGAGGAACCTACACATTTGCACCATTGCACAGGCACTTCTGACTTTAAAAGAGGAACATCGATCTCAGGCTTGCCTCATGCTTTCCTGGTATAGAGGACAGGCTACTGTCAAGAGGGACCTTCAATTCCTCACCAAGGAGAGGTCAGGAGACCAGTTTGCCCTCTTTGACTTGAGAGTGAATCAGAACAATAAGTTCCTCCCAGGGCTGGTCAGCATAGGAGTGACAGAATCACAAAAGGGACCCCTGCACAGTCAAAGGTAACACCACAGGTGGTTGTGACTTCTTGCACTTCTGGTTTAATTCTTGGAGCCCTTTCCCCAGAGAACATAAGCATAAAACATCTCCAGGAACTCTTATTTTACAAAAGGCCTTCAAAATCTGAAACAAATCCCCTTGCATTTTTGAATGGTTGGAATATCTTCATTTTGTTTGGGTAAGATTTGATTTTGGGGTGAGGAGAAGATATTGAGAATCGAAATTGGTGAATGATGTTAATGACTGATCTGTGAGTGACACTTTGAAGAAGAACCAAGCATGTCTGTGTGTGTCTCTGTGTGTGCATACCCATTCCACCTCTAAGGAAAGATGAAGACAGATTCTTAACATGGGTTGAGCCATAGACCCATGGAAATGATATGTGTAGAGCTTCCCTTGGGAGGTTGAAGCATGACGTTTTCTTGGATGAGTGCATTATCAAGAGCAAGATTAGTCTCAGGACCCACTATAGGGACACAAGGGTGACCACAGTATCAGGGATTTTGCACAGGATATGGAGACATATGCACTCACATGCTCACCCATGGATATCTAGCAGGTTTCAGAAACTGATAGCAATTCTTCTCTTGAGTGTGCCTGACTTGCTCTTCTGTCCCTGACTCCTGACTCCACCATGTCTGCCAATGTGAGCCTCCATCTCTGAGCCTTTCCCTCCAAGTTCCAAACATATATATATATATATATATATATATATATATATATATATATATATATATATATGTTGGTAAAAGTTCTAGAGAAAATATGAAGGATTCGTGAAGAGAAGCACAGTAAGTACAAATTCTTCAAGAGCTTCTTTCCTTTGCCTTCTTCTCATCCCATTTTCTTTTCTCTGAGGAGTGCCAGAAGAGGTTAGAGTATTACATTAGATAATAATTCCTGACTTTCAGTTCTTGTTATATGACTGCCTGGGATATAGAACTGTGTTTGCTCAGGGAAAATGGGTCACAGATTGCTAAACTAGCTTCTCGCCGTGCAGTGGTTAAGAGCTGTTTGTTTTTCAAATACCTTAATTGTATGGTCTACCAGAAAAGGGCAGCACTGAAAATTATACTTCTGCACTAACTGCAACCAGATGGGCAAAAACAACAAGGCGTTTGAAAAAGATAAATGCCCCACAATTCCCCTGCGGTCGGTTTTATCGCCAGTTAATTTTGTGATGGCTTCTTCTGGAGCAGGGGAGATATTCCCCTGGGGTGGGAGCCATCCCTCAGCAAAACCCAGGCAGCTTCCAGAGGGAGGGCCCTCCTTGCAGCCTATTTGGCTAGAACTGTCATAAATGTGTTGGTTTGGGAATAGGGTGATGGGTGGAGTTGTTGGGAGATGGAATTCGAAGCCCCAGAACAGCAATACTTCCCTTTCATGTTATCCTTCTTAGTGGTTTTCATTTTGCAGTGCCTTTTGGTAAATACAAAGCAAGGGTTTTAGGTTGGAATTGGTGACTAGAGCTGAGGAGGTGGGAAACAGAGTATTGAAATATCTAGTTGGTCAATTGGCAGGTGACAGTTTCAGAACTCAAAGTTGCTATCGGAAGAATATTTCACGTTGGGTGAGGGTCATGTGGCCCGCTCAATGGACTATGTTGAGGCTGACCTCTGGATCTGCCTTCCTCTTCCCAGGATCATAGTGTCCAAGCTAAATGCCAGTGACCCAGATACCCTGTGGGTATGCCTTAAATCCAAACAACTGGACGGCTGGACTCTTTTCAAGCCATAAGTAGTTATTACATATCATTTTTTTTAGTATATAGTAAACATACTGGACTCAGAGTTGGGCAGTGAGGGAGATGTGGGGAAGAAATCCTGAAAGAAATGTAGAAAGAACTTATTGACCTTCTTTTCATGAAACAGCTGTGATTTGGGGGGAATTGGTTGAAAGGTCTGATTTTGGAAAAGAGCTCTCCCTCTCCCTCCCCATCCTCAATTCTGCACACAATGTAACTGATGGGAAATCCCTGAAAATGGTGGGCAAGGAATTTAAGCTGTTCTGAGCATCTGTATTAAAGAAAACAGATGAGTTGAAACAGTGAGGCCTGGGCTGTCTTGAGACTGAAATAGATGGGTAGAGTTAAAGTGAAATGGCCATACAATTCATATTTCCTCGTTCCTTCTGGAAGTCTCTATTATAAACTTTGGGTCTTTATGCTGACCTAATTTCTGCATTGATCCTTTTAGTTATATGTGACAAGAGAATCCATTTTGATATAACGATATAAGCATGAATTTTATCTTATTCTAATTAGTACCCCATTCTTATGGATGTACATGATGGTGGGATTCACTCTGGTGTATTCATGTAAGTAGGTAGGAAAATGATCTCAGATTCACTCCATGTCTTTCCTTTTCCTGTCCCCCTTTCTTTCCTTCATTCCCTTTTATATAATATGCTGAACTTCTATTCTTCCCCTCCTCACCCCTTCTTGTGGGTTAGCTTCCACATATCAGAGAAAACATTTGACCTTTCTGTTTATTTTATTTTATTTTTTGGAGTTGGTTTATTTCACCTAGCATGCTTACATAATTTGATTTTTATGTGTCCAGTGATTATTATATGCAAACTGTCCCCACTACCTTCAGAATATCTTTGCCTCTCAGAAATCTCCCTTGATGCCCTTGCTCAAGAGTTCCCTTCCACCATTAAACTCATCAGATTATGGATATTAAAAACATCACTTTGTTGTATGTCAGTTATAGCTTAATAATTCTGTTTCTTTTCAAAAACTTGAACTTTCTAGTCTAATCTTATGTTGAGTCATAATCTTCCTTGAGACTTAAAAAAAATACACATTTACATACAAAAAGATGCACAGTTCTCTCCACTATAAAATTGATGAGTTTTAATAAATGTTTATATTCATAGGGCTGCCATCCCCAACGTGCTCAATCACCTTAAATATGTTTTTGCTTATGTGTACCTTCCAAGGAAACTCCACATCTTGTAAAGCAACACTTCTGATTTATAATCACTACATATACTATTTTTTCCTGTTCTTAAACTTCATAAAAATGGAAGTACACAATAAGAACTTTTGCGTGTGCTCTCTTTCATTCAAGTTACTGGTCCCGGGAATATTGTGACAGTTAATTCCTTTATATAACTGCATAGTATATCATTGTATGAATAATCTACAATTTGTGTATTTACTTTTCTGTTCAAAAACATTTGAACCACTTCTAATTCAAACCTGACCCGAACCTTCTCAGATAAGTCTTTTTGTAGATGTATGTTTTATTTTCTATTAGATAAATATATGAGGGTTGTATTGCAATATTATAGGAAAGGTGGATGATGTTTAATTTTTTGAAATGTAATTCACGTACTTAATTAAAAGAAGACCTTTTCTTGTACTTCATTTCTCATTAGACATGTGGGCTCCCCCCACACACACATCAAACAATTCTCCAAAACTAGGTACGCATCCTGCAATTCAATTATGACACTAGCTTCCTGTCATTTTGCAAACCCCACTAGATGAGGACTCAGTCTCACAGAACTGTTCCCTATTTTAGATGCCAATCGCAAGCAGTAGGTTTCCATTCTGAATTTTAGTATCATCTTGTCAATTTTTGTAAAAGAAGCAGCTGAAATTTTGATAGGAATTACATAAATCTATAGGTCCATTTGGCAAATGATTTTATGTTAATATTACATCTTATATTCCATAACACAGACATTTTCCCATTTATTTGGGTCTTCTTTAATTTCTTTTTAGTGTGAAAGCTGTGTATGCTTTTGCTAAATACAGTATTAAGAATTTTATTTATTAATGCTATCATAAATGAAAAATTACACTCGATTTTTCTTTTCAATGTCTATTTTAATTGATTTATGTGTATCTATCTTTCATTAACCATTTGTGGTGTATGCAGACTGCTTAGGATTTTCTAGATATAAGATCACATCATATGCAAACACACATAGTCTTTAACTTTGATCCAACATTGGTGCCTTTTATTTCTTTTTCTGCCTACTTTACTTGGCTAAAATTTCCAGTACAATATTGAATAGAGGTAGCCAGAGGAGACATCCTTGTCTTTTTTCTAATCTGAGTAGGCAAGCTTTGGGGTTTTCATTAGGTGACATTGGCTTTGGGTTCTTATAGATGCCCTTTTAATCTTAGTTGGTTTTTATTATGAAAGGGTGTTGGATTTTGTCACATGATTTTTTACATCTATGAAGTTGATGTGTGATTTTTGTCCTTTATTCTGTTCCTATTGTGAATTACATTGATTAATTGTCATATGTTGAGTGAAACTTGAATGCTTGGGATAATCCTATTTTTGTCAATGTGCATAATCCTTCTTGTACGTTTCTGGATTGAGTTTCTCAGTGTATTTTGAGAATTTTAAAGCTTATATCCATAAGGGATATAGTCCTGCATGTTCCTTTCCTTGATATGTCCTTGTGCCAAGGTAACACCAGCCTCAAAGAATGTATTACAAAGTCTTACATCTTCTGTTTTTGGAAGAATTTGTTAAATGTTTATGCTAATTATTTAAATGTTTGGAAGAATTCACCAGTGAAGTAATCCATTCCTTTTTTCTCTGTGGGAAGTTTTTTGATTACTAATCCTATCTCTTTACTTGTTATAAGTCCATTCAAGTTTTCTTTGTCAGTGAGGTGGTTTGGGTAGATTGTACATATCTGGAGTGTCTACATCATCTAGCCTGTTTTGTTGGCCTAACTTTTCATAGTCATCCCTTATAGTTGTTTTTTTTTTTTGCAAGTTTACTAGGAATGTAATCTCTTTCATTCCAGAGTTTAGTGATTTGAATCATTTTTTTTTCATGTCAGTGTAGCTGTGGGTTTGTCATCTTGTTGATCTTTTTAAAGAACTAACTTTTGGTTTTATCAATTCTCTATACTGTTTTCTATTATTTATTTCATTTATTTCTAAACATATTATTTCCTTCCTTCCATTTGATTTGGGTTTGATTCTCTCTTTTTCTTCTGCTTTGAGTGGAAAATTCAACTACTGATTTACATATATTTTCAATTAGATGTATATACAGCTATAAATTTCCCTTTGAACATTGCTTTGCCTGCATCCCATGAGTTTTGATGTATTGCATTGTTTCATTATCTCAAAGTATTATTTAATATTCCAAGTGATTTATTTTTTGACTCGTTGATTATATAGATCATGTTTTCTTGATTTTCATGTATGTGAATTTTCTAAATTTCTTTTTGTAATTGATTTCTACTTTTATGCCATTGTGGTTGAACAACATGCAGACTTGTTTCAATTCTAGTAAGTTTAACACTTAAATTGAGATTTCTTTATGGCCTAATATATAATATATCCTGGACAGTATTCCATGTGTACTTAAGAAGGTGTGTATCCTGCTGCTGTTGGGTGGAGTGTTCTATGTGTGTCTGTTAGTTGCTTCAGTCTTTAGTTCCCTTGTTGATATTCTACCTCTTCATTTTTCTATACATTAATGAAATTGGAGCATTGGTATCTCCAATTATTACTGTTGAATTGCCTTTTTCTCCCTTCAATTCCATTTTTGTTTCATGTGTTTGGAGGGCTCTGTATTTATTTTTGTTATATTTTCTTGATGAATAGATTATTTTATTACTATAAAATATTTTTATTTGTCACCAGGAACAATTTTTTACTCTTAGTCTACTTTTAATTTAATTCAACCACAGGCAAAAAAAAAAGATCTGTGTTTCTATACAGCTTTGTTCCATCCACCTTTCTTTGGGTCATTATCATCATGCAAATTATATCTTGATATACCATAGCTGATTTGTAAAATTTTTTAGACAAAGAGTTACACACAAAAATACATTAATAGAGATTTTCATATTTACCTGCACAGTTCTCTTTACTTGTGCTTTTCATTTCTTCAAGTGGATTCAAGTTGCCCTAGTGAATTTTCATTTCCTGAAGGACTCATGTTAATATATATTGTAAGGCAATGAATTATATTAATGTTGGTTTATCTTATTTCTCTTACTTTCTTCTGAAATTTTGATGAGTAGTTTTACTCAATACAGGATTCTTTGATGACATTTTTTCTTTCAGTACTTTAAAAATGTCATCCCATTGGTCTTTGGTTTCCATTATTTCTGATGAGAAATCAGAATGCCTGTCTAGAGTTGCTTCTTCCTATTAAAATGTTTCTTTTATTTTAACTTTTGGAAGATTGATAATATATGTATATATGGATCCCTTTCAGTTTTTATGGCTTAGTTTGTTAAGTTCATTGGATATTTAGAGTAATATTTTCATAAAATTTCTAAATTTGGGATCGTTATTGCTCAAATATTCTTTCTCTCCCATTTTCTTTCTCCTATTCTGAGAATTTCATTTGTGCATATTGTTACTAGGGTACAGATCTCCTAAGCTCTGATTATTTTTCTTTGTTCTTATTTATTCTGTTTCTCAGACTGGATAATTTTGAATTTTACTGATTCTTTTTTCTGCCTGCTCAAAACTACTGAGACCCTCCAGTAAATATTTTATTTCCATCACAATATTTTTCAACCTAGGAATTGCTATTTTTAATGACATAATTTCTATCTTTTTATTGATATTCTCTGTTTAGTGAGAGAGCCTCTGGAATCATAGACATGGTTTCCTTTAGTTTTCAAAAATGTGTTTAAAATAATTGAGGCAGTTTACAACTGCCTCAGCTTCACTTCCTGTTTGCCCAGCAGCAGCCAGCCAAAAATGAGAGCTCAGGCATTCTTAGGTCATTTCTGAGCACGCACTCCTGGGCATGTGCACAACCCAATGAATGCATTTGGCCTTCTAGAGTCTCAAAAATATGTCACTGAGTTTCAAAACCCTACGCAAACTTATTCTGTAGATGCTCCAATTCATATTTTTGACCAGTCTATTACTTGCCCACTCTGTTATCCACTGCTTCAAACAACCACAAAGATTAAAAAAAAGTCTTATAACTGTTTTCAACAAACATGACTAGAGGGAAAAAGGGAAGAGACTTCTTCTAGAAGATTTAAAATTTGAGATTTTGCATTTAGATCTATTGATCAGCTCAAATCACTTTACATGCATTGTGAGGTGTGTGTAGAGTACAGAGGTGAGGCAAGAACCTCACCCCCCCACTGGCACCAGGCGGGAGACTGCAGAACACGTTTGCCCCTGGACCTGTGTGGAGGCGGTGTGAGAGCTGGAATAAAGAATTGCTGTTTGAACCTACAAAGGTGTGTGGTGGCTCGTGATTCTGGTGCCAAGCCAAGACGGTGTGAGAGCTGGAATAAAGAATTGCTGTTTGAACCTACAAAGGTGTGTGGTGGCTAGTGATTCTGGTGCCAAGCCAAGACATTGGCTTTGGCATTTGAATCACGAGCCACCACACACCTTTGTAGGTTCAAACAGCAATTCTTTATTCCAGCTTTCACACCGCCTCCACACAGGTCCAGGGGCAAACGTGTTCTGCAGTCTCCCGCACAATTCACCTACTCCATGAGGCTATCTCCAAATCCCATTTTTAATCTCATGAGAACTCAATGGGAACAAGCAGCAGGAACACCCTAATCCCAGCAATAATCTTCAACTGCCAACTTCCCTAAAACCCATTATCTTAAACTGGCAACGCCTTAAACTCAAGGAGCCGGTTACTTCCTCAAACCTGATCAGCTCTAAACCCGGATCCGCCTTAGTCCTTGAGCAAGGTCACTTTATTAAAGCATGCATGCAATGTCCCATCGAATGTCCTCCAAGCAGCATGGGGTACGCTTGGTAAGAAAATTTCGATGCGTCATTCCTACTTGGTAATGGCCCTCAGCATTTTGGAGTATTATTTTAGTTCATGATTTCAGAGGTTTGGTCTGTGGTGGGTTAACTGCATCTTGCTAGGTCCAAGGTGAGGCAGAACATGGTGGCAGAGGGTATTGTGGAAGACCGCTTCTCTGTTCACGGGCTAGGAAGCAGAGAGAGCTTTTTAGTTTTCCATATGTTTTATTTGTTTCAGCATTCTTTAAAAATTTTTGGATCAGAATATAGGTTTTGCAATTAATTTATTTAAGCAAATCCACTAATCTTTCTACTTGAATTTGCTTGGCCTTCTGTGTCATTATCAATTGACATTATATATTAATCTAATTCTGGAATCTGTAATCAGTTTCATTAATCTGTCTATCCTCATATTATTTCTATATAATATTAACTACCAAAGCTATGTATTAAGTCTTGAAATGAGGTTATATGAGCTACTTGACTTTTTAAAAAATTCTAATTTGTTATATATGACAGCAGACTGCATTACAATTCATGTTTCACATAGAGCACAATTTTTCATATCTCTGGTTGTGTATAAAGTATATTCACACCATTTGTGACCTCATACATGTATTTAGAGTAATGATATCCTTCTCACTCAACCATCTTTTCCACCCCCGTGCCCTGTCCATTCCTTTTCCACCCCTTTCCCCTATCTAGAGTTCATTTAATCCTTCCATGCTACCCCTCCCAACCCCACTATGAATCAGCCTGCTTATATCACAGAAAACATGAAGCATTTGATTTTATGGGATTGCATTATATTCTCCAGCTCCATCCATTTGCCTGTAAATGCCATGATTTTATTCTCTTTTATTGCTGAATAATATTCCATTGTGTATATATACCATATTTTCTTTATCTATTCATCTATTGAGGGGCATCTAGGTTGGTTCCATAGTTTATCTATTGTGAATTGTGCTCTTTAAACATTGATGTGGCTGTGTCCCTGTAGTATGCTGTTTTTAAGTCCTTTGGGTATAGACCAAAGAGTGAGATATCTGGGTCAAATGGTGGTTCCATTCCCAGCTTTCCAAGGAATCTCCATACTGCTTTCCATATTGGCTGCACCAATTTGCAGCCCCACCATCAATGTATGAGTATGCCTTTCCCCCCACATCCTTGCCAACACTTATTATTGTTTGCGTTCTTAATAGCTTCCATTCTGACGGGAATGAGATGAAATTGTAGTTTTCATTGCATTTCTCTGATTGCAAGTAATGAAAAACATTTTTTCATATATTTGTTGATTGATTTATATCATCTTCTGAATGGTGTCCAGTTCCTTGGCCCATTTATTGATTGGGCTATTTGGTTTTTTTTGTTTGTTTTTCTGTTTTGTTTTACTTTGTTTTGTTTTGGTGTTTAGCTTTTTGAGTTCTTTATATACCTTGAGATTAGTGCTGTATCTGATGTGTGAGTGGTAAAATTTGCTCACTGATTGTTTCTTTTGCTGAGAAGAAGTTCTTTAGTTTGAATCCATTTTAATTCTTGTGCTATATTATTAAGGAAGTTGAGGGCTAATCTGAAATGATGGAGATTTGGGACTACTTTTTTTTTCTAATAGGCACAGTGTCTCTGGTTTAATTCCTAGGTCCTTGATCCACTTTGAGTTGAGTTTTGTGCATGACGAGAGATAGGGACTTAATTTTATTTTGTTGCAAATGGATTTCCAGTTTTCCCTGCACCATTTGTTGAAGAGATTATCTTTTCTCCAATGTATGTTTTTGGCACATTTGTCTAATATAAATAACTGTAAATATGTGGGTTAGTCTCTGTATTCTTTATTCTGTACCACAGGTCTACCAGTCTATTTTGGTGCCAGCACTATCCATTTTTGTTACTATTGCTCTATAGTATAGTTTAAGGTCAGGTATAGTGATACCACCTGCTTCACTATTCTTGCTAAGGATTGCTTTAGCTATTCTGGGTCTCTCATTTTTCTAGATGAATTTCATGATGGCTTTTTCTATTTCTATGAGGAATGTCATTGGAATTTTGATTGGAATTGCATTAAATCTATATAGTGCTTTTGGAAGTATGGTAATTTTGAAAATATTAATTCTGCATAACCAAGAATAAAGGAGATCTTTCCATCGTCTAAGGTTTTCTTTAATTTCTTTCTTTAGCATTCTGTAGTTTTCATTGTAGAGGTCTTTCATCACTTTCATAGGTTGATTTACAAATATTTTATTTATTTATTTATTTATTTTGAGGCTATTGTAGATGGGGTAGTTTTTCTTGTTTCTCTTTCAGAGGATTTATCACTTATATACAGAAACGCCTTTGATTTATGGGTGTTGATTTTGTATCCTACTACTTTGCTGAAATTATTTACTAGTTCTATAAGTTTTCTGGTGGAATTTTTTGGGTCTTCTAGGTATAGAATCATGATCGGCAAATAATGCTAATTCGATTTCTTCTTTTCTGATCCATATATCTTTAATTTCTTTCATTTGTCTAATTGCCAGTGTTTCAAGAACTATGTTGCACAGAAGTCGTAAAAGAGGGTATACCTATCTTGTTCCAGATTTTAGAGGGAATTCTTTCAATTTTCTCCATTTAGAACTATGTTGGCCTGGGGCTTAGCATAGATAGCTTTTATGATGTTGAGACATGTTGCTGTTAGCCCTAGCTTTTGTAGTATTATGAACATGTATGGGTGCTGTATTTTGTTGAATGCTTTTCTGCATCTATTGAGATGATCATATGATTCTTATCTTTAAGTCTAGTGATGTGATTAATTATATATATTGATTTCCATATGTTGAACCTTCCTTGCATTCCTGAGATGAACCACAATTGATTGTGGTGCACTATCTTTTGGGGGATCTTTTTGTATTCAATTTGCCAGAACTTTATTGAGAATTTTTGCATCCATGTTCATTAGAGATATTGGTCTGAAGTTTTCTTTCTTTGATGTGTCTTTGCCTGGTTTTGGAGTCAGGGTGATATTAGCCTTGTAGAATGAGTTTGGAAGTGCTCCTTCTTTTTCTATTTCACAAAATAATTTGTAGAGTAGAGGTATTAATTCTTCTTGATAGGTCTTGTAGAACTCAGTGTGTATCCATCTGGTCCCAGGCTTTTCTTAGTTGGTAGGCTTCTGATGGTGTCTTTTATTTCATTGTTTGAAATTGATCTGTTTAAATTGTGTATATCATTCTGATTCAATTTGGGCAACTCATAGGCCACTAACAATTTGCTGATGTCTTCAGTATTCTCTATTTTATTGGATACAAGTTTTCAAAATAATTTCTAATTATCTTCTGTATTTCTGAAGTGTCTGTTGTGATATTTCCTTTTTAACCAAATATGTTAGTAATTTGTGTTTTCTCTCTCCTTCTCTTTGTTAGCATGGTTAAGGGTCTGTCAATTTTATTTATTTATTTTTTTAAGAACCAACTTTTTGTTTTTTCAATTTTTTCAATTGTTTCTTTTGTTTCAATTTCATTGATTTTGGCTCTGATTTTAACTATTTCCTGTCTTCTACTGCTTTTGATGTTGGTTTGTTCCTCTTTTGGGGGGGCTTTTGGATGTAATGTTAGGTCATTTATTTGTTGACTTTTTCTTCTTTTAAGGAATGAACTCCATGCAATGAACTTTCCTCTTAGTACTGCCTTCTTAGTATCCCAGAGATTTTATTATGTTGTGTCAGTGTTCTCACTTACCTCTAAGAATTTTTGGTCTCTTCCTTGATATCTTTTGTAACCCATTGTTCATTCAGTAGCATATTATTGTGTCTGCAGGTATTGGAGTATTTTTTATTTTTTCTTTTGTATTAATTTTAATTTCATTCCATTGTGATCTGATAGAATGCAAGGTAGTATCTCTACTTTTTTGTATTTGCTAAGACTTTCTTTATAGCATAATATAAGGTTTATTTTAGAGCATGATCCATGTGCTGGTGAGAAGAAAGTGTTTTTACTTGTTGAAGGATGAAATATTCTATATATGTCAGTTAAGTCCAAGCTATTGATTGTATTATTGAGTTCTATAGTTTCTTTGTTCGGTTTTTGTTTGGAAGATCTATCCAGCGGTGAAAGAGGTGGGTTAAATTCACCCAGAACTATTGTGTTGTGGTAAATTTGACTTTCGAGCTTAAGAAGAGTTTGTTTAATAAACACAGATGCTCCATTGTTTGGGGCATATATATTTATAATTGTTATGTCTTGTTGGTGTATGGTTCCCTTGAGCAGTATGAAATGTCTTTCTTTGCCCCTTTTGATTAACTTTTGCTTAAAGTCTACTTTATTTGATATGAGGATGGAATCCCCTTCTTGCTTCCGGAGTCCATGTGAGTGGTATGATTTTTTCCAACCTTTCACCTTCAGTCTGTGTGTGTCTTTTCCTGTGAGATGAGTCTTTTGGAGGCAGCATATTGTTGGGTCTTTTGTTTTTCTTTTCTTTCTTTCTTTTTTTTTTTTTTACCCAATCAGCTAGCCTGTCTTTTGATTGGTGAGTTTAGGCCATTAACTTTCAGGGTTATTATTAAGACATGATTTGTATTCACAGCCATTTGTGTTTATTTTATTTTATTTATTTATTTTTGTGTGCGTGGTGCTAGAGATTGAACCCAGGGCCTTGTGCATGTGAGGCAAGCTCTCTACCAAATGAGCTATATCCCCAACCCCATTTTTGTTATTTTTTGTTATGTAACTTAATTGGTTTCTCCTTTGATTAGCTTTTCCTTTAGTGTAATACCTCCTTCTGCTAATTTTCATTGTTGTTTTTCATTTCCTCTTCATAGAATATTTTGCCAAGGATGTTCTGTAGTGTAGGTTTTCTAGCTGTAAATTCTTTTAACTTTTGTTTATCATGGAAGGTTTTTATTTCATCATCAACTCTAAAGCTTAATTTTATCTGGATACAAAATTCTTGGTTGGCATCCACTTTCTTTCAGAGCTTAATAAATGTTGTCCCAGGATCTTCTAGCTTTCAGGGTCTGGGTTGAAAAATCTGCACATAACCTAATTGGTTTCCCACTATATGTAATCTGATTCTTTTCTCTTATGGCTTTTAATATTCTCTTCTTATTCTCTATGTTAGGCATTTTCATTTTAATGTGGCTTGGTGTGGAACTGTTTTGATTTTGTACATTTGGTGTTATCTAAACCTCTTAAATTTGGTTTTCCAATTTGTTCTTCATGTTTGGAAAATTTTCTGATATTATTTTGTTGAATAGATTGTTCATTCCTTTGGTTTGGAACTCTATGCCTTCCTCTATTCCAATAACTTAAATTTGTTCTTTTATGCTATCCTATATTTCTTCAATATTCTGCTCATGATTTCTTACCATTTTCTCTGTGTGGCCTGCATTCTTTTCAAGATTATATATTTTGTCTTCATTGTCTGAGGTTCTGTCTTCCAAGTGGTCTAATCTCTTGGTGATGTTTTCAATTGAACTTTTAATTTGTTTTGTTGTTTCTTTTGTTTCAAGGATTTCTGTTTGGATTTTCTTTAGAACCTCTATCTCCCTATTGAAGTAATCTTTGCTTCCTGTATTTGCTTATGTAGCTCTTCGTCAAAATGATCTTTTGCTACCTGTATTCGCTCTCTTATATCATCCTTTAATTCACAGAACATTTTAATTATGTACATCCTGAACTCCTTCTCTGTCATTTAAACTGCTGTGCTGGCCGTGGATTCTAATAATGTGGTATCTTGATTTGTTTGGGGAACTTTCTTCCCTTGTGTTTTTGTGTTGCTCATGTGTCTTTCTTTCTAGCTCTGTAAATCGAAGGTGTTACCATTTTTACCCTATAGGTTTGTAGTGCCCCTGTAGGTTTCCAATACCTCTCCTTTGAGGGGAAGAACAATGTTGACAGATCCCAATATAAACAATATACACCTAAAAACAAATAGTTGTTATTAAGATGTTTACAGTTAGGTCATAATATACAGAAATGGTGAATTCAATTATTATCTACAATATAATCATTAGGTTTGTAAAAAGGTTTACAGTTTCTGATGGTGGACAAAGAACTGGGGGTGAGGTGTAGGAAGATATGCTGAGGAGGTATGAGATAAAGATATAGAGCTCTTATATCTTAGGAAGTATGAAAGAGAAATCTAAAGAAGAAGGCTAGTAGCAGAAGAATAGAGAGGTAGTAATTTTGGGTAGACAAATAAGAGGGAAGACAGTAGAGTACATTAAACAAACACACACATATATATTAAGAAAAATTAAAAATGTTAAAATAGTAAAAATTAGAGAGAAAAAAAGAAAAAACAATACAAGAAAAAAAGAATACACAACTGTAATTTCATTTCAGTCTTCAATATCCTAATTGATTCAAAGTATTTGGTTTCACATGTGTTGGGGATGTGAGAGTGAGAGAATAAAGAGGAAAAAGAAAGAAATAAAAATCTCAAAGGAAGAAACAAGATTGTTTTGGTTGGAGATCAGTATCTTTCCTGCTTCCCTTCTTACCTATTGGTGGGGTTGTCTGTTCTTAGTTGGTATCGTTGCCCTCAGTATGGTGGGGGTTACCAGGGTTTGAATGTTGGTCTTAGGTGTAGGGCACCTGGAAGTGGGGTATGGCACCTACTGGTCTTACTGGGAGACTGCACCTCAAGTTCTCCCTTAGGGTCTGCTCCTGTGATGTGTGCACCAAGTCTTATCTCCTCATCTTGTCTGTAGACCTCACAGTTCCTGCCCTCTAAATTATCTCTAAAGTGTATCTCCTTCACCCTCTCCCTTTCTACTTCCTAATCAGGAACCTTTCTCTTGGTGTGTGTGTGTGGGGGGGAGGTCTTGTGTGTTGAACTCTGATGGCTGCACACCTGTTGCAGAGGGCATTTTGAATTGGATAGTCATTCTGCTGAGTTACTAGTTGCTGGGAATTTGGGTGAATTAGAAAACTATGACCATCTGGGGTTCCAAACTGGTAGTTACCCCAATTAAAGATGGTGATGGAGGTGACCCAAGATGGCGGCAGCTGCTTTGGAGTGCCGGGTCAGGTTGGGGGAGTGGGGCAATGGTGATGTGCAATGCGTTCAGAGGTAAGCTCTGTTCCATGCAGTGTGTGGTTGTCATCTGTCTTCAGAGCCTGTGATGTCGCCAGGTGCAGGCTGGCTACCACAAGTAGGGGACTATGGCAGTAGCTGCCATGTTGGTAGATGGGAGTCTACACGAGAGTGGAGGCCAGAGTTCCTGCACGTGGGTAGTGGCTGAGTGTCCTTCCTGGGAGCAGTGCCTGGGAACTCTGCACCGGTGCCGATGCAAGTGGTCCCTCTAAGGCACTCTCGATCCCTGGATTGGGGATTCCTGCTCTAGCTGAGGCCTGGGGCCCTGCGCCACATGGTGGCCGTGATTCCTGCTCCAGAGCAGCTGTGTAGGGGTCCTCTATCACTCTCAGCAAAGCAGTATTCCCAATAGTAAGACCTGATCCCTGAGCAACACAGAATGCTGCCTTGCTCTGGCCTGCCATCTTCAGTCCCCCTGCAAAACAGAACTACTTGACATTTTTCTGTTTTTATAAGTTTTTTTTTAAATGATGTTTTTGGTTTTTTTGTCTGTTTCTCTTTTGGCTAAGTTTTTTAGTTTGTTTGGTTATTATACACATTATAGAATTAAATATGAATTTCTCAAAAACTGGTATAATTGAAACATTTTACCATTTGACCAACACTTCCCCACGGGGCAGCATGGTGACCATAGTTAATAATGATACATTGTGCTTTGAAAAATTGCTAAAGAGTAGATTCTAAATGTTCTCACCACAAATAAATGATGAGTTTTTGAGGTAACAAATATGTTAATTACCATAATTTGGTCATTTCGCAACATACACATCTACCAAAACATCACATTGTTCCACATAAATATATACAATTATTATATTTAACCATTTACGTATTTGGTGTTGAGGACACAACCCAGAACCTCACATTTGTTAGGCAAGTGTTTTTCCACTGAGTTACATCCTGGCTTCCAAATAACCTTTTATTCATTTATTGGTACATTATGATTATACATAATATTGGGATTCATTATGCTCTATTTGTATATCAATGTAGCATAATCTGATCTATCCCATTTCCCAGTTCCTTCTCTTTTCTTCCACTCCTCCCTCCCTCAATCCATTTGCTCTCCTCTACAGAGCTCCCTTCTGTGTTTGCTATTGTTATTTTAATTAATGTGTGATTCATTGTGGTATGTTTGTTTACAGACATAGCATAATTTGGTATATTTCAATCCTCAGCACTTCCTGTGGCCTCCCCTCCTCCACTCCTCTCAATCCTCTGCCTCTTCTCTATTGGCCTTTTCATTGTATCTATTAAGAAATTCACGTAATTGATTTTTGTATTTAATATTTTTTGTGGATGTAGTGAATTACATCCACAAATATTATTAAAATATTAAACCAATTTTTCATTCCTGTGATAAACCTCACATGCTTTTTTAATATGTCACTCAATTTGATTTGCTAATTTATTTTTAAAAATTTTTGTTCATGTGTTTTCAGGGAGATATCAGTATTTTTTTTCTAACAGGATTTGCCATTTCTGATATTAAAGATATTAGGATTTCTGATAGTAAAGATATTAGGATCATACTGTCCTCATAAAAAATTGAGCCTATTCATTCCTTCTTGCTTTTCTGAAGCATTTTCCATATGATTGTTAATAATTTGTCCTTATCAGTTTACTGGAATTCACCAGTAAAACCATGTGGGCCTAGGGTTTTGAGGGGGGGAGATATTTTTGTGGTGAATTTAATTTCTTTAATAGACAAAGAGCTATTGAAATTTTCTGCCTTTTCTCAATTTCAGGGAGCTGGATTTTTAAAGGAATGTGTTCATTTATTTTAAAGATAAGTGTTCTTTGACTCTCAGCTGAATTCACTCTCAGTTTTCAGTTGGTTAATGTTGAGCAAAGTAGATCTGCCTCTGGCTTTAACAGGCCAGTGATTAGGCTATTGAACAAGATCATGCTACATGTCTCTCTCTTTCCATGGTGGCACCAGGGTCTAGGAGTGGCAAGGGAGCAAACTCCAATTAGGAGGTTCTTTCTAACTTTCCATTAGTATCACATTTGCTAGTGTACCATTGGTGAAAACAAGTGATTTGGCCCATCCTGATTTACAGAGTGGAGGATAAGTCATTTGCTGGGGGTCAGCTGGAAAGAATACTGTCCCCTCCCCAGTCTTCCACTTTGGCTCTGGGCTCTGGATATAGTAGGAATAACATAAGGCTATAAAGGGCCACTCATTAATATCTCCAGGATGTTTACAAAAGTGTGTCTGATATCAGAAGGATAACTGTAACAAGCCCTATATCATCATTCCACTAATGCTTTAATTTATGATAGTTTTCCTGGCAAATAAAGACCCTTAGAAACTTCTAGAAATGTGTTTGATTCTTCTTACAGCAAGAATATAAACTTTTCTATTATATTTCCCTGTTCTTTCTCTTTCCTCCCACCAACCTGTTTCTCAACCCATTTGATGTTTTTAACAAAAGCCTGTCACTGACTATCCTAGCTTTCCTCCCTGGGAATGATTAGGAGAACTACTAAATACCTGTTGATTTATCTGAAATAGGGCATAAGGCATAAGCCCCAAACTAAGATCAAAGATATCTGACAGGCCAGGCTAAATCCCCAAATTCAACTTCAGACTCTTTTAGATTCAGCCTATAGCACAAGAGGAAATGTTCCTGCCTGAATGCACACCATGTCTCTGCTCATGATCATCTCCAAACACCATGAGCCCAAACACACAGAGAGTGACTTTGAGAAATATGCTGTACCAGGTGGAGGAGGGGCAAGGAGGGAAAACAGAAACTCTACCTCCAGCGCCCAGTATCTCTGACACTGTGGTGTTTCTCTTGTTAGTTTTGTCCCTATTGTTCCAATATTTCTCTGAGGTATCATTATATTAGAAGAAGCTCTGCAATTGGTGATTGCTATGTAACAAACCCCTCCTAAACCCTGCAGTTAGAACAAAAAACTTTTACTACAGATCAGGAGTCTTTGGGCTGCATGTGCAGTTCTGCTGACCTGAGCCAGCTGCAGTTCATGGGTTGCTTGAGCTCATTCATAGATTTAGTATCAACTGCAGGTCAGAAAAGGGCTGACCAGCTGAGGGTGGCCTTGGCTGGGAAAACTGAAACTTCCTCAAATGTCTTCACATTCTCAAAGCAGGATAGCGAGGAATATGGTCATATCTATGGCAAAGGAACAAGAGTGTCAAGGAGGGAACAGCAATTTACAAGGTTTTGTTTTGGTTTGTTTTTAAGATTCTGCTTGTGACTTACTTATTAACTCAGTGGTCACAGCAAATCATTTGATTATACCCAGAGAAAGAGTCAGACAGAACATCATGCCCAATATGGTTCTAGTAAAAGCCAGAAACATCAAAGCAATTAATCTACCATCTTCACTGAGAAAAATCAGGGTTGGGAGTCTTTAAAATACACAATTATTTGTCACATTATTGGATTGTCTATAATTTAATTCTTATCCTTAGTGGTTCAATTCATTCCTGGGGTGATTTATTTCACTGTTCGGGGTCAATGTATCTTTCAGAGATTCAGACTAGCTTGGGTTGGTCAGGGATGCAGGGAATGGGGAATGCAGTGACCATGTCCTTTAGTGTTGTTTTGTGGGAACATGAGTCCTGACTGAGTGTTAGCCCTCTGACTGCTCTCCCTTGGTCTCATGTCAGCTGGAAACCTAGAGAAATATTGAAGACAGTCTCTTACTTTGAAAAGAACTGGCCTTCTTATTCAAAGACTTTCTGAGGCAGCCTAGGGTCCCCACTCTTTAGCTCCTAATTCCCTTACGTGTATAATAGGAAAAATAAATCAACTTTCAGAGGAGACGCAAGGTACACTTGTGTGAAGGGGTGGGGGAATGAGGGACATTGACTTGAATACAGGATACTGTGTTAAATGTATAAGGAGATACTGAGTATAATCAGACTCTAGAATATTTCTCTAACATATTATTAAAAGCTGTAACCACAATGTAATTGGTATGGGTGTTACAAGAAGGCATTAGATTAGATGGTAAAGATGATCTTTCAGTAAAAAAGATAAAATAAACAGTTATAAGTATTGAAATATGTCATTCTGGATAGTTGGAGGTGTTTCTCTCTCTGGGTAGTTCTAAGTTCTGGAATCCCAGCCATGTGTCTAGATTGGGTTTGGAAAAGAGTCTTTGGATCAAGAAGGTAGCTCTGCTCAGAACTTTAAATTGCATATACTGGGACTGGTTCCTCATTCTTGGCAGCTCTCCCCTTCACCAACTATTCTGTTCACCAACCACTGCTTCCAACCTTTCCTGGACTCTGAGATGGTCCTAGAGTGGCTCTTCCTGTATTTTCGAGAACACAGAAACTTTAGGGTCCTCGTCCCACCATCACACCAACTGTGTAGTAGCTGAGGTCCTCAGAAATCCTCAGCCTGCCTGCCCAGTGAGGTCCCAAGATGTTCCAGTCCTGGGCAAGAGGTGTGAACCACAGCAGGAGGTGAGGAAGTGCTTTGAGAGCCAGACCAAGGTGGGATAGGACTTCAAAGTTTTAAAAGTGGTCTTCTCTCTCCCTCTCTCTCCCTACTCATGAGAGGGTCAAAAAGGTTGTCCTACAACATCCATGAAGCCACTGCCTTTGGGAAATAGCTAAGTGTTCAACTTATCTCCTATTCAGAAATAAATGCATTTCAAAAATTTGCTAGGTGTCCAATCATATCTTTTTCATCTTACTACACCGTGGGCATTGGGAAATACTTAAAAGAAGATAGAATAGTGTTTCAGTGCTAAAAGAAAAGAATGGTCAACCCTGAATGCTACATTAAACAATATCTTTCAAAAGCGGTGGAGACGAGACATAACAATGATACACACCAGTCTCAGTCAGTGATGAATACCCCTGGAGAGTCTTTGTGCTGTCACCACATTGACCTGAGCAGGGTGGGTTGGGGATGTGGCTCCATTGTAAAGTGCCCCTGTGTTTAATCCCTTGTACCAAAAAAGACCAAAAAAAAAATAGTGGGATGCTAAGGTTTCACACCTCTAAGCTCAATGCTTAGTGGGGCCCAAGACAGAGAGTTGAGTTTTTGTTTGTTGTTTTATTGTAAAGGACTCTATGGACAATCATGTTTTTCTGCAGTTTTCTAGCTCCCCTTCTCCAAAAATAAAACCAAAAAGAACTCCTCAAAACCAGTTTTTCAACAAAAGCCAAGGTGAACAGGATGCCAGTAGTTTAGGATGTTGGATGGTTTCTTGCTCTAAACTAATAGAAATTTTCATTTTATAAAATTTTCAAAAATTTCCCAAATATTTTTATAATAGTTTATAAAATAATACCAGTTAAGATGTCCAAGGAATATTGGTAAAGAAGCTGCATAAAACCAAAAACTCTGATCTTTTTGGTTTTAAATTCCAACATGAATTGGCCTGAAAGAGAAATTGAAAGCAGAGGTTAGTTAGGTTCTGAAATGACAGTACTCATTCTTCAAAACACAGTACTTTTTTGACTCTGCTTTGTTTGCTCTTTCCCAAAACTATGTGAGTTAGTTAAGACATGGATTATCTCCATTTTAGAGATGAATATCCTGTAGTCTAGATTGGGAAGCAGCTGCCGAGCCCTGGTAGAACCTCTGCCTTTAGCTGCAGCCCAGGTCCTCAGGCAGGTGGAAGAGAAGGGCAGGTCAGACTGGGGTGGAGGCAGGCCAGGAAGGGAGATGGTAGGCCCTGCAGTTGGGCGTGCTGCCTGTGGGGCAGGACTCTTCCTCCCTCTGCTCCCTGCTCAGGACCTCTTTGTCCCAGCTGGCTGGCTGGCTTTGAGCTCAGCACTTAGAAGGTCTCCTCTTGCTTCCAAGTTGGCCATTTATTGGCGGGAGTTAGGTGCCAGAGTTTGCTGCTGGTGACTGCTCTTTCTCAGCACTCTCCTGTGGTGTCATATTTTCTCAATTTGTTATTAAATTCATTTTACTGACCTTCCCAGAACTCTCTAATTCTTTCTCAGGTCAACAAAAGGGGGTTTACCGAGAACTCCGACACTGCATTAGATATCACCAAATTTCACCAAACCTGGGGACCCCACTCTGTAACCACATGAGCTTTGTAGGCTGCTTCAGTGCATCACTCCCTCTCACCTCCTGGTAACAGCTGAGGTAACAAAGACTTAGGGGCATTGAGAGATTCCTGCCTATGAGCTTGTAGAGAACCCTCATTTCCAGCTTTGCACATCCCATTTCCCGGTACATACCTAATATCCCTTCCATGGCACCCTCTTTTAGAAGATGCATTCTGTATCTTGCTTAGGAAATTCCAATGCCTTTGTCCATGTTTCTTCCTCTGCTTGAAATGTCCTTCCCCACAGAAAATTAGTGTCTTAAAAATTAGTCTGTCATTACAGCTTCTCTGAAGCCTCCACCCAAGTGAGTCAGATGAACTTCTCTTTTTTAGTGTGTGTGTGTGTGTGTGTGTGTGTGTGTGTGTGTGTGTGTGTGTGTGTGTGGTTGGGCAGATTGGAGAGCCTTGATCTGTTTTCCTCATTGGATTGAAGGCAGATTTGCATCTTTTGTTTTCTTTCTTTAAAGTTCACTACTATCAAGGTCAAGGTTGTGCTTAATGTTGAGACTTCCATATGTGATACTATATGACCAGCCGTCTGGGGAGAGCATGGAAGCTGCACATCCGAGAATTCAGGAAACCATTCCCTGAAGGGAGTAAAGGCACCATGGCCAAAAACTGCTCCACAATCCTCCTAACGGTACCCTATCAGCTACTAACCTTAGTAGCTAATACACAACAACTACAAATGTCACATAGCATGTCACTCTAGTGTGATTTCTCTCAACTAATGAATTTCATGTAATAATGTTTATTTATTATAATATAAATATATTATATTGTTCAACAACAATAATAAATATTTATTAGGCTCATGCTAAGACATTTATGGGCATTATTCATTGAATACTTATAACTGCCTTGCAAGGTGAAAATTATCATTCATTCATTCATTCATTAGATGAAGAAATTGAGGCTCAGCAAATGTAAGCCACCTATAAAAAAGAAGTAGCTAAACAACAAAGAGCCACCTGATAACTATATCTATATTCCAGGGCTCAGAGTGAGCAGATCAGGGTTAACAGCTCCCATTACCATCTGCTGCCCAAGTAAGGCTGATTTTGCTTTCAATGCAATGTTTTTCTGGGCACAGCATGCTCATAGAATTTTACTTAATTAATATTATTCCCAAATGAAGATGAAATTGATATAAAAGTAGCATACGTTTGCTGTAAAACATTCGAATGATACGAAAAATATAGAGAAGACTGATATACAATGATTTCTACACCTTGAGATAATTACTGCTAATAATGTGGTGAGCCTAATTGGGTGCTTTTCTGTGAGTATTATGCACACATATATCACATTTTCCTTAATTGGAATAACAGTACATGTGTTTTGTACTCCTTTTTTTGGTCTTAGTTTATGATAGCCATATTTTCACTGTTAAGGTATACAAACCCATATCATTTTTAATTACTGGAAGTATTTCAATAAATGGATATATAGTAGCCCTCCCTTTATCCACATGGGATGTATTCTAAGACCTTCATTGGATTCCTGACATGGAATAACAATAAGCCCTATAACTAAGTGCTTTTTTATATTAATTATGTGTTTATTACAAACTGTGGCCATAACATTTACAGTTTAATTACAACAAAAGAACTAGCACAGATTTTTTTCCTCCATATCTCATGGATTGAACATTTTTTCTTACCATAGATATTAAAAATCTCAGGATACAATGTTTTTCTTTTCTATTAAGAACTTTCACATTTCACCAAAAGGAAGCACTTTATTGCCTCTTTTTGGCATATTCAAATTGCCAGAATCACCACTCTTGCACTTTGGGGTCATTATTAAGTAAAACAAGGGCTACTGGAATACAAACACTGTGATACCTTCACAGTGGTTTTGATAATTGAGATGCCACTAAATGATTAATGGTGGAGGGAAGGTAGCATATACAATGTGGATATGCTGGACAAAGGATGATTAATATCCTGGGTAGAATGGAGAGGGGAGGTATGAGAATTTACCACACTTCTCAAATAGTGCACAATTTAAACTTTTTAAACTGTTTCTTTCTAGAATTTTCCATCTAACATTTTCAGACCATGGTTGGCTGTGGGCAACAGAGACAGAAGAAAATGAAACTACAGACAATGGGGGATTACTGAAATAAAAAGGTATATATGTTGTTTCCCATGGGTAATTATGATGAGCAATACTAAGATTAAAAAGTTATAGAAATTTATCTTTTCCATTTTGGTCAGGTTAAAAGGTAACCATGAGAGTCTCTGTTTCAATTTGCATTTCTTTGATCATTTAAAAGGTTGAACATTGGTTCATAAGTTTACTGACCTTATGTAATATTTATTTCATGAATTTTTATTCCTTTATTTATTTTCTGAGTTGGGCATCTCTGATTTTCTTCTTGGTTTCTAGGAGTAAATTGAAAAAGATGGGAAGCTCTGTCCTGTCATATATGTTGCAAACGGGGATAGAAGTAATCTCAGAGATCATTTAGCTCTCCCACTTTAAAGGTTATTAGACTGTCTAGGGAAAGGAGGTAACTTGTCATTGTGTCATAGTTATAGCCCCGATTTTTCCAGTGACTCATTAAGATTTATTGACTCCCAGACCACTTTTATTTCTGGTATACCACCCTGCCTCTTCTCATAAGGCAAAATACATTTCTACTTGGCCAGGAACTAAAATCAATTTCCGTGAAAAATGATGAAAAGCAGACTTCAGTTTGCCTTTTAGTTGACTAATTTTCTCTGCCTCTTTTCATTTTCTACCCGAGGATTCTTTTTACTAAAGAACAGCAGAAGGAAGTACTGTGCAGAAGTAGCCTGACAAGCATTGCCACAGGTGTTTGGTCTCAACACAGGAGACTAGTAGACATGGCAACCTCTGGTGGGCTTTGCAAGCCTGGTGAAAATTTCTTGGACTTCAGACTTTTTTGTATAGCAAACTTTTTTTTCACCTGCTGTATATGGTTTTGCAGAGGCTCCTTGGTTGATTTTCAGTGGTGCATGAGGGCTACTCTAAGGTGTCCTAATAGCTCAGTGCCCCTCCACTGGGAGGAGATCTGAAAGCAGCTATCTTGATCGGATGCACACTTCCATGTGTGTTTCATGCCTTTCCCAAGTGGAACTGCATTTAATTCTCCTGGGTAGCAGGGAGGAAAATGGCAAAATTCAAAATTAAGAATCAAGATGAACAGAATGTACACTTGTCTCCCAACAGTTTGGTGGAGACTTCTTATTCCTCATTTATTGTGGGAGGAAAATATTCTTAACAAGGTTGGGTGGAGCTGGTTTGAGGAAGCAATACATAAGGTCAATTGGAAGGGGAAAAGAGAATAGAGTGGGGGCGGGGAAGCTATCAAAGTGCATCAGTTGCTAATAGATGATTCCAGACTTCCTCTCTTAAGAAAGATGGGGACATGTGGAAAATCTGCTTGTCCATTTGTGTACGCAGAAAGGGAGGGGGAGAAGACCCAGATTCCCTACGGGGAAAAAAGTCAGGGGAGAAGGAGAGCAGGTGTTTCCTGCTTCCTATGCCTTGGAGGAAGGCGCAGAGCTCTGGGAGGGAGGTTTCCACAGCGGTGCAAATTGGGGGGAGCCATACTTTTCCATCAGCTTCATTCAGAGGTGACACGTCAGCCCCCAATTCCCAGCTTCCTCTCTCCCTCATTGTTCCCTTCTCTGGTGCTGGAGCTCAGCCCACCCCCCCCCCTCTCTCTCACACACACACACACACACACACACACACACACACACACACACACACACAGGCTTCCCAGCTTCAAAGATCTAAAAAACTAGTGAAAATTTTATACACATGTATTATATAAACATTTTCTTTCAGTTTTGCATCTTTTTTTTCTCAGTTTATCTGCTTTAAAAAAAAAGTTTGCATATCAACCAATCTTTGTTTTCTTTCTCTTTGTACCAATGAGACTGTGGGTATTCATGCCTAATGTTTGCCCTTTCTTCACCTAAAATTAAAATAAAAAGCAAAATGGAGTGTGTAAGTGGAATATCATCTTGAGTTTGCACAAAGTAACCTTAAAAGGTCCTGGATCACTGAGCTTGACCCCTCTAAAAAATTAAAAAACCACCACCACCAACATCAACAACAACAACAACAACAACAACAACAACAAAAACCCTAAGATCTCCAAGGAAAGAAAATGTTAATATTGCATTAATATATTAGCAGCCATCTTCTAAATGTCTGTGTGCTCCTGCGGTGCTCGCTCTTGCTCTCTCTCTCTCTCTCTCTCTCTCTCTCTCTCTCTCTCATTCTTTTTCTATTTCTAACAGTGAAACATCAGGAGAAAAGTAATCAACTTTGTGTTTGTGTGGGTGTGTGCCTGCACGTCATATAGCCACATATTTAAAAACAACCAAAGGATTTTAAGAAATATATTTGGAAATTTTAGACAAATAGAGAGTTAAAAAGGGAAGAGAAAAATGGAAGTTTCCCACTGCCCAGGGATGAAGAGAGTGAATAGAGGAGAAAAAGAGAGAGGGTGAGAAGGAAGGGGCGGAGAAGAGGATGAGCTGGGCACTGGGCTACAGAGACAGCGCTATATATCATTTAGATGTTTTGTCTACAGCAGACCAAACATCAGGCTTTGGAGAAGCATTTGGAAGACACAATGCCCCTTTCACCATGCAGAAGGACAACCGGCCGGTTGCCTCTTTCCCTGTGTGGATGTGTCTCTCCTTTTCAAGCCTTTTTGTGGTCAAATTATAAAGGCCTGTTTAGTGGGTGGGATGACGTCACGGCAATCACAAAAGATTATATTTCCTGCTACTAAATACACAGCCCCTGCTGACGAAGTGGTCATTACAGAGCCAGCTTGTTCTGCCGAGGTCACCCCGAGTGGGGATAAAGGCACAGGGGCGGGGGTCCTGGTTGAGAGAGCAGGGCCATTATTCCCAAGTTTGTCTGCCTGCCTGCTGATCCTCATCTTGCTGGGACCAAAAGATGAAAATAGAAGTCCCTTTGTGCTTCCTCCAGACCTTTGTCTGGAAGGATGCTGGGTGTACTGGGAGGCAGCACAGTGGGGAGAAAAGGACAGGCAGAATCCAGGTCTGATTCTAATCGCCCCACTTCTAGGTCGAGTGATTTTACTCCTCTGGTTTAATCACTCCCATCTCTATTTTATTAAAGAGAAAAGAACCTCATCTAGGGATCACATGCAGTCACGTGTTTTAAAGTGATCTGTTTGGGGAGTGCTTTTCAAATGTGAACATCATTTCTTTAGTGTTCCCACTGTCCTTGGGATAATTAGGAGCTCTTCTCTCTTCTGAGAAAAGTGCATCAAAGGTAGGTTTTATTTTTTGCAAATTCTTTTTTATTTCATATGTTTATTTTTGCAGGCATCATTGGTAAATCATTTTTTTAAGGAAGAAAAAAAAGTGACCATAATTGATAAGTTGAGCCCAGAAAGCCAGACCAAGTACTAGAGGACCATGAGGAATGAGAGAGGATCTAGATGAGTTCTCTTGGAAGAAACAGCAGTTGGGTCGTGTGTAGGGCATGAAAATTTGGTTGGCAGAGGTAGGTTAACAATGATGATCGTGATGGGCCATGACCATGAACCCCAAGTACCACCTGGCATGAAGCCAGAACGTCTGGGGACTTGTATGACAAGTCTTTGGCCCTCCAAACCTCAGATGAAATAAAATTTTATGATTGCAACTTTTAATATTTCCCACAAGTGGTTTCATTTCAATGTTGACAGAAGTAGAAAACTACCATTCAGTCAAGATCAGATGACATTTTTCTACTCTCAGTTCCTAGCCTTTGACAAAGCAGAGCTCAAATTCTCCATATTTTTCTCTTTCCTTTTCCTCCCTTGATGAAGGCATACTACATGAAGGGCCTCAAGTCATTGAAGGATTTTGAAGCAAGTCTACATGGCACTTAGTGAAGGGAAGCATTTGCCCTTATCCATGTAATGCAAGAGGTCTGGACAACCTGTCTGGAATTCTAACAACTTTCCATAGGCCAAGTGTGTCCAGGTTGGTTCTTTATACAAACCAAAAGAGTTGAAAACTTCTATGTCCTTTGGTCATGTGTACCCACTAGGCACTTACTGGAGACACATTTTTCTCTCAAGTCCCTGGCTAACTTTACGGGCCCAACAGTATGCTCAATTCACCTGATTTGAGGCTGGACCTGTGAGGTATGTCTCAGTTATTCCTCACAAGCTGCCATCTCCTGTCTCAGAAATTAATCATACTTCTCCTGGAACATATCCTGTCTAGGATTAGAACTATTATTTTCATTTCCTAATTTCAAAAATGTGTGTTTGATCTTATTGAGAAGATAGGCCAGAAAGGCAGCTTCAAAAAGTCATGCCAGAGAGGATGGTCACCTTCTTTGTAGTGCTTGGAAATGCCCCTCAAGTGTTTTATTACTTCCAAAGAGCTGAACTCTGCCTCGAGAAATTACCCTCTCCCATCTTTCTTGCTACTGTAAAAACATCTAGTTTGATCAATCAAATAACTCATTTCTGCAACAATTGGAACCTATTTATCTATCATCTATCTTTAGAGAAAACTATGTCCCATGCATAGTTAGGATGCCTGAGGAGCCATTTTCTATACAATACTAAGATAACTGTTGCGAATGGAGAAACCTAGGACTTCAGAGTTGAATGTGATCTCTATGATTCCAAGCAGTTGTTTTGATCTGCACTCCCACCCACCCTGCATGTATTGATTTATATTTGGCTGAATTAACTTGATTGGCTACTTTAGGATTGTAGAGACACTTCTTAATTGACAAAAATAACCTGTTGATTTTATCCAGACTAACCTAGAACGTAATTGACTGTTCTTGCCTTTTTCAGATGTAGCAGTGAGTGCATAGACTAGAGTGTATTTATGAAATGGGTTTAACTGTGGTTTCATTAGGCTGAGACTATGTTTCTGGGAATCTTGTAAAGTACGGAACACTTCAGAAATAGAACGAGTGACTTGGGTGATGCCCATGGGAATGTCATAAACTAGAGAGTATCCTGTGGCCAACGCGAGTTTTATCAAATATCAACCTTTCCAAAAGCAGATGCGAAAGACCATCTGTCTAACTCCTGCTGTTCACCCCTGGCTATTACCGGGATGTCCATGTTGCTTTCAGAACTCACAGCCTAAAGAACCACCTTACTTTTTCTTAGAACTTTACTCCTTTCCTTTACCCTTTTTCTTTTGTCTTCCCTTCCTCCTTCACTCCCTCCTTCTTCCTTTCTTTTTATTCTTTCTCAAATTGCACATGCATTGGGGGTATTTAGCATACCCCCAGGCTGGAATCTAAATATGTTTCATAGTCAATAACTTTGCATGTCACCTACCATTGCACACCGTGTCTGAGACACAGATTCAGAGCACACAAGATGTGGCCATCTACTATTATTGCAATCAGTGTATTATTGCCAGTACTGACCCCTGCTTTGTGCCAAGTTGAGCTAGGTCCATATAGTAGTCTAGTGCCCTCTTGTGGCCTCCAAACTAAGAATCTTGATCTCCTTTGTAGAATTGGGGCTATTTATGGAATCATCAGCCTTCTTATGAAGGCTATTGTGAGTTTACTCATATCTTCTTCTTTCTTTCCATTAGTAATACTATCCTGCCCCACAAAGCACAATAACTGATGGTAGATCCCTCCTTCTCTGAGCAAAGGATAATTCTTTGGAAAGTGGAGTTTAGTTCAAAGTTGTAGTTTAATAGGGAACTTCAGAACTTAGCAAACTGTGAATATATGGTATGTAACAAATAAATGTTGATTGAAACATCTTCACCAATTTGGTGAAGTTTCCAGTTTGTCCACTCACTCTTAGACTTACACACTCCTTCTACGATTTCTACCATGACATGGTTTCAAATAATTTGATATATTTAATTTGAAAGCAAAAGAAATATGATGATATAACAAGCAAACTCAAAATTTCAAAAGTTGATCACGTGAACAAATTAGGTATCTGACACTGCTCCAATGAAGCACAAATTAATGTTATAGATGTTAGTTTAGTATGATAAGGGAATTTTGAATAATCATTGTAATTATTTGACATTGGAACATGACTGGAGATGAACTTCCAGTTCTTTGATGGTCAAGCAAGGATGTGTTAATTTTTTATATAGAAACGTTAGAAGGGATTCTTTCGTTGGACTAAATGATCTTTATAAATTCTATAAATGCAAATTTCTTTTTTATCGGAGTCCACAAATACATCCAAGAAAGAATATAGCTACCTTTAGTCAAAGGATTATGTTGCTTCTATTCATTTGGTCTATTAAATAGTTACCCATAGTTAGGAAATCCTCTCTAATGTTCAACACGGAGCCTTTCCAATGCATGCACAACTTTATGTCTACCGCTGCCATTTCTAGGGAACAAAATGGTGTGTGTGTATATGTATGTGTTCATCCAAGCCCATCTTTATAACTTACCAGTTTCTGATTTTCTAAATTGCAATAAGACCTTTGGCATTTTCTTTCAAACCTGAAATTTCATCACTTAGCTACTTTTTGATTGTATCAAACCTCTTATATTTGTGCCTAATTGCATATGACATCAAATTTCACACTGGAAAATTTTATGCCTATTTGCTTAATTGTGGTCTTAAGACCTTTTGATGAGTAGATCAATAAAGTACATATGTATTAAAAGTGTATCTCACTCATAGCACTGCAAAGAAGAAAAAGAAGAGTTGGAAACAATTTGAGAAGATGATGACTAAAAAATAAGAGTTTCATTTTGACGCGCCAAGTATAATGAAAATCATTATCCTTCTATAGTTTACATCAACTTAAACTGAGAGCAGAGGAGATGAATTATCTTTCTTTCTTTGTAATTCCCCACTTCTTAAAGAGGTGGGATGATTTCAGAGGTGTAGATGAGTTGGGATTTTGTTGCTTCTATTCATTTGGGATTTTTTTTTATTTAATCAGTGCAATAGTCTCTGTGCTTGTCAATCTGTACCATTAACCCTTAGAGGGGGACACAGATAATCCACTATGTCTTAAAAAGGGCTAAGACTCATTTCAAATTAGAAGCCACTGAGTCTTGATCCTTTGAAACTATAGTTTGAAGAGGGTTTAAGAAACTACTTCCCCTTGCCTTGCCTGTCCACCAAAGGCCTTGTCCTTCTCTGCATTGAGATGGGAATGTGAAGTGGTTTAAGGGTTTTCCATGGAAAAATCTGCTCTATCCTTACAAGACCAAAACTTCAAAGATCTTGGGCTTCAAGGGAAGTTCTGAAGCAGGACCTAAGTGGGTTTGAAATTGCCCTTCCTTCCTCCTGAAGGTAGTTGGTTCCCTTCCCTTTCATCCTGGCAGAAAAACCAATGAACTGTGTCTTAGACTTTGCTGACAGCCCCAGGCTATAACAGAAGAATTCTCACCTGTTCCCATCTTCACGAAAGAGACACACTGAATTTTCACCAGCCTGTGAAATAAACCACCCACCTGGTCCGTGGAACCATTTCAAGGCCAGAACAGCCAACTATCCTCAGCTGTGCCATATGGGAGAGAAGAAACAGTGTTTTTCTCCATACGGATTTGTCACACATTAGTAAGAGGCATTTTTTCTGTCCTGGTCTAATGCCTGGATTGCTGAAACATAGGAGATGTGTTTGACTGAACTTGCCAGGAAATTGGATGTGCACTTCATAAATTGAATCAAAACTAAAACTCTTGGGTCATTCTGTCCCTACCTCATTGGAGAGACATCCCTACAAATGGACAGCTAATCTCTTTAATGAGCCAAATACCCAAAGGCTCTTCTGGGAAAAGAGCCCAGTTTTTAACTGCCTCTTGTTGCACAGCTATAGAACACAAGATTTTAGAGCAGGAGAAGATCTTAGAGCTCACCCCTGCCCCCATGGTGGCCTTTTCTTTCATGTGAACACTGGGTCCTTAAGAGGGGAAGTGACCACTGTGTGCCAGGACTATGGGACTCACATCCAAGGTTTTCACTCTTAATTCTTTCCTCATATATTCACGATCCTTCCTTCCTTTCATCACTCTCTCTTTCTTTACCTCCCTCCCTTCCCCTCTCTCTCCTTCCCTTCCTCTTTCTCTCTTTCTCTCTTTCTCACTCCCTTCCTTCCTTCCATTACAGCACATTTGCGGCTGTTCCCTTCCCTAACTTATCACACAGCTTCCACAGTCAATGGGTAAAGGATTGTGATTTCCTTACTATCCCTCAACAATAAAACTTGTATTGATGGCCTAAGTATTTTTTTCCTTTGTTGTCATCAACTTGGTTCATCCTTATGAAACTAGAATATAGGATGAATCCTAACATAGGTAGTAGAGATCTGGGTCCTGTCCCCAGATTCTTCATTACATGACATAAAAAGACACATCTGTTAATTAATAGCAGAAAGAACAAACTGCCAAGTTGGGTGATACGCATTTGACTCCTTTCTGGTATTTACGTGTATGAAAGAATATTGTGTCATTCCAAAAGTCATACTAAAATCCCTTTGAGAAGGGAAAGAGGCACAGCCTTCATTGATATGATCTTCTCTTGGGTGCCAAAGAGAACTCCCCCAAGTTCCCTTTCAAATGGGGTCCGTAAAGACTAATCTATAAATGCTTCTTTGGAATCAGAGACTCTGTGTTTGGATGTGCTCATGAAGTAATATCTATAATGAGGAGATGGCCTGAGGCTCTTCATGTCAAACCTTTCATTTGAATTTATTTTGCTGTATATAAAAGACTGAGCCCCACTTTAATCATAAAATAAGGATAACAGCATCCTCCTCTGAAGGTGGTTGTGACGAAAGGAGCTAGAACATGAAAACACAGAATAACTGCTCAAAATATGCTATCTAGCATCCCTTTCTGCATTTGAGAGTCATCTAATCCTAATTGTGGCTTTATTAAACATTTTTCTTTATTATAGAGACCCAAATGAACCATCACAGAAGGAGGCCTGAACTCCCATGAATTTTCCTTGAAAATTCATTATCTCTGGAGTTATTTGC